>NC_133618.1:606829664-607150966 GCF_048593235.1 Sminthopsis crassicaudata
CCTCAGTTTCCTCACTTGTTAATGAACTAGAGAAGGAAACAGCAATGCCCCTCCAGTATCTGTGCTTAAAAACTCTCAAATATGGCATCACAAAGGGTTGGACATGACCAAAAATGACTGAAAATGTCCCTAAACTAAGAATTTTTTTTCACCTAAATATTTTTCTTTATTAAAGCTTTTTATTTTTCAAAACATATGCATGGACAACTCTTCAACATTAGCCCTTGCAAAACCTTGTGTTCCAATTTTTCCCCCTTTCCCTTATCCCCTCCCCTAGATGGCAAGTAGTGCAATATATGTTAAACATGGTAGAAATAGATCACATATGTTTTAAATATCACAATCATAAACTGGAATGGAGAAGCTGTGTGACATGTTTTGTTTATCAAATACAATACCTGATCTCACCAGCTTGGAGGACTCCTAACACAGATCCCATCCTCTCCCATGTACCTGGACATAGGGGCAGCTTAATAAATACCTGGTTTAGTAGGTCCTAAGCAGTTTCTTGAGCCACAGAGATAAAATAGCTTGCCTAGAGTCACAAGGCTGCTGTGTGTCAAAGGCAGGATTTGAACTGACTCTTCCTGAGTCTGTTTACTATATCATGTTACTTTTTAACAAACCCCTACCTTCTACAATTTTAAAGGGGAACAGTTATAAAATATGGGTCTGATGATATCATCTCAGTGATTTTTGCCCAAAGTTTTGAAGGTTTCAATCATTGAAATGAGCATTTAAAATGAAAGTGGGCACATGACCCTACTTCTCAACTCCAACCCAATGGTTCAAACACTGCTACAAATCTACAAAGAATTAAATACAAATTTCCTTCATTGTTCAAGCTGATTTGTCCAAACAAGCTACGCCACCAGGGGGCACAAGGATGCAGGGAAATTCCTGGGCTTTTCAACAGGCTTCAGGGAAAATAAAATTTGGCTAGTTCTGGTTGTTTGGTATAAATAATCTTTCCCTGAATTCCAGTCAACTACTAGTTTGGTAGAGAATTCTTAGCCTGGGTATGGAACAAGTTCCATTTTTCTTGAATGTCAAAATCCTCAAGATCTCAGAAATTTCTTTAGTTATAATCTATGACTGGCCCACTCATCAAAAAGCAACTAGGCTTCCTAATGGAGATAGAAGTCATAAGGCATTTAATAAAACTACAAATTAAATAGTTTGGGTTTCAGTGCATTTGCAAATTTAGGAAAATTGTTCAATTAAAAAAAGAGGGGAGGGAGAGAGGAAAGTCTGCCCCTTCTCTTAATCCTCACTTCCATGGAAACAGAAAGCCATTTTGCTTAAATCTGACCAGTCATCAGTGTGGGTTTGTGAAGGGGACTGGGGAGAGAAAGGCCTCGTGTCTCTCTGTCCCTGCTACCCACACACAAGAATGAAGCCTCCCTCATAACCAGCGGTGGAAGTGGATGGGCTGAATTGGGCAGATTACATAAATTGGGCATTCTGGGTGGGGCTGACCATAGCTTCCTTAGGCCACTTAGCACAAAGGCAGAATCTGGAGATTTCCTAGTATTTGTTCAATGGTCGCCACTCCCTTTCCAGTGGGGCTTTTTTTGATATTATTATTTTATTTTATTATTTTATATATATTATAATATATATATATTATTTTATTTGATATTATTATTTTAAGACAACAGTTCTAGAGGCTCTGAACTTATTAAGTGGAAATCAGGAAATCTGGCTTGAAATCGAGATTCTTCCATTGGCTGTGTGACTTTAGGCAGGCCATTTTAATCTCTGCCTCAGTTTCCTCATATGCAAAACAGGGGAAGGGGAAGAAGAAGGCAAAGGGAAAGTATTTCCTATAGGCTCAGCTAAGAAGTCTAGAAGATGAGTTTACCTTGTGTCTTCTACAAGTTCATCAATCAACTTCAGCCACATTTCTGCCAAACGGTTCCCAGGAATTTTGGCTTGAATTCCTGATTTCAAATTCTCTAAGTTTAAGTGCTAAAATTCGAGGATAGGGAACAGGGGAAAGTGAATAAGAATAATGAAAAATGGTCAGAAAATTCTTAAATTTGTCTTCCAAGACCTCTTTCGTCTTTCCCAATTCCTCCCCTTACCTCCTTTTAAGTTATTTATAATCCATAAATGGTGAAAATATTTAATAGAAGAAATCCAGGTAGATGTGCATTTAGAACACACACACACACATGTCGGTTACTGCTAATTTCTTTCTTTAAAATCCTTTTTTTTTTTTTTTTTTTTTAAAGCTTTTTGAGGGAAGAGACAGTTTCATTCTTGTCTTTGTAAACCCAACACCTGGCTCTGTGCTTGCCATATAATAGGCACATGCTAACAAATGTTGGTTTATTGCTTTTGATGGTCTGAAATGGCCTCTCAACCATGAGAAACTTTCTAATATCAATTCTAAAAATCACTGTTTTTACATCTTAAGGCAGTTCCTGTAGAGCTGACCCATTTTGCAACCTTGACACTCCAAGCAGAGACTTAGGTTAACTGTGGCTGGGCTACAAGGGGGGCAGTTTCCATCCCACAGTCCTGGAGCCTTAGATACCCTCAGGCCCTGAACAGCAGCTGCCCCAGCTCTCTTCACAGCAGTATCTCCAGGCCATTTTTTTATTCCCGTCAGGGCCAGAACTTGGCCTGGCTCCAGTCCCAGAGGAGAGGCCTGCACCCCTGCTTTTCTGTCCCTGGATGATTCACTCTGACTCTCACTGCCTGAGTAAGGGCCATCCACAAACGTGAAGCGAAGGGAGAAGGGAAGCTCTCCCACAGAGTCACCAAAACAAGAAAGTGCCAAAAATGCCAGTGGAAGGGATCCCATGGCTGGAGTCACTGAGCTTGTAGACAGAGTCCATGCTCTCTACAAAGCAAGGTAACGATCAGCCTGGCTCTGGTGGCACTGCAACTGGTTCCTCTTAAACCCATGGCAGACTGGGCCCCACCCAGGCCTTGGGCCCACCCAGCCAAGGCAGGCTATAAAAAATAAAAAGCTCTCCATATGCCTAACTCAGAGTCACAATTCTAACCAATTCCCCTTTTGGCCTTCCTCCTCATGATAAAACTACTTCCACCTATTACTAACTACTAACAATCATTGTTTTTACATCTTAAAGCAATTCCTTCAGAGCTGACTGATTTTGTAGGCTTAGCCTTGGAACTCCAAGCAGAGAGGCGATGTCACTCTCGATCTCCTGGCTTAAAGCAGGCCTGGGTTACATGCCCTTTCTGCACCCCATGAGCTACATGAATTTGGGTAAACTGCTTAACCTCTCCTAGACCTCAGCTTCCTCATGTGTGAACACAAGAGAGAAAGGATGGGAGAGCCTATGAGTTCTGGAGCGAGCACTTCTCTCCCAGGAACTGCTCCCTGCCCAGAGGCTTGCTGTGTCCTGCAGGCCCTGCTGCAGGGCCCCTACCTCGCCATCATGTGTCCTTGCAAAGACAGACTCCCAAAGTCCAGGCTCCACGGCCAGGTCTCTGACATGCACTGGTAAGTGACTCTGGATGTCCCTCCAGCGTGTGGTACCAGCCTTCCCAGTGGTATGATCTGTACCCCACCCCTCCCGGGAGACCCTCTCGATTATGGGCCTGAAATGCTCACTTCCATTTCTCAGAATCAGCAAAGCTAAAAAGCCACTTCCTCCATGAGGCCATTTCTGCTTCTTCCCCCAATTCCTTGTATTTACTTCATCTATTTTTTTGTATATACTTATACATGCATATATAGAGTTCTTTTATTACAATAGAATATAAGCTTCCTGAGGGCAGGCACGGTTCATTTTTGTCTTCAGGCCCCCAGTAACTGTCCAGAGCCAGTTTCCCACCAGCTAGCCAAGCTCCTCTCAGCCAGGAAGGCAGCAGGATTTGGGTCTAACCCTTCCTCCTGCCGCACACGACCACGTTATTCACCTTCCAAGCCTTCCTTACCTCAGGTACCTCATGTGTACCTCATGTGTAAGATGATAGCTGGGACTAGATGCTCCCTAAGTTCTGTATCTGTATCTATGACCTTCCTGAAGCAGCTGCTCTGTCCTGATGGAGCTTTCGAGTCTCTAGATCCACCTGGCCTACTGAGCCCTGGTACTGCTAACCTGGACCTTAGCAAAGATATTCCCCGATTGTCACTTCCTTCAATGACATTAGCTCACAGCCCCTGCTCGCCTTAGTGAGCGCTTCCCATCAGCTCCTGTGATCTAAAACGTGCATCCTTCGAGCCCTTGGCTAGATAGGACCTCTGAGCACAGACAGACATTTGTGCCCAGGCCCACATTCAAAGCCTTTCCAGCGTGGAAGGATTTGTCAGAGCTCATGCTCCTCTGGCATGGTCTGGGTGAATGTAGGGTCACTTTCCCTCCAACATGAAGTATCAGAATAGGTCTTTAGTGAAAGACCAATCTAACAAGGGGATAAAACTGCTAAGAACAGAACAAGTCTATCCCCAGAATGCCATCTTGTAGAAATAGCCTTAGTGTCTTTGGCTTGTGCAGAAGGGTCTGGACATGCAATTTTCCCCATTGCTCCAAACAGCTCCCTGTACCGCCGCCCGCCACAGCCCCAACTGAACATAAAAAATGAGATAATAGCATTTCCACCAAAGGAAGTCCCAGTCTCTTAATGAGGAAGGCTTCACTACAAAAGGAAGTGAAATCAGAGTTCAGCCTTTTGTTCAGAGGGATTTTTCTCTCTGGTATGAAGCCTTACTTCCCTAGCATCAAACAACCCACCATATGCATATAACCTTCCTAGCCCTCATTACAGACACCCCTACCCAAGTCCCAGGGCCTGCTCGTCTAAAGTTACCTTATATCCTCTCCGTATATATCTACTAATGTACATGTTGCCTGTTCAATTAGAATACAAGCTCTGTGAGGGCAGGGTCTAGTTTTGCTTTTTTGACTGTATCCCTAGTGCTTGACATACTGCTTGGCACATATCAAATATTTAATAAGTGAATGCAGATTGATTGATTATTCTCTTCTTTTTTGCTTTAGATATGATCTTTGTTAAATCTCTAGAAGACAGCAGAGGATAAAAAGAGGGATGGAGATGAGAATAAGATATTTGGAATGACTTACCAACCGTTCTGCCATGACTAGAAGAATGTTCACTGCATCCAATCTGTGACTAATATCTTCCCAATAAGAAGTCAGAGTCACCACTGGCTTTGTCTGGGCCCATGGCAAATAATAATAGAAATTCCCTAGTATAGAACATTCATAGATCAGCATTATGTTTAAACTTGAAATATTATTTTATTATAAACTAATCTTTTAGATGAGGCTCCTAACCACTTAGCACTGGGTTTGCTAGGATAACATAATGATTAACCAGAATGCTCAGAGAATGAGGCATTGTAGTGCACTTAATATTTTATTTAGTTGGGGGCTAGCCAGAATTCCTTTTTGTTTTAACTCTTGTCAAAAATGTGTGTAATTGGATTATGTTGTATTATAGAATATTGTATAATAATTATATAATTTATTGGCTGTCTTATCACAATATATCTTTGTCCATTATATAATAATATCTTTGCCCATTTTCTCTGCCTTATGAAGTATAGTAAGACAGCATGATGTCATGATTAGAAGGACAGCATTCCAGGAATCTGGAAGGTCGAGGTTCAAAGTCCAGCCTTTGAGTTATACTAGTTATGTGGTCTTTGGGTGAATTACTCAACTTCACAGTCATTTCTCTAGGATTAAGGCTAATTGACAAATTTGCCAAAATAATAGCTTCAAAAAGAAAAATAACAGAAATTTCCACTTCTGGTTTTTTTTCCCTGCTTGTAAAATCTCAATAATACAATGGTACATTTTAAGCTTCGGGTCTGTTTTGCTTTTACATCTTGTTCTAGTCTTTCACTGAAGCTTTCCAAAGTACAGTAAGTCACGAACTAGGCTAAAGTGGATTCTAAATTTTCAGAAAAGTAATGTGTATACAATTGTCTCCATTCCCTCCTCCCCATTCCCCGCACAGGAATGAGATAGGGGAGAAATCCATACATTTGTAGAAAATCACCCTGCCCAGGCTGAGAAAGCAGGAGGATATGTCAGGAGGGACAGACATATGGATAAGTTTGGGGCATAATCTGCCTCAGATTTTTTTAATCTTACTCACCTTTTGTTCCCCACTATTCAGCTCAGAATGTTACGAACCTAAGAAGAATGCTATGCAGGAAGGGGTGGAGGATTCCTGTTTATTGTGCCTCACTATTATTTTTAGACTATTTACCCCCAAAAATACTAAAGGGGAAGTAAAAAGTCTTTCATTCATTCTTTTATTCACTCAATATATTTTTAATCTAAAGACTACTATTTTCAAGGCCCTATAGAGAAGCTGAAGCTATATGTCATACTCTCTCCTCATAAGTAACCAGTAAAAGACTCAAATTCCGTGAATGATGACAATCTTTCTTACCATCAAACACAGCCCGACTATATTGAGTTGTTGACGCCAAAGGCTTGCAGGTAGCATCAAACTTATTGCCATAATTGCCAATGCTTACTTCAAACTGAATAGCCTCTCCAATGTCCTGCAGCATGGTCGCAGAGTGAAATACTGCAGCCAGGCTATACTTTCGCCGGCGCTGATATTTCTATGGGTTACAACAGGAGAAAAAACATTATTGAGTAACCTTTTCTCTTGCAAGTAAATTTCTAACTGATAAAAGCAATTTTGGATTTTAAACTAGAAGAGACATATGAGGTTACCTAACCCAACTCCCTCTGCATGGGACAGTGGAAAGAGTTTTGAACTTGAAGTAGGAACTGAGTTTTAGTCATGGGCTCAATGCTGATTACCTGTGTGGCTTTGTCCCTTTAACCCTGCTAGGTCTCCTTTGGCTCATCTGTAGAACGAGGAGATTGAGACGGGATTTCTTTCAACTCTAAATGATAATACTAAGATCATCTTGTGAATTCCCCTATTTTATGGATGAAAAAACTGAAGCTGTTTATATGAACTGAAGAGAATTAAATGATTTGCTTACAGGTGACAGCTAAGAGCAGAGGCGATATTTGAAGCCTGAGCTCCTGGCTCTGGGACAAGTTGTCTTTACCTTATACAGTGAAGGCTCCCAAGTGATGAGAAGTTTCTTGAGGGGAGGAATTGTTTCATTCATCTGTTTATTCTAGCATATTACCTAGTAGGCACTTAATAAATGCTTACTGATTCATTATACTCTCATATCGTTGATCATGTTTAGTATCTTTTGGCATAGCTGAATCAACACTGTCCAACAGCCCTCTCCACACTAATGCACACATGAAAACTATTCTTTGGGGTTTGCAATAGTAACATACAGACAAGGGCCATGTTGCCAGCCTTGCCTCTTGGATTCTGCCCCATGCTCAGGAAGATCCCCACCACATCTGCTGACTGCATGTCCTGCCTAATGGCTCCTTCTGCCAGTTCCCCCAGGCTCTCCCCCCAGTACTCTACAGCTGCATGGGCTTTTTGAAGTCAGCCTTCACCATGTGCTAGGTATTTCTTCGGCATACTTTTATTGGTGCTGGCTTACGTCCAATATCATCTAGTAGCTGTTTGGAAACTCTGCCTGAAACAACTTGTTCTGTACATTCAGCTATTATCCAAGTACTTGCTTTTGTGCTGGCAGAGTGGCTTTGGACAGCCAATATAAAATGTAACAGGAAAAAGAGAGAAAATCGCCATTTATTTAAGTGCTTTAAGGTTTGCAAAATGCAATATCTCATTTGATAGAATAAGACAAAGTATATGAGTTAAATGGATTGAAAGATCTCACGTCAATGGCCAACAGTCCTGAAAGAGGTGCCGCCATGACTTTACAGACCATCACTTGGTCTGGGTAAGATTTTATTTTGGAAAGTATGTTGGATTTGAAATTATCCATGCATATGTTTTGAAGATAAAAAGCTTGAATTAAAAAAAAAAGAAACTATGTTGGATTTGGAGTCAGAGCATGGGTTCAGGTTCCAACTTTGCTACTAACTACTTAAGTAATTTTGGGCAAGTCCTTTACTTTCCCTAGGTTTCATTTTCTCCATCTGTAAAATGGGGCATTTGGACTAGTTGAGCTCTCCAGATCTACACCCAGGATTCTATTTATTCAATTCCACCCAGTCTCTTGGTTGGTCTGTGTATCATGGTGCAGCCTAAGTCAGAAAACCCACAGACCGCATTCCACTGTGGAATGCAGTGAGAACAATTTGACCCCAAGTAGGAATTTCCTGACTGATTTCCCTCAGGCTTTTCCCAGCTCATAGCACTTCAATGACTCTGTAAAGTGATTCATGATCATGCCCACCTGCTTGGCTGTGGGTGTGCCTCAGGAGCATGGTCTCCCTTGCAGCCAGGACCAGACTACTGTGTCAAGGACTTGGGATGATCTTATGAATTAAAGGGAGAGTAGCCACAGTAAAATTTCACTGTTGGTGAAGGCCATTTTCTGGCTAGTTGTGATTTTATCCAGAATAACTTTTGTCAAGTATTACTGGAAAAAACCGCATGGTTTTTTAGTATAATGTTAAGTTTTGATAGGAAGCATAACTGATTCTCTTTTTTTTCATGGTTTTTTTTTTCTTTTGCTCTGCATCTTCTTTTACAACGTGACTAATATGGGAATGTTTTTCATGATGAATATGTATAACCTATGTCAAGTTTCTTGCCATCTCAGAAAGAAAGAGGTGAGGGAAGAAGGGAGAAAATTTGGAATACAAAACTTTAAAAAAATAAACGAGGAAAAGTTATCTTTTCATAATATTGGGAAATATAAAATATTATTATTTTTATTTATTTTATTTTTTAAAAATATTATTTAAAATAAAAGGAGCACAGTTTAAAAAAAAAGGCTCTGATCTTTCAGAGCCTTCAGAAAATAGAGCAAGTCTCAAATAGTCAGATTCTCTCATATGTAACCCATATAAACTTGTGACTTTGGTATTATCTTTGTTCTTGTCTTCCTATAACATCACCCCACGTGGACCACCCAATGTTAAGGACTTGAGTTCCTTCCTTTATTTTTTTGATATTATGAGGATCCAAATGGAGAACAAGAACTATCAGTTAACACCTCATTCTTAGCATGTGACAGGCCCATTTTAAAAATCCAGTTCTACATTTTTCTTATGTGTCATATGTTGCAATATACTTCTACTGGCAAATAGTGGGATGAACTTAAATTTCCATTGGTTGTTTAATTTTGGCCATTTCTGCCTATATTGTTTAAGTGGGAAATTACTCATGTTCCAAAAAGATCATAGATGAAGTTTGGCTTAAGTAATCCTGGTAGTCATCTTGACCTTCATATCCTTCATATAAAATGAAGAAGCTCAGTAGGTGGAAAAGATTAAGTCCCAAACTTACCACTTACCGTGTGATCTTGGCTTGGATGAGTCACACAGAGAAATCATAGAATTTTGAGAGTGGGAAGAGATGGCAGAGGCCATTTAGTTTAACTCATAGGAAAAGAATACACATTATAACAAAACTGAAAAATGATCATTGAACCTCTATTTTGAAACCTCTATTGGGAAGGAACCCATCATCTTCAATGTAGTCTACTCTATTATAGGACAATTCTAATAGTTGAGAAATTTTTTCCTCATAAGAAACCTAAAGTTATTTTGCAATTTTTATTCACATTCTTAGTTCTGTCCACTAGAGCCAAACATAATGAGTTCAATCTCTCCTCTACATCTCAAATTTTCAGATAGTTGAAGATACAGACAAGCCCCATTAAGTTTTTTCTTCTTCAGGTTGTACATGTCTAGAATCTCTCAACTGGTTCTCATATGTCATGAATTCAAGGCCTTTGACTCTCCTAATAGTTCTCTTCTGGATTCTCTTAGGTTCATTAATGTCATTCCTAAATTATGGTGCCCCAAACTGAACCCACTATTGCAGAAGACATCCAATGGGGCTCTTCACTTCAGACCTTCTACCACGTTAATACTGAACTATTTCTCTGCATCCAGCCTCCTAATCTAAATCTATTTAATTGTATTATCATCTAATCCATCATCTCTTTATCTTCTCTACAAGAATGAGACCAGTCTGGCATGACCTGTTCTTAATACTGGTTCCTTCACTTCATCCAGCTTCTAACCTGGTCATCTCAGACCTTCAGATTCTGCATGTGGAAAATGGGAGAGTATACATTCCTCCAAGAATATCCTGTTCTATGTCTCAAAGAGATTCAAGACCAGATGCAACTAGACTGGATGTACGTCCATCATCCAAAGACCAATCTAGCTAATATGGGGAGGCTCATTGCCTATTGATAATGAGTGACTACCAATCATTTTTTTTTTAGCCATAGCAATTTATAAAGAATATCTATGATGGTAAGGAGAGAATATTCAAATAGATGAAGTCATAGATCTCTAGAGTATTGAAATAACACCTTCTTACTGTGATGTTGAATAAATCATTTAATTTCTTTAAGCCTCAGTTCTCTTACTCAGAAAAGAGGATTAATGACATTAAATGATCTACCTCAAAAGACTACTGGGATGTCCAAATTTTATGATCTATATAAAGCACCTTCTAAACATAATGCTGACCTGATTTTCCAGGAAACCCTCAGTTGCATTTATTGATCTAACATAAAATAAGAGAAAAAGACAACTTGAGTGTAAGCAATCCTCTAATTTGTATAAACATTAAGAGCATTTGAATTGATTAATATGATAAGTGACCCCAGAAGTTACCTCAACAACCAGTAAGTCATCACTGGGTATGGCTTCAACTTTTTTGTTAGGGGGTGTTTTCTCAAGTAAAGTAGTCAGTTCAACCAGGATCCGACCTCTATAAGCAACTCCTTCACCCTGAAAGGCAATGATACATGTTATTACTGATTATTAATGTGAAAACAAGCCAATAAAAAGCTTGTGCATAACATCCTGAGCTTCTCTGCATGCCTTGAAACCCTGCCATATAAAGGGGGCTTAGTTTTGTTTTGGGGGGGGTTTGGTTTTTTTTTTTAAACAAAGCTTCAGGTCCCAAACTCAACAGACTAGGATGGTAAGAACTTGAACAGCCAGGGAATCTAGCTTATCCTTACATTAAAACTTAAGACAGTCTAGAAGAATCTTGAGGCATTGCAAAAATTGCTCTTCACTTCTGATTGGAGAGAGTGAGAAATGAACATCTGGGAGCTCTTTCCTTATTCTCTGCCATTTAAGGAGGGCACTCAAGGACATTCTCATCCTTTTCTACCCCAGCTGCTTTCTGGGAACTGCATGATTCCAGAAACTCATTATTTTGCAAAATAAAATTAACTCAGAAACTCACAGATCCTCAAACCATGTCCTACCCTGGATGGATGACTTTATCATGCCCCTGAACCAGGTAAGCTCATATCCTGCCCCCCCCACATACATATATACCTTTTCAGCTGTTGCTTTTTTTTTTAATATATATTTGTTGTCTCCCCATTAGAATGTGAGTACATTGAGCACAAGAATTATTGCACTTAATCAATGTAAACAAAAATGGTTGGCAATCATTTGGTTTTATCCCTCTCAGTGATACTTGAATTCTAAAAGAGGCTATTTGGAAAGTGTGTACTTTAAAGGAAAGGAATAAACCAGTAGGAGTAACAGTGTCTAGTCTGGAAATGCATTAAATAATTACAGTAAGAATCTGAATGCTTTGGCAGAAAAAAAGAGTTCTTCCCCCTGCCCCCTCCCGCCACCCAATTAGGTGACTGGATTGGGCGGGGGAGGCAAAGTGGGATTTGAGTTGCATTTTATCCAATTTCCCTTAAATACCAACTCTGGTCATAGCGATTATGTCATAGTAAGATATCATTGCCATTTGTTAAAAGCATTAACTTAATTGAGAAACCAACCTTTCCAGAATTCAAGTCATCATATGGATCTGGGAATCCAGTGTATTCTCTTGGACTTCCATAAAGATTTAAATAACAAGGTCCAAATGTTGGTACAAAGCCCACTTCTGTTTCTCCTGTTTTCCCTGGGAAGCAAACATTATCATTAGATCGTAGGCACTGGAATTTCTAATCTATTAGGTTTTGCTGGAAGTTAGTTGTTAGTTAATGGTGTGAGACTATTTTATTCCACAGGTGCATTAGTTACATTAAAGCAGACTATAAGCACTCACAATGATGCTACCATTTCCTCTAAAACAATAAATTAAACAATTGTCTCTATTTGCTACCCATACATTGTGCTAATTTTGTGATCTATGAATTTCATTTAAGTGGAAGAATTGTTCTTTATCATATTTTTACCAGTTTACAAATGGTATTGTATTACAGATATCACTGACATTAAACAAAAGCTATAATTACATTTATATTTGGTAAGGAAATTTAGTAAGTTGAACATTTTTTTTTTCTAAGAAATATTATTCAGCCTTAAGCAGTTACTTAAAGACAAGTGGTTAGTTACAATTGTGTAAAACTTGCTTGTTTAGGGTTAATGGATTTACATGGTAACCCATTCTATTAGTTTACAAGATTTTTTCTATGATTAGAAAAAAAAACTTTTAAAAATCATCATAAATGTCATCATCCATTATAGTTTTTTCTGGATATCAGACAAACCTCATAGCTTCATTAAAGGCTTGGGGGAAATGAGGACATGACTACTGACTTCAAATACCTGAAGGTCTGCCATGTGAGACAAAGAGTAGATTTATTTTCTATCCAGAGGTCAAAACTAAGAATAATGATTCTAGATGCAAAGAGGTAGAATCTGGCTCCTTTTCAGAATGTTAAAAAATCAAACAGCCTCCTGAGTAGTTAATGAACTCCCTGAACCTGGAAACGTACAATCAGAAGCTAGATGACACCCTAGCATATCAGAGATATTGTATGGGAAGTTGGCCCAGATGGAATTCTAAGGCCTTTTCATGAAGATTCTGTGACTTTTTGTCTTCAAGTATAGTCAGCAATGTCTGGGTTGACCCTTTTTGTGCCTCAGGCAGCTCCCTGAGACTTAACTATGAAGCCATAGCTGGGTGGTAGAGTTAGGGAATTCAGGGTTCTAGGCTGATGAATCCTTTGTGGGTTTGAGATCATAGAGAGTTACACTATGTAGACCATTTCACTCTGCAGCAGCCTAACTGTGCCTGGGGCTTTTGTGGGTAGAGGCAGAGAGCAGAGACTCCCAGACCCAGGGTGAAAATTCTCAGGGTGTATCATCCTAATGACAGAAGGAAAGCAGAGACAAGAAAGATAAAAGAGATACGAAAGAATTGGGAGGAGAAGCAGCTCTTTGTGATGGCTTAGAGCGCCTCACCATATATATTTAGCTACTGAGTAACATTTACCTAATGTGCCACAGTTTCATCAGAAAGTGATTTTCATCACACACACACACACACACACACACACACACACACACACACACACACACACACACAATGAAGTCATTGAAGACAAAAAATAAGTGTAAAAGATGAGAATAAACTAAAGAGAAAAGCCACCGCTATTGCATATATCTGTTACCAAAATATAAATGGCATGATGTACTCAGCAGTACATGGAATAAAGCAGGGAGGATTTCTGGGTAAGTACCCACGAGGCTCTATTTCTCTTTTCCTACTTTACAATAAACAAATACTAATAAAGACTAATAATAATGGCACAATGCATGGAGTCAGGAAGATTCATCTTCAGGTTCAAACCTGGCCTCAGACACTTACTAGCTGTGTGATCTGAGGCAAGTCACTTAAACCTGTTTGCCTCTGTTCTTTATAAAATGAGCTGGAGAAGGAAATGGCCTGTATCTTTGCTAGGAAACCTCCAAATGGTATCCCCGAGTTGGATATAATTGAAACAACTGAAGAACAACAATAACAATAATGACAAGAGGGTGGAGAGCATGGGGGAAGGAGCAAATCCTAAAGGAATGTAGACTCCACTATTGGGTCCATATCCCAAAGAGATCATTAAAAAGGGAAAAGGACCTACACATGCAAAACTGCTTATAGCAGTCCTTTTTGTAGTGGCAAGGACCTGAAAATGCCCGTTAGTTGGAGAATGGCTGAATAAGTTATGGTATATGAAGGTTATGGAATATTATTGCTTTGTAAGAAATGGTGAGCAGGATGACTTCAGAAATGCCTGGAGAGACTTAAATGAACTGATGCTGAGTAAAGCAAGCAGAGCCAAGAGAATACTACACATAGTAACAAGATTATGTGATGATCAGCATAATGGACATGGCGCTTCTCAATAATGACATGATTCAAGGCAATTCCAATAGACTTGGGATGGGAAATGCCAATTGCATCCAGCGAGAGAGGACTGTGGAGACTGAATGTGAATCAAAGCATAGTATTTTCACCTTTTTGTTTGGTTGGTTTTTCTCATGGTTTTTTTTCCCTTTTGGTTTGATATTTTTTATAAAATGATAAATATTGAAATACATTTAAAAGGATTGTATTTAAATCAGATTCCTTGCTGTCTTGGGGAGAGGGCAGGTAAGAGAAAGAAGGAGAAAAATTTAGAACACAAAGTCTTACAAATATGAATGTTGAAAACTATCTTTACATGTATTTGGAAAAATAAACTATTGATAATAAAAATAAATGATAAAATAATAAAAAAGAAACCTAGACTTCTCTATTTGCAGGGGACTTTAGAGATCATCTAGCAACCTTAAAGAAGGGGAAACCTAATCTCAGAGTGAAGGTGATTTGTCCTAATGCCAGAACGGGGCCTAGATCTGGGGTGACACCGCTCATCTCTGTTTATTCTTCATCTCACTATTCTACTTTTCCTCTTTGTTCATCTGGGGTAAGGCCCTCCCTTGTATCACTCAAGTAAATATTTAAACCACTAAGGACAGATACTTGTCCTTTCCCTTCTCTGGGAATTAATATTCCAGGTCTTTTTCAATGACTTTTTTTTTTAGAAAGAAAAGAAACACTTCACATGAATTTTCTATTTTTTTTTTGTTTGTTTGTTTGTTCCAAATTAATCACCCAGCCGATGGCCAAAAATTTTTCTCCTTCATTTTTCCTTCCTAAAGGCTATTTTCTTTTTATCAGTTCAATTCCATTCAATCAAGCATCTATTAAGCACACTATGTGCTATTTTGTGGACTTCATGCAAGATGAAATTATGAATCAAAGACACCAAATCATGCCCAGAAGGAACTGGGATTTTGACATCCAAAGCAATCCTAAAAGCAGTCTCCTTAGGAAGTGATACACTTATTCTAAAGATGGTTTTAGGTCTCAAAATATTTTGGAACAAACTTCTCTTTGGGCTCCTTAGGAACTCTTTAAAGCCTGTTACACATTCTCCCAAATCTCTTACTGATTGTCAAGCTTTCACTTTGAAGGGATGAATTTCGCGTTAAGAAAGAGCTAACCCTGGTTGGATAAGATGCATGATCTAAAACAACAACTTCAAAGGGAAATACTCATCTAGAAATATGTCTTACAGCTACAATATTTCCAGGATTCCTAATTTTATCAATGTGGATACTCTCTCTATTATTAAGGCAACTTACCCTCTATAACTTAAGGGATGGTTTTCCAGTTGTGGGTAAATTATTCGTTATTCTGGGGCCAGGTAATGAGTTAATTTTTGGTCTAATGTTACTTTGTCTTTACATTATATTGAACAGTTAGATCTAATACAATAGTAATTATTACCCCTCAGTCTTCTCTTTGTTAGATAACCTTAAGTCTCCCAAACTTTTCTCAAATTGCCTCTTAATACAGATTTATAGATTCTCTCCCAGAAGAATTAAAATTCTGCTTTCTATCCCCAGCACAAAGCATAATACCTTGCACATATGAGATGTTTAACAATTTTTAAAATTGAATTAAATGTTACACCTGGTTTGATAGCCTGCCTTCTGAATAAAGCAGTGGACCTGGAATTAGGAAGACCTACATTTAAATCCAATTTCAAATACTTATTAGTTGTGTGACTCTGGGCAAGTCACTTAACTTTTGTCTCAGTTTTCTGATCTATAAAATGGGGATAATAATAGTAGGGTTGTTGTGGGGATCAAATGAGATAACTGTAAAGCAGTTAGCAGAGTGAGAGCTATATAAATGTTAGCTATTATTAACACTTAATAGTTGTCTCATCTTGGGCAAATAAGTGCTACAGGAAATTTTCCCAATGATTGATCTGTTATTTAGTCATAGCTAGAAGGAATCTTGGGGATTATTGAATATGATCCCCTCATTTTACAGATGAGAAAACTGACACTTACATAGGTAAATGACTTGTTCAGGGTCACACAGTAAGTGGGAGAACTGACTAGAGACCTAGGCTTCAGACTATTAGTCCTACTAATTAACTAATTTTGCTTAGTCTTTCCTGAACCCTTGCCATTTCTTCTACATTCTTTTTAAAAACCTGGGGGCCAAAGCTGGACACAATACTCTATTCATAGAGAGATGATTGCAAAATATAGAGGAAGGTTCATATTCCTGTCCTTGGCCTTGCCTACTCTTTTTAATATAGCTAAATATTAGTCTGGCATTTCCCCAATAATCTTACATTGATGATTCATATTTATCCTGTGGTCTCCTACAATGTATTTCCTGTATTTTAAAAAAGTTTATTGATATAATCCATAGTGGCTCTTCCTTATCCTATATTTGTACTTCATTTTTGTCCCTGGAAAATTTTAGCTTTTTTTCAGGACCAATTTTTATTCAGGTTAGAAAAGATAAAATTTTGAATTTTAGTCCTATGGTGTTCATTTAGTTTCCATTGCAAATCTGATGAGTCTTCAAAGTTTTTATATTAATTATTGTTATTCAGTCATTTTTCAGTTATATATTACTCTTTGCGATCCCATTTTGGATTTTCTTGGCAAAGATAATGGAGTGGTTTGCCATTCCTTCTCCTGTTCATTTTACAGATACTAAGGCAAACAGGGTTAAATGACTTGCCCAGGATCACATAGCTAGTAAGAGTCTGAAGCTAGATTTGAACTAAGGAAGATGAGTTTTCCTAATGCAGGGCCAGTTCTCTTTCCACTATACTACTAGCTACCCTCTATATCAATTAAAATGGCCCAATATTTGATCCGTGTGGGCCATAACTGTGCACAAAATCACAGAGCCCACCACTGTTCAGCTCTGGACAAGAGGGCTGAGCATTGTGTGTGAGCAAGACAGCTGCCAACCAGAGCCTTCTCTCCTATGTTTCTTCTGAGACGAAAGGAAGAAATTCTATCCATTCTGAGTCCACCTTTACTGGCTTTCTAGAAGGAGGAATGATGGAGGGGAAGGAGAATTTTCTTCACCTGACATGATTGTTACTAATTAATACCACTGACCAATATTTTTTCAAATCCAATTATTAAAATATTGACACCTGAGGATTCAGATAGATTTTTCTGCTTTTGATTTAGTCAAGTCTGCTTGTGTTAAATTACACATTTTTGTACTTGGGTAGCCAAGCATTAAAACACAACCAGATTGAAAAAATCAATGAAATCTATGTCCTGGGCTTAAGTAAAAAAGTTACTTCCAATTCTAGAACCAACTGACCTTGGTGTCCACATCTACGTAGCCAGTGAGCACAAAAAGAACATGGGTTATAAAAACAAGTAAACAGTCTCATGAGAGATCAATCACAGGGCAGGCAAGCAGCAGGAGGAGCATCTAAGGTTCAGAAGGGAACTGTGGGGGGGTCCAGCATTGCAGAAGCAGGTTCATTGCCAAGCTCAGCTCTGCAGCACTATCATGCATGGGTAACACAATGATGGTTCCACTGCCAAAACCATTTGGAGAAGGGCAAAATGTGATGCTCCATTTTAGAAATGAATGCATTTTTGTGTGCCAAACAATGAAGGATAGTCTGGGCAGTGGAGGGCGTAAGTCACAAAACATGAAACCTGTGTATGACGCAGCATAAGCTCCCGAAGGTGAAGAATCTATATTATAAAAATATGACTGGTTAAACAACAAGAGAAAAAACAGGTATTATGGAATACTGGAGAAGTTAATTTATTAAGTGGATGGTTTAGCAACACTTAAGTTAACTCAAATTCAGACCCCAAAGA
The DNA here is from genome assembly GCF_048593235.1 of Sminthopsis crassicaudata. Lineage (NCBI taxonomy): Eukaryota > Metazoa > Chordata > Mammalia > Dasyuromorphia > Dasyuridae > Sminthopsis > Sminthopsis crassicaudata. The sequence goes on from NC_133618.1 coordinate 606,847,646, forward strand.
GAATAAGGCCATCCTGTTTTATACCAATCTGGTCGACAAGGTTTAAAAAAAAACTTAGAAGATTTTGTCCCCCTCCCCTGAAAATTCCCCCCACAAGATTTCCCACTTTGAATTAGCATCAAAAATATATCTGTGATCAATTCTGATGGATGTGGCCCTCTTCAACAATGAGATGAACCAAATGAGTTCCATTTGTTCAATAATGAATAGAACCAGCTACACTCAGCGAAAGAACTCTGGGAAATGCGTGTGAACCACTACATAGAATTCCCAATCCCTCTGTTTTTGTCTGCCTGCATTTTTATTTCCTTCTCAGGTTAATTTTACCTTATTTTTAAATCTTCTTGTGCAGCAAAATAACTGTATGGATATGTATACATATATTGTATTTAACATATACTTTAACACATTTAACATGTATTGGTCTACCTGCCATCTGGGCAAAGGGTTGGGAGGAAGGAGGGGAAAAGTTGGAACAGAAGGTTTTGCAAGGGTCAATGCTGAAAAATTACCCATGCATATATCTGGTAAATAAAAAAGCTATAAAAAAAGTTCTTACTGTGAGTAAGACACTATAGTAGGTGCAAGGGATGCAAAAATTATAATAAAAATGTAACCTATTAAAAATATGTCTGAAAGAAGTGACCACCAGGAGCCTGCAGGGTTTTCTGTTGGGGAAGAGGCAGATATAATACTTTACATTTTTATTAAAAAACCCTTTAACCTAGGCTTGGCTGCTTTGAAGTCAGGAATCTAGGATTTGGTCTTATGGTCTACTACAGTTATTTCTGCACTCAAAAAGTGTGTCCAACTAGGGAAATCACAGAGTAAATTCCTTCTCCTCATGCTAATTAGTAGATATTCTGAGACTTTTAGTCTTAGAAGCTCTCTGCAACCATTGAGAGATTCAGTGATTTGTTAAGAATCACATAGCCAGGATGCACCAAAGGTAGAACTTGAAGCTGACTCTTTCTGAACCCATGGCTGGGTCTCTACCTACTATGGCATACTGCCTCTCATTTCCATAATCCTGTAATATTTGATCCCAAACATAGTTTTGTTCCTCTCTATGGGCTTGCCTGGTCCTTATTGCAATATGATGTGTAATACAAAATAGAGCCTCAGAGTACCTCAAATCGGGAAAAATCCAGGAGACCTGGATTGAGGCAGCTATGTGGCTTAATGGATGAAGTGTTAAAGTGGGAATTGGGAAGATCTGTGTTTGAATTCTGCCACAGACTAGGCAACTTCCCTTAACTTCCCCTAACCTGTTTGTCTATAAAATGAAGATAATAATAGTATCTACCCTACAGAATTCTTGTGAAGAGCAAACACAATAGTATTTGTAAAGCACTGTGTAAATCTTCATGTGTTCTATAAAAGTTAATTATAATTGTCGATCATCATTATTTTCACAATAGTAATCAATTTAAAAGTGAGAGAACAAACTAATGAACCATGTGGGTCATAAGAGAAGGCCACAGATGAGTGTCTTGAAAGGAAAAGTTTTACAAGGTTATTAACTTTCTCAATGGTCCTGGCAACTATAATCTGGGAATCTTGCCTATCAGTCCTTACTACAGTAAGGATCTTAGATCTGAGGAATCTAAGGGTTTTGTCTCTTTTCTCTTGCTGTGTTAATCTACTTCTGTCCTATGCAATCTTGAAAAATAGTACTAAAGAATCATGGGTCACTTCTGCTTTATAATCTGTTTTTTAAAACCCTTGTTTCAAAATCCCAACTTGAAACTAGGGGTTTGGCACCCAGTGTTAACTCTATACCCAAAACAGAGATGGGTATGTAACCTATTATCATTAGTAGACCCAGGCTTAATTATATACCCCTTCTTTTAATACAACTTTGTTAAAATCAGAAGTAGATGAAGCTTCATCTCCATAACACAGTTGTTTTATGTTCAATGTTTTCATGTCTTATCACCCATGGATAGCTGCCAACTGTTAGTTGGAAAGACTCCTCAATGAGAAATGATCCATCAAAAGGCATACAAAAAGAGTGGGTGGGAGACTCAGTCCCATAAAAGATTTAAGCTACTGTAATTATCTGTGAATTAACTGCATTGCTTAGTCAAGACCATAGTCTTGCTCAAATGGTGCGCTGGATTGATTATGTCTGTTTTTTAATCCTAGATGCCCTTCTATAATGGTCTGTTTCAAAATGTTCTAGTGTAGAGTCTTTACATCTTCTTTCTTGAACATAGAATGGGTGACTTACCTTCAACTTCCCCACCTGATGCAGCAATTTTAGAGAGATACAGATAGGTGGTTCCTACTACATCATTCTTGGTAAGACGATCCCTGAAAAAAAGAAGAGATTAGGATTTTGTCTTGTGCAGATAGAAGCTTGTTATGGGCCAGAACTTGAAACAAGGTATTAAGTGGAGTTGAAGAGACAATGGTTAAGTCTAATTTAACATTCATTTAATCCTACAACAAATAATGGTTTCCTAGTGATATAATTTTGTTAAGGATCTATGTCAGTGTGGGACATATAAGCAAGAAGCGCACTAGAAGCTCTCAGAGGCTGGGACAGATTCATTCCATCTTCTACCTTTGTGCTGGCTGGAAGCTGAAGCACAAACTTTTGGATTCGGAGAGATTCAGAGGGTAGAGAAGGAGGCAGGGGCTCAAACTCTTGGAACCAAAGAGAGGGATAAGCCTCTAAGAAAGCTAACCAAGCTCCAGGAAAGGAGACAAGACTTTGAAAGAGATAGTAAAGGATTTGGACTCATTTTGGCTATACTCATAGTGATTACTGAACTGAAACAAAGGCTGCTCCCAGAGACCCCAGGAAAACCTCAACAGAGAACATTACATTTTAGAGAAAACATTACATTTGAAGCTATCATTGGTAAATCAAGCAATCAACTGTGGGCTTGGGGTTTATAATAGACACTGAAAATGCAAAGATAAAAGATGAAATAATCTCTGCCATCAAGGAGTTTGTAAATTAATAAGAATTTCAAGCTTTGTCTCCTTGGGCAGTGAGTCAAATGCATTAGTCTTTACATAATTTTCTAAAGTTGAATTTTTATTGGATTTGTTGGATGATGTGGGAATTATGTGCATTATTGGATGATTCAACTAGAGTGAGCTCAATAATCCCCTTACATCTGTGAGCTAAGGCCCACTCATGAGAAGAAGGCACAGTCTTCCTTGACATGCTTGAATTTCTGAGTACAGCGTGGTCTACCAGGAAATCTTCTCAGAGATGGCTTCGAGAGCTTTGTGTGTCTCCCCTAGGTATCTTGGAAAATCAGCAATCATACTCTATGTAATGGTCAGTCACTGAAACTGCTGACCATCATAGTTCCATACAATTCCCATCTTCCATCTAGTGACATGTCTTTCTGGGGGTTCCCAAAGGAGTTTTGATAGTCCCATTCATTCACATAAACTCTTTCCTTGGTGAATGAGAAAGAATCAGATCCAACTTGCATGAACAAAATGATTATAACCTCAAAGAATTGACCTTAGTATACAAGACTCCCTACAATCTGGCTGCAACCTACTTTTCCAGTATTCTGTCACTTAGCAGTATAACTCCACATTCCTTCTTTCCTTCCACAAGTCTCTTTTCTTTTGCCTTATTCATATTCTGCCCTCTTCTGTCTCAGGCAGTCTACTTACCTGCTGAAATCTCCCATTTTCTTCAAAGGTTCTCCTCAGGTTTCCCCTCTACCTTAAAACCTTCCCTGATTGTCCCCCATGAAAGCAATGGTTCATCTTTAACTGCTTTTAGCATTACACCTTATCCTACATTTACCCCATTTGTCTATATTTGTCGTATCTTTTATACCATCTTTCTTTCTCATTAGATTTTATGCTCCTTGAAAGCAATAACAGGTATGGTTGTTGAATCGAATCGAATTGAATTGAGTTAAATTGAATTTTTGTCTAAAGGCATTTCTCTGGTCCATAATCACCTTCTATACGTTCACTATAAATTTTGTGTGGACATTGAATCCATTCTATCTCACCAACCTGGACACACCCAACTGGCAAAGTTCCAGGTGGGCATAGAGAGTGTGTCTTTCCAAAGATAGCATACCATAAGCTGGGGAAATAAAATAATTAACTGCAAGGTAGTGAACAGAACTTCTAGCAAAGGAGCTTTATTATACCCAATTGGGCAGCATCTCACTATTGTCTCAATTAGCTGTTTGTCTAGCTACATAAGACTAGCTTGCCTTTTGGCTCAGTTCCCAGGAGACAGTAGGTTTGTTATAATAGAAAGAACTGGGATAACCAGTCTTTTTACAGCTAAATCTGAAGATATAGGCAGAGAGGTTCTCCTCACCCCACCCCACCCCACCCCACCCCACCCCACCCTTATACTTCTACATTGCTATGGGCTATATTGTTATATTTATAAAGCTAGAAATGAAAGTAAGGTAGAGTATGCTAAGAAATGAGAACAAGACCCTGTCATTATTTCATGATGGGTTTCCACTTTTTTTTTTTTTTAGGTGGGGAGAGGAGCAGAAGTAAAATCCACATATGTGGTTTCATCAATTTAGGAAACTCTTAGTGAAAAAAATTCCTTCTATCAATGCAAATCAGCCCTTTTCTGGCAATGCAACATCTCAGAGAGATGTCAACAGACAACGAAAAGTTAAGTGACTTAGCCAGTGTGGCAGAAAATCAAACTTTACATGACTCAGAACTCAGCTCTCTATTTATTGCATTAGATTGCCCCTCAATGAATTTCTGTACCATTAAAGTTTCCCTTCCTCCCTCCCTTCCTTGTATTTATTGTCTTGATTATGTACAAAGCACTCTCTGCAGGCATTGGGAATAAAAGTATAAAAAATATTTTAAATGATATAGTCCAAAGAACTTATGTACACAGATAAATATTAATCAGTCAGTAAATTGAGCCTATTATATGCCTAAAGTTGTGCCAGGTGTTGGAGACAGATACAAAAATTAAATAGTTCCTGGACTCATGGAGCTTATGCTCCTGGGAGTAGAGGAGGTGGGTAGTAAAGGGAATAACTAGATTAGATGTGATGGGAGCCAAAAAAGATCCAGACAAAGTTCTCTAGGAAATTTTGGAAAGGAAAGAACAGCTTCAGTTGAAATTAATTTTTTAGATTAAGATAGAAACCAATCAGAAGTTTTAACTCACCAGTCATACACTGTTAACTTTATTTTTTCACACACTGAAGGAAACTGTTAAAAAGAGTTAGAAAAGAAGATGTCATTTAAAATTAGGCAATTTTTATACTTAAAAAAATTCTCTCCAAGTAGATGAAAAATACTCAACCTTGATTTGAAGGCTGACAACTTGATTCCACTCTGGATTTGCATTTTTCTCTATTATGTCTGTGGAAACCTGAAAAAATTACCAATGTAAAGCAACATTAATTCAAGTTTACAATTTCCCTGATAGAATATTGCACCCACTGTTTGGTGCCATTGTTTTGTAGATTTGGCTCCACTGAACTATAGTAATATAATATGTACAGACATTTCTTCATTTGCCAGTTATATATTATGTAACTGAGAATTTTATCAAGTATGAAAAATAGTCTATATCGGTCCACATCACTGTTTTATGCCAAGCATTTCTTGGGTGTGTTGCTTGATAGATTTTTAACCCTCAGATTTATCATGTGATAGTCATGAGAAATAAAAAAAACAAGGAAAAACAATACATGAAATTACAAATGTTTAAGCTGTCTAAGCTTGCTAGAAAAAATAAGAAATGAGATGGCAGGTCTTTAAAACATAGGGAATAGGGACTAGATCTGTGATTTCACCAGCATATGGACCTTTTGTGAAGGAATTCCTTCTACCAAAGCAGATCTGCATCCTGCTTGCCATTTGTAGACTGAGAGATGTGTAGGACATTAAGAGGTCAGGGACCTTGCCCAGGTTTACAACATAGCCAAGATGTGTCAAAGGACAAGACTTTCCTTTCTAGCTTCACCTTTCCAGCCTCTCCACCACAATTTACTTACTTCAGGTATAATATTATGTTTTGGTAGGATCTTACCTATAGTTCTTGGGATCTTTGCAACAAAAAGAAATGATTATATTTCTCCCTACAATAGAGATTCCCAACTAAGGAAGAATTTCTTTGAATTGCACTGAAGCCTTATGACTGCTGGGGCTGCTGTGATGATTGGGGATGAGGAGTCTGAAAGTGTAGGTTCTGAGCAGGGGAGGGGGAGGGATTATCTGGAGCCTGGCCCATCTTCCAAATAACTGAAAAATGAACCAGTCATAAGGGCACAGACTTGTAAATCTGCCAAGATTCAGAATACTCTTGCTGGGCTCAGTTTAACAGTGACTTTGACTGATATTTAACTAGCAGTTTTAGGTAGTAAAGTTTTCATTTCTATAAGCATCCTTATTCACATTATGCCATACATACCTTTTTCCCAGCAAAACAAACTTCTACAAATGGATCCACTAAGTTTTTCTTGTCTACATCACCTCCAAATATTTCCTTGACAGTCTGTGAGAAGGCATCATCCACTAGAAATGAAAAGATAGACAGGAGATAGTAATTTGGATCTTAAAACCAGAAATTACTAACAAATATGCTTTGAATGAATGGAGAATTTGTTATTAGAAGCAGCAAGAGTTGGAAACATACAAAAGAATACTAGTAAATGTTTAATATTTGGCACTCCAGGGGAAAAATATAGACTAGAGATACTTTTAAGTTTAATATGCATTATTTTATATATTTATATATATATGCACGCATATATATACATATGCACACGTATGTATACTTCCCTATCACTTTCTTAAGTCTAAAGACAATCAATAAAACAATAAAGCAAGTCCTAATTTGCCAATTTCTGAGGAGTAAATGTACACACTAAAAATTTGACAATCTGCTTGTCTTCTAATTAGAGCCATTTCTAGCATGTTCCTAATCTTAAAGTTTATATAATAAGAATACCTTCAGTAAAATATGATAAATTATAGGTATCAATTGGAAAAAAGAAGTTAGGGTCAATTGTTAGAAATGTCCAAGACCAATGATATATTAAATATTAAAAAATATACAAAGCAGCATATTGGAAAATAATTGCAGCATAAATTTTTTAAAAAGTAATTAAAAACTTCAAAAATACAATATAATAAAATCACTAATAAAAATACTACAAGCTTCATGTACAATTTTGTTCCTCTTTTGCATGCCTATATTAGTGTTTATTTAAACTTATAATAAATGCCTTTAAAAGTTTTAAAGTCCACCAAATTTAATTAGCTTGAAATTATATATATATATGTACCCTCTTCTGGATCACTGCCTTGCCATGACAAAGGGGTTAGTGTATCTCAATGAAATTATGAGCTCTACTGTGCAGGATTAGCCAAGATGGATAGGTCATAGTGGAAGGTTCTAACAAAAGGAGAGGAAATGACAACCCACTCCAGTATCTTTGCCAAGAAAACCCCACAAATAAGGCCCGGGTGTGCTATGGACCACAGTGGATCAGACATGACTGAACAACTCTAAATCAAAGAGAGCAAGACAGTTATCAATCACAGAACATTTAATTTATGTATTTGAGAATCTCCAAATAGAACTGTCCTAAATTAAGAAAGCCCTTCTAAAGTTTAGAGCAGATAGGCTTTGGTTATTTAGGCTAGAATATGGTTATTCAGGGGAATAACCCATGACAGCAGGGACCATAGTGTCCTCTCCAAATTCTAGTTGTATTTTTGGAGCTACTCTGCCTCTGTGCCTCTCTATAAATTGCCATTAATTCCTTTGAGGGATACTCTAGAAAGATACAAGCTAAAGGATGACTGAGAAAAAACAAACAAACAAACAAATTACTCATTTATCCTCTTTTACAGGTTTGTTCAAAAACCAACCCAATCAATTGTCTGAGGCCAGTCTTGGGAAACCCTGAGGAGTTGCCAAATGTCCTTTTACCAAGGTATGGATGTGCACGCCTATCCTTTATAGGATGAGCTATAACTCTAAATTGAATAGAAAGGGAGATACTTTCTCTTCTCAAACCATACTTCTTCAGGAAGCAAGCTGACAAGGTGATCTAGTCTTCTAGCTGCTGTTATTTAAGTAATAAATAAATGGGAATTTTTATGTTAAACATTTACAAGTGCCATGATTTGGAATGATTCTTCTGACTTCAAAGATATTCTATCATGCTTCAACGAAGAAGCTCAATTATATTAGCAATATTGCTTCTTTCTAGTTTTCATGAACATTTTAAGAGAAAAGAGATTTGTCTGTGCAATCGAATTATTTGGTTACAAGTCTAATTCTGATGCCTCGTTGTGATATGGAGGCAGGCTTGAGTTCTGGAAGGGTATACCAGTTGAATAAACATTGCCAGGCTCTAACCATTATGGAAAGGCTTTGAGCGTCCTCCCAGGAACAGATGGTTGACTCTCTGAGGATCACCTAAGCTAAATAAGAAGAGGCTCATTACTGATAAGTCTATCCTTCAGTGAATTTTTTTGGCCATGGCAACCCATGAAATCCCCCTCCTCCAAAATATAAAATGGTTTGCAGTATGTGGCCCCCTTCCACAGAAACCAAAGGAAATACTTAAATATGAAAAAAAAAATTAAGCATTGAAGAAAGCTAAGAATCATACAAACTTTAATCTGTCTACAAACATTAGTAAAACAGTTTGAACTTTGAATGTGGAATCCTTCTCCAGTGACTAACTGAATTAACATAGTCCTGAAGGAATTGCATTTTATTGGAGGAGTTGGTAATGTTTCATCTTTCATCAGTATTCACTAGATTATAAAGTACTTTCTTTGTGTTTAGTACAGGCTACCAAAACTGTAAGTTGGATCTGACTCTGAGTCCATCGGCCTTCCCATTATGCCTTACAGTCTTGGTGGACTCCTCTTTGGCCTCCCTTCCTCCTATTTTTAAAGGAGGAAACTGATTGTAAAGATAAAATTATTTGCTCAAAGTCATACAGCTAGCTTGAAGGACTAGAATAAAAAACTCCGTGTATGTTATTGGTAACACAAATCCCTTTTTTTCTTTTCTTTTCTTTCTTTTTTTTTTTTTTTAACACAACCTATATTTTATTCTATAGATTACTGCTCCACAATCTCAATTTAGTGAATACTTACTCTGAGGAATATCCTCAGCTCTGTAGATTTTCAGGAGGAAAGTGACCCAGCGAAGAGCAATCCCAGCAGGAAGTAGCAAGTTACTCTCCACATCATCACTGTCATTATCTCGATCTCTCTTCTCTGTCTGTTGGGAATACAATTACAAATTATGCTATAGAAAGCACCATCTGCAGTGAACCAAATGGTATCATATTTTACCAATCAAATAAACATTAAATTCCTATTGTGGATGTAGTACCAGAAATTACAAATGCAAAACCAACTCTGAGACTTCTCTTGATGAAGTTCTATGTTACAGGCTAACACTTGTTCTCTCCATTTTTCTCATCTTCAAATTTGCCATCTCACATCTATACTTTCCAGGGTTGGGGTCTCCCAAATATCATAGGATCATAGATTTTTGAGATCTAGACTAGAAGGAGCCCGGAGCTCATCTAATTCAACTCTTTTATTTTAAAGAGGAAACTAAGTTACAAAGAGTGACTTGAATGATGGTAAGTGGCAGAGACAAGATTTGAACCTAGATTCTCTCATTTTAATCCAGTGTCCCATTTACTAGGCATACTTCCTTCCATCATCATAAAATAATGTGTGCTTTTGCAGGCTGGGTGAACATCAATTTAGTGAAATATGTGTGTCAAGAAAATATGTGTTGCCAAGAAACCCCCAAGTGGGATCATGAAGCGACAGACATAACTAAAAAGTGACTGAACAACAAGTATCTACAACACAAGTTTTCTATTGGGTGAAGTCACTAGAAATTTTGTATTAACTGGGCTTCTGAATCCCTGTTAGGAAACTGTGGAAATTCCCTTTACTAAGAGAGACCATGAAATCACAAATCTAGAGCTAAAAGGTTATCTTAGAAACTGTCTAATCTAAATCCTTCATTTCCACGAGGAAACTGAGACCCAAGGACTTTAAACTGTCTGCATAGGGTCACATAGTTAGCAAGTAGCAGGGGTGAAATTTGGATCAAGGTCCTCAGAGAATTTTCTATTTTACACTCCATTTGAATTATTAGGAAGTGACCTGAGGACAGAGGTTCAGGCATGCAGACATTATTTGTCAGAGACGAGGACCTGAATCAAATTCCCTAACCCCAGTGGGAGCAATACACCCTGCTGCCTCTCCAGAATTAGTTGTGAGACACATAATAATTTAAAGGGAACCAACCACTCCCTCTCCCTCTTCCCCCTCCAGGACTTGCTTGAAGACTAGAAAGGTCTTAGGCCCCTGATGCTCCAGGGCATAACTTCACCCCAGAAACATCAAAGCCATGTGGAAGATCCCCCTTGAAGCTGATTGGGTTCCTCCCCATTGTGTAGAGGAAAACCTTACACTTTTGTTTATTTTGTTAAAAATTTCCCAATTATATTTTAATCTGGCTTGAGCCACACTCAGGAGTGTTTCTGAGACTTAGAAGGCCCCAGATGGACTAGTCAGTACCCTGTTGTGATTATGGTCTGGATAAATAATCCTTGAATTATCCCTTAGGATCCCTTAGGGTTTAAGAGAGATTATGCAGAAGCCAGGCACACCCTTCACACCACTGCTCTGAACAACACAATTTCTCGGGAATCTCATCAGTATAGTGTCTTCAGGCCCAGCCACGATATCATGAAATCACCATTGTGGTCAGCCAAATGCTGAGATTGTTCCTACAAGGTAGTCCGTCAGACCTGGCTGGACATGGCTCCTCTGCAGCACTTGGCTAGCTGCTCTTCTGGGACACCCGGATGCCCTCCTTCCTTGGTTACTGCCTGCAATCTCTCTTCAGTATCCTTTGCTGGGATCTCACCTTGCCCATTAGATATAAGCATCAGCCAAAGATTAATCCTTCCCCCTCTCCTCTCTCAGTTGGTGATCTCATCAACTACTCACAGGTTCAATTATCATCTCTATGCAGAGGAGTCCTAAACCCCCCTAACTTTTATACTAAATATTACTCCAGAGTCATTATCTGATTGCCTTAGTTGTCCATCCCAGAGGTATCTTTGTTTTTTTGTTTGTTTGTTTGTTTGTCTGTTTGCTTTTCTGAGGCTGGGGTTAAGTGACTTGCCCAGGGCCACACAGCTAGGAAGTGTTAAGTGTCTAAGACCAAATTTGAACTCAGGTCCTCCTGAATTCAAGGCTGGTGCTCCATCCACTCCGCCTCCCAGCGGTATCTTTGAAATCAACATTTTCAGGATCATACATATTCCTCTACCTTTCTTATTTTGCTTTAGTAACCCAAGTTCCCATGCTTGGGAGCAATCTTGTCCTTTCACCTTCCCTCATCCTCCATATTCTATCAGCTGCCAAGTCATGAGAATCCTATTTTTCCATCTATCACCTTTCCTCTATGCAAATTTATATGTATTTGTAAATATATAAAAGGCCATGCCATTGCCTCAGCAACTCTTTCCTGTACTATTGCAATAGCCTACTAATTCATCTCCCTGAAGCCAGCCTCTCCTCTCTCTAATCCATTTTCCATATAGCTGGCAAATTACTATTCTTAAAACACAAATCTGACCACTTCAATTTCCATTCCCATCAAAAATCTTTATAGCATAAAATTTGGTGCTGGGATAGAACACAAAGTCCTCTGCTTGGTTTAAAGCCCTTTACAACATGGCTCCCACCTTCTTTTCCAATGTTCTTTCATATTTTTCTCCCTCCAAATTCTCTCTGTTCTAGTACACATATGATACAAATTCCACCACTCTTCTCCATGCCTCTGTTCAGATTGTCTTCTAGGTCTGGAAGGCACTAACCCTTTACCTCCATCTCTTTAAATCTTTAGTTTTTTCTGTTTCTTTTTTTGAGCTCTTTTTAAGCACTGCCTTCTTTATAGATCTTTCCTGATTGTAGAGTTCCAGAGCATGAATGCCCCTGACATATTACTAGCTACCAGATAAGAGCTATCCTGAGTGCTGTCCATCGCCCACCTGCTTGGTTCATGACCATCTTCATGTGTGGAAAATAAGAAAATTTGAACCTTTCTTCAGAAATACTCACTGGGGGCTCATCTCCTGTTCCAAGGACAAACATACTGACTTTCATGTAACCCTTAGCACCAGAACTCGTATCTTCAGGGTCATTTAGAAGAAGCCATTTTCTCATGACAGCGTGACCTAAAACCAAGAAGGGGTGAAATGGAGAAGTTAAAGGATTGCCATTATAATGCCAGACAAGATCCTGAAGAAATATCAGCATGGTCCCTTGCTTTCTGTTCTGGTCTGAGTTTAATAAAGCTCCCAGAGGCATTTGTCTAATTGCTCTTGTAAATTAGTCAAGGTAAAGTCAAAATGCCCACCTCAAATGAATAAAACATTAATGAATTTCTCCTCAAAAAACTCAAACTGAGTTTTTTCAACAGCACATAACCATTTAAACTCCAGCACATTTGTTCACTTGCTTAATGTCCCCTCAATGAACTCTTGCTTTAATGGCCCTTAACAAAAATGCTTTACCTGAAGAAGAAGAAGTCAGGGATCCAGACTTCAAGATAATGAAAATATTACTTACCAGGCTCATCATAAATGTAACCAACATCAATCTGAAAATAAAAAGGTTTAAGTATTTTAAATAATTTTGAAATTAATCTTAAGAAATGTGTTCCCCTTTTTATGTTTAATCAGAGAATATAGTAAGGAGAGCACTTCTACTTCATGTAGAAATCTCCTTTACGTCATCCTTGAGAGATGGTCATCTGACCTCTGCTTGAACATACCCAGTGACAGAGAACTCATTACCTAATAAAATAGTCTATTGAATTTAGGATAGTTTTAAATAAGTCGAAACAATTTGCCTTAGATTTCAGATATTCAGAAAAATATCCTACTATTCTTCCCTGGTTTAATTTATCTACCAACCTCTGTTGAAAGATTGACAATAATTATTGCCATGGAAAGATGCTACAATAAAAGAGGCTGCAGAATGGTCTTCCCTATTGACCTAGAACCACTTTAGTGAGAGATACAGAACCAACTCACATTGTTGTCCATTCAATGACTTTAATATATGAGGACCAACAGAGGTGAATGGTGTAACTGAAATTAAAAAAGGGTAAACTGAGATAATTCTCCACACAATATAATATTTATTAACAGGGACCTGCTGCATGTCAGAAAATGTGTCAGTAGATTGCCTTCATTTATGCCAAAGACCCCAAATAAAAGGACAATTTCCCTTATATAGATTTTGGGGAATACAGAACAAAAAACAAACCAGAGTAAGTAAATGGTATGGTGAAGACAACATGATTAGTTACAGAGATGAGGTATAAAGAATGAAAGCTAAGAATAAACTCTCTCCTCTTCTGAGAGTCCAGGTGCAAAATAACAAACCAGGCATACTTGAAGAATAGTTTGGTTGATTAAAGATATTAGGCTTGACTTGCCTGTGTTCACATAAATGCCTCAAAGGCAGCTAAATTCCTTGAAATAAAGCAGGAAAGCAGAATTTCTAAAATTAACCTCTTCCAGATTAGCTGAATTCTGAACTATGTTCAGAGAGAAAAAAATTATATGCAATTTTAGGACAAAAGCAGTTAATTTAGAAAAAATCAATTAATTATAGATAGGACCAATAAATAAATGATATAGGATCAGTCTTCACCTTTTCATGTTATATGGAGGTATACATCTTGTTTCTGTAGCCCTCTCTAAGTTCCTCACTTACTACCAACCAAGATATAGGATTGCAGGGTCTCTATTGATATCCCTCCCATGGCATCATTTCATCTTGGATGAATTCAGAGAATGTCGTGATGTCAGGGTAGAATTTGAAGCTCATTAAGAGGAGCAAATTGAGATGGAGCAGAGAATCAAATCCTCTTTTGGGATTCTGTGCAACATTGAAGTGAGATGAAAGTATTCTCTCGGTACCTACCTTAAATTCTCCCATCAGACAGTCTGCTCTCAAGGAATGGGAATCGTAAACCTGGAAGAGAGAGGCATTCCCACAGTCACCAACTTTGTGTGACAGAGATTGATCGATGGTCTGAGAATGCTCTTGGTTTTTCTTACCCGAATGCTTATTGTCTCATCAAACAATTCTACGGGGGTCATGTGGACATTGTAGAAAAATAACTGTTAAGACAAAAAATAAGAAAAAAAAGGAATTCCAATTGTATTCTAAGACATAATAAGAGGAAAAAAGAGAAAAGAGCTAAGTAATTAACTAAGCCATGTATTTAATTACATCAATGGTTCATTTGGGCCATATAGACATTCAGCTCTTCAAGATTATAAGTCAGAGAAGGTGTCTATCTAGAAGTTCCCTCTACCAATGAAATCATAGCCCCAGTCTCTGTCCATCTTCTATCCTAAACACTAACAGTGAAATGACAATAATTATTGACACTCATATAGGACTTTAAGACTTGCAAAGTAATTCACATATATCATCTCATTTGAGTTTCACAACTCAGTGAGACAGAAATAACAGAGACTATTATCACCACTTTATATATATATATAAAATAAATTGAACTTTAGATAGCTTAAGAGATTTGCCCATTTCACACAGCGAGGATCTTTTAGAGGCAAGACTCAAACCCAGATGCCTCTAAATCCCAAGACTTTCTTTTTTTTAAGGCCAGTTTTTTGTCTACTTCATCACCCTCCCTCAATTGCAAACCCTAAAGGGTCATATAAAGGTACTTTGTAAATCAGAGGAAGGATATGAAACTTCCTGACTTCAAATCTGGCATTCTATCTACTCTGCCCTACAAGAAAAACAGAGTTTAAGGTTTTGTTATTGTTCAACTCCTCACCATCCCATTCGGGGATTTCTGAGCAAAGATACAGTACTGGTGCCATCTCCTTCTCCAGCTCAGTTTGCAGATGAAACTGAGGCAAGCAGAGTGAAGTGACTTGACCAAGGTCACACAGTTGGCAAATGTCTGAGACCAGATTTGAACTGAGGAAGATGAGTCTTCCTGACTCAGGGCCTGGTGCTCTATCCCAACCCTGCATCAAAGGTAGTAGCTGCTTAATTCAACCACTAAACAACTGGATATCTTAGGCAAATTCTATGCCTGAGATTTATGTTATCTGGAAAATATTATCAATTTCTTCCTCCATTTCATCTGTTTTAGATCTATATTTTGTGTCTGTTTGTTCTAAAGATAAAAAATCCCTAAAACTAACTCCTGTCATTGTCTGGATGAATCTCAGTCCTTTAAAAAAAATTTCACTTTTTCTCCCATACAAGCCTGTGGAGTTGTTTCTTTCAATACTGACTCATTCATTATTTAGTATTTATTAGCTTTCCAAAGTGGCACAGTGGACATAATACTGGAGCTGAAATTCAGGAATTCAGGAAAACCTGAATTCAGATCTAGCCTCCAATAATAATAGTCGTGTGAAGTGAGTGAGCCATTTAACCCCTTTCTGCCTCATTTTTTAAATTCTAAAATGAAAATAGTAATAGCACCTACCACACAGAATTGCTGTGAGGATCAAATGAGATAATATTTGTCAAATGCTTTGCAGACATTAAAATTATTATTATTATGTAGCCTAAAATTAAACTCTAAAATTTTAATTGCTCCTTTAATTTTTTCCATTATTTCAATACTAACGATTAGGGTAAAATAAATAAATGATTTTTCATGATTAAGAATATCACTTCTAAAATTCTCATTTTGACTTAATCTGTTCTAGGTTCTAAATTTTTCAGTAAGTCAAGTCCTCAATGCTCTTGAAATCTTATTAAAGTCTTAAGAATTCAGTGGGCAGTCTCTTTTAATCAAACTTAGGTTATAAATATTTTGATACATGTTATTATTAAGACCTTTTATAATCTGGCCACAATTTGTTTGTCCAAAGCTTTTCCCCGTCATTCCTTAACACAAACCTTTACTTAGTTCAAGATGGCATATGTCTCACCAAATAAGGAAAATCCCCCTCTCCTCCTGCCCAATACAACCCTTCATTTATGCTATTCCAGCTTTCTGGAAAGCCCTCCTCTTCCCTTCAACCCTTGCTTGACTATGTTTTCTCCATTCTTCACTCACAAGTTGAAGTATTAGATGATACCTGTTCATCTTAATTCCTTATTTTCTCTTTTGACCTTCTGTCTTTTATATCTGTTTCCCAATTAATGCCACATAATTCTTGACCTATTTACATTTAGCATATGACTATGACATTGGAATATTATACTGTTACATAAAATGCAGTTGAATTTATATGTTCCTAAAACATTTTGGAAGTGAAAACATCAACTCCACAGTATTGGAAGGTTACCTGGGGCACTGCAAAATGATGGGTTCCCAGTCCCCAAAGTAGCTTTCATAACCATTATTTGAACCCAGATTTTCCAGATTCCCAGACCAGCTTTCTATCCTCTTCATCACAATGTATCTTTTATAAATATATTTATAAGTGAGAATGAGAATTTATTAGTTGCTTACTTCATCAAAAAATGGATTGTTTCCTCTTTTGATTCTTGTTCGATGTGTCTGACCACAGATATGGACTTTGACCACTGGCTTAATATTATTTCCACTTAATTGACGTCCTTCGATCACTCTAACACGAATCTAGAAGAAGAAGAAGGAGTAGTAGGAGGAAGTAAGGAAAGAAGGAAGGGAGGAAGGAAAGAAAGAAGGAAGGAAAGAAGGAAGGAAGGAAAAAAGGAAGGAAGGAAGGGAAAGGAGGAAGAAGGAAGGAAGGGAGAGAGGGAGGGAGGGAGGAAGGGAAGAAGGGAAAAAGAGGGAAGGACAGAGAAGAAGGAAGGAAGAAGGGAAGGAAGGAAGGAAGATAATGTCAATTACATCAGTTTACATAGTGAGAAAGGTTTTTTACTTAAATTTTTTCAAAACTCCATTTTCTGTTCTGTAAGAACATGCTCATTATACAACATGACATATGCTCAATTTCTACAGGACACAAAAAGCATAGACCTTCAGCTGTCTATTACCTGGAAGTCTTGTGGCTTATTGGAAAGCATTCTCCGGGTGTTCTTTCCTTTTGTAATCCTCCGGGCCAGCTGGGCTTCAGAAATATTTGCAGCTGGAGTCTTTGGGGCAATGACTTTGAATGTAGCATCATCATCTCCTGCATCATCTTCCTGTTCTTCTGTTATGGGAAAAAGCCACATGGTTAACAGCATAAATGGTCTGGTCTGTAATAATAGATAAAAGGGCTCCTTCTTCCAACGGGCTCCATCATGACACCCAAACCTGATACAAACGGCTGTGCCCAGCCTCCATTTTTTTATGTGTTCCTAAATGAGGAATGCAATTAGATGAAAGCTTCTGAGAGTAACCTAGGACATGGCTTTGGGAAACTGATACTAATAACTATTCTATAAAATATCTCGATGTCCTCAAGGAAGTGGTAGGAAGCCAATGGGGAATATGAGCACAGTGCAAGTGGAATCTGCTATCAGTTAGAGGACTTCTGTCATGGGACTAATCCTGAGTTTTCTGGAGACCTTTTGGAGACCAAGGACACTGACAAATGGAAAAGTATAATTGAAGCTGATTTCTAAGTGGGGTTCCAATTTGAATTTCTCTGTTGCCAGTTATCCTTCCACTTGTTTCCCACTGACCTCTTCAGTACTTTATGTGTAGAATGGTTAGGACATGGACAGAGAGAAAGCTGAGGCACACACCTTCTCACCACTCCTTGAACCTTGACTCCTCCAACCTGAATTCCACAACTCCCACAATGCTTTTTTGTTTGCCATATGTCACTATTGACTCAGAGTAAGCTTATAATCCACTGAAAACCTCAGACCTCTTTCAAAACAACTACTGTCTAACTGCACTTCTCCAAACTTGTACTTGCAAAGTAGATTTTTTTTTCATAACCAGTGCAAGATGATTTTAAGTTTGTTACTATTGAATTTCATCTGGTTAGATGCAGTTATATCAGACAATGCTCCAGCCTTAAAAGATCTTTTTCAGGTCCTCTGATTCTGTCATCCAGCATGTTATCAGAAGTAGAGTACATGATACCATTTTCTACTTACTGGCTACACTGTGTCTCAGTTACTGTTAAAAGAATTTTATTGTATTGATACTGTATTGAACTATGAATGGCTGGAGCTGCACAAAGCAGGCTTGGAGGCTGGTTTTAAAGATCAAATAGCTATTAATTAATCACTTTCAGAGTAAGAAATACAATAAACTGGATGTTCTCCTGGGCAGGAGATCTCCACCTGTTGCAGGAAAAATAGAGATTTCATATACAAATCATAAGTGGGAAGGCAGGGGAAAGGTGGATTATAATACAAACATTACTCAGGTGTGAGCAGTTTCCCATGACAAGTCCACAGATGAAAGAAATAGATAAATTCTTGAATTATTTAATATCTTGAGAGTTGGAACCATCTCCTCCCCAGGGCACAGAGTTTTGTGACAGAAACAGTTTTCTATAGTTCTCAATTTGGTTCACTTATTATGCCCAGGTGCAATGAAGCACAAGAACATAGCCATTGTCTCTCTATGTTATGCTGCCTCGCATACACCCATCAGTTACAGACAATTATTTACATAGGACTTTAAGATGGCAAACCAGCATTTAGACATTATCTCATTTGACATTTCCTATCACCTGCACAACTTGAGCTAAATTACCCATTTATCGTTATTCATATTTTGCAAAGGATGAAGTTGAGGTTTCAGTTCACTTATCAACTTGTCTAAGGTTTTACAGCTAGTAAAAGTAGCAGAGCCAAAATGCAGATGTAAGTTCCTTGAGTTTCAGTTCACTGTTCTTTCCAATACATCACTATCTTCACTAACTAGGTCATTAATTCTTGGATAACAAGAAATATGTTGGGCCAGATTTCACCTTCACTCAACATACCCACAGCCACAACACACAACTCCTTTATATATAAATGCCTTTTATGTGTTTGGAGGGGTTGAGATGGGCAGCAGCTAAAATCTAGTGTAAAGTATTTCAAGCCATTACTAAAGTGCATAGACATTGACTTAGCTCAATCAGAAGACTTTGCTCCTACCTTTTGCCATTGCCCAAAGGCCAATCACCTCACCTCCCTATATTCCAGTTACCTTACTTGGAATAAAGAATGGATTGGACTAAATGGTGTCCAAAGGTCTCTTTCAGCTCTGTGATTTTGGCCAAGAAACAACTACCAGCATCTATTTAAAAATAGGGTTGACAACTTTGATAGCTCTTAATTATAGGTGGCTTCTGCACTCATCCTCCATACTACTCCATCCATCTACACACTACAATCTTCCTCTGATGTCATGTCATAGTTTGGTAATGACTCAGCTTCTGTGCTGATTGCAGCTAAACACAACTTCCTACTAAGCTAGGGAGACTGACTACGGGCACCAGGCTAGAGAGAGAGGACCAGCAGAAAAAAAGTTCTTTCTTCAGTCTCTCCCACTTTGAGGCAAATCCTCTGTCCAGCAAGTGTCAACAAGAATCATTATCTCCATATTACAGAAATGAAAACTGAGGCTTAAGGAGATAATTAGCCCATGGAAGGATTCAAACCTATTCAAACCTAAATTCCTGATTTTAAGTCCTACACTCTGTCCACACACTACTCACTGCTTGGATAGCCTCCGCAAGTCAGGAAGTCTATGGGCTAAGGCATAAAGGGGGTTTTGATCTAAATGATTAAAAGAGTATTCACATCTATGAAATCCCAGAGCCTAGAAGAAAGAACAATAGGAAAAATCAAAATATCAGAGGATTAGTGACTTAGGACCTTAGAGGCCATTGAACCCAATCTCATCATTTTACAGATAAGGAAACTGAGGTACCCTGTAAGTATCTGAAGTTGGATTTAAACCTGGGTTTTCCTGAATCCACAATCAACACTCCATCCATTATTGTAATTCCTCTGTATCTCTAAGATATCTTAATGGCAGAAACATTTGCAATTTTATTACAAGTACCAGGCCAAACATTCTGTTTCCCTCCTCCCTCTTGCAAATCCTTCTAGCATGTGTCATAGCTAAAGCTTGGGAAGGCAAAAACCTTTTGATCTCCAGAAAACAGCTTCCTCCTGGGAAGGCCCTAGAAGTCTTTATAAGAACTATTTACAAGAAAATGCTAATATGCCCTGGGTTCTATGAGAAAAGTATAGAGGGAGAGAGACAGACAGAGACAAAGAAATACATATAGAAAGCCAGAAAGACAGAGAGAAGAAAGAAGAAAGACAGAGAGACAGAGACAGACAGAAAGACAGAGAGAAAGAGAATCAATAAGATGCTAATTGCCCCTTCCTCATCCCTGTCCTATGTGGGACATGGTTTCCCTTTCTAGGGCCCCTTCTCCTCTCTACACCTATTCCATGTTCCTACACAATAACCCCTAGAAAAGACTGGATTTTTCCCTTTGGGGTATTTTTTTTTCCTTTTTTTCAATTTTTCTTAATTTCTCCAAGTGTAAACAAGGACAACATATCCTGGGAAATGGCTGATTTGTAAATGTACTTATCCATAGGTTTACTATTTGGGGGCAGTGCCCACAGAGAGTCATCCTTAAGTGGCTCCTAGTCTGTCCCAATGATTAATGATTTGAGAGGAAACTGGGAATTTCAGGGAGCAATGAAGAGGAGAATGTTTGGCTAGGCTTTTCTAATGTCCACAGATGGGATTAAGGTGAAGAATTCTGTCTTTGAAAATTTGACCACCTGGAACTTTGTACTTAGTTTTGTTTTATTTTTATCTTTTTTCCCTCATTCCTTGGTAAAGCTTAATAACCTTGACTCATGGAATAGTGGAGGAAGCACTAGATCTGGTGTCAAGGGACTTGGGTGTGAATCTTGGGTTAGCTGCTGTGCAACTTTGAGATTGACCCCTCCCCTCTCTGGGTCTCAGATCCCACTTCTGGAAAATGAGAGATTTGAACAAGATCAGAGCTTCTTCAATGGAATTAATAAACTGTTAAATAAAATTCATCACTAATTATATTTCAATATAATCAGTTTCCTTATCATTTTAATATTTTACATTACTATATTTAAATAATGCCATTCTGAGAAGGGAATCATAGGCTTCACCACATTATCAAAGGTATGACACAAAAAGATTAAGAATCCCTGGACTAAAAGACAATTCCAAAGGATTCATGATGAAAAATGCCATTCTCATCTAGAGAAAGAACTGATGAATGTAGATTGAAGCCTATAATTTTTTGCATATGTCCCCCCCTTTTGGTCTATTTTTTCTTTTACAACATGATTAATATGGAAATATGTTTTTAAAAAAGAATCCTTGGGTTACATCATAATCTTAAGGGCCCCTGAAGTTCCAAATCCTGTGAGATTTATATACCCTGTGATAACTGTCTCAGCTACAGAGATAGGACAAATCATCTATACTCTTTCAACTAATAGTTCTCAAACTTTTTGAGTTCTTCAGAGTTAAAAAAATTATAGAAGATTCTGATCTCATTCCCTGATAGTCATCTGATCCTATTCCTCTCTGAGGAATTGATGGAAGCAGTTCTTAAAATAAAACGAAAAAAGAATATAGAAACTGATAGTGGGGAGTCTCTCCTCTACTCCACAAGTCTGAACAGGAAGTCAGTGAATATATCTAATGCGTGGAGAAAGCAAAGGGATCCCTTTGTTCTGGTTCAGAGTATTACAGATTCTGAAATAAAAGAGATGAGATAAAGAGACAGAGAAAGAGAGAAAGAAAGAATGAGACAGAGACACACACATATATACAAATGGAGTAAGACAGACAGACAGATACAGAGAGAAAAAGAAAGTGAGACAGGGAGACAGACAGAGAGAGGATCCGGGTCAGGAATTCTTAACCTTTTTTTTTCTAACCATCTTGGCAGTCTGTTGAAGCCTATGAATTCCTTGTCAAAATCATGTTTTTACAAGCAAAAAATAAATACATGGAATTACAAAGCACACCAAATATACTGAAATA
Organism: Sminthopsis crassicaudata; assembly: GCF_048593235.1. NCBI lineage: Eukaryota > Metazoa > Chordata > Mammalia > Dasyuromorphia > Dasyuridae > Sminthopsis > Sminthopsis crassicaudata. The sequence continues at coordinate 606,869,637 of NC_133618.1, forward strand.
TTGTGTGTGTGTGTATGTGTGTGTGTGTGTGTGTGTGTGTGTGTGTGTGTGTGTGTGATTCACAGAATGTGGTTTAAGAACCTAATCTAGTCCAACTTCCTCATTTTGTGTATCAAGAAACAGACTTGTGGGTTTCTAAGATGTTAGTGACAGGAAAAAAAAATATCACTTAGCACTCTCATTTTACATATGAGGAGCCAGTGGTTAGTAAGAACCAGGCTTTGCACTAAGATTTTTCTGTGAGCTACATTAGAGGAAGCAGAGAGGCTCCAAAAGACGGAGTCCTGTAGCCTCCAGATAACCCCCACCTTATCCTGCTCCTTTGGACAGCCAGGGACCTAAGAGGAAGTGGATCGTGTCTTATGAGCAGAGGATCTTTCATTGTGAACTTTGCCACACAGTAAACCTTGGATTCAGGAAAGGGTAAGCAGTCAGAAAAAAGGTCCACTCTACTCCCACTTTCTTGGGGGAGCTAAGGATGAAGGGAAGAAAAAAGATTGGAATTTAGCAGTGCTAAATGTATAACAATAAAGATTTGTCTTGCTGGAGGGAGGCAGGTAATGAAGGCCCCGGGTTGGCCTGCTTGTGCTCAGTGCTATTGTCCGGCCATTCCTCTCAGATATCAGCACAGAGCAGCACTCAGGGGAAGAACAAACCCAGCTATTTCTGCTGCTTCTAAACATAAAAGCAAAGGCACATTTCAGCAGGAAATTTGCCCTTAAAGTGACAGAAAACTGTTTGGCACCAAACAAATACAGCCCTGGAGAATGAGTTTGGCCATCTTCCCATCAGGGACACCCAGACCTCAGCTGGGAATCTTCTCCCCTCCCCCACCTCAGCCCTCCATGTTCCTGACATTTTCATAGATTTCCTTCTGGGGCCTCACTGTACAAAATGCCTGCATGCAGGCCTGCTCCCCAGGCTCTGCACACCACGCCCTTCTGAGAGAAGCACTCCCTCTGCCCCAACAGGCCCTTGCCAGCTAGCTCAGCAGGCAGAGCTCAGGGCCAGGGAGAATGGGCGTGGGCTTGATCGGCTGAGAGCTCACTTCACCCAGAGCCCTTGATCCAAAGGAAATGGGGAGGGTCTGTATGATTCAGCATAGCCCCATCCCTCCTTCTGGAATGAGGTATGTTCCTCCAGAGGTGATATGTATTTAAAGAAAAGATGGAGAAATAGTGGTGAGCCTGGAGGCCCATATCTAGCAGTTAGGGTACTTGGGGCAGGCTTCACAAAACGTGCCCTAAAATCAGCTTTTGAAGTCTAGATATGCATATGTAGCTACTTATTGGGGGAGAGGAACCCCAGACACAATGTCAGTCCCAAGGATGTTTCAAGGTTATGGATCATCTAACACTACAGTCCCGCCTACTAGTCTCTGCCCCACCTCAGACCTTTCCAGCTTAAGCTAGGCATAGTAACTAATGTTTAAAAAGACTGTCAAGGAGAATAGAAAAGTGTATTCACCTGCAGGCAATCATCTCGGTATCAAGGTCAATTTTGTATTTACTAGGCATTGTATGAGGTATAAACAAACAAACAAATGAATGAATGAATAAATGTGTATATATATATATGTGTGTGTGTGTATATATATATATATATATATATATGTGTATGTATATACATATTATATATATGTATATGTAAAACACAGGCTTTTTGTTCTCAAAGAACTTAAGTCCAGTTGGGAACCCAAGATTAACATTTATGAGGTAAATGGAAAATGGTGAAAGATAATAAAGAGGAATAGTATGGGAAAAGCAGGCTCAGGAGTCAGAAGGTCTGGATTCTGATCCCATCCAAAACCAACTAAGTCAAATAATCTTGACCTTAATCTTCCCGAACCTGTTTCCTATGTCTACTAAATGGGAATTATAACACCTGCCTTGACATATGTAGGTGGCTGTGAGAATTAAGTGAAATAAATAGGAGAGAGTAATGGAAACCATGACGTGCTAGTTAACTCTAAGAATTACTCTCATTTTACATTTTCAATACCGGCAGATTAAAATTCAGCTTACCTCCAGTGCCTTCTACATTGGTCCCACCTGGGTCATTTGGATTTGTAGTCATTGCTGCAGGCGGATCATAGCCAACCACTAGATCAATTGTGGCCTGAGTAGGAATAAATAATGGCAGAGTCAGTGTGTCTGTAAGCACGTCAGGGCTTTTGAACAAATGTATCTCCATACTGAATCTACAGAGAGGCTATGGAGTTCTACACGGCAGGAGTAGCACTTTTCAGGAAAGAAAAGATAGCCAGGGAAGGGAGGACATATCTTATATATGATGGGCCATCTTCCCAATTGAAAAAAAAAAAAGGTCCCAAGCTCATGAACCCTAAAGGACAAGGAAGGCAGAAGCACCAAAAGCATGAAAGTCAAATGTTCACATAGCTAAGGAGTCAATAGGAAATGAATGAATGGGAACATTGTCCTATAAACTAGAAATAGTAGGAACAGGCAAGCATGAATGAACTTGTAATGACTGAAGCCTGGACAACCCAGATTGGATTTATCTTTTAGCAAGGCTTAATGGTACATATGCTGAAAAGTAAACAATGGGGCTGATCCAGAGCCAATTATGACAGAAGGACAGAGTTTTATGTGCATTTTTTGAATATTAGGTGATCCTACATAATACACAGTGTTTCTAAATGAAATTTCTATTGTAACAACGTATTACTGTAACCTACTTATCCAATGAGAAACATGCCATGAAATCAAACTAGGCTGAGTTACAAATACCATAAAAAAGGGTTATCATATGTATCCAAAAGTAAAACAAATTGTAATAGAATGTTCTGAGTTGTTACAAATAAGCAGGTGTAAGTATATTCCTGCAAAGATAAACAAATATCCATGTGGACATGCATACACAGATACAGACACATATAGATTCTTCTCATTCAGGATCATAATTCAGACTCATGGAATTTGTAAACTAGTTAATTGATTGCTTTGATGATTTATTCTGAAACCAGCCCATTTTACCAAGGGATCTTGCCAATCTTGCTCAATCTTGCCCATTTTTCCCATTAGACTATAAACTCCTTCAGGATAGAAATTGTCTTTTGCCTCTTTTGGTATCTGCAGCATTTAGCAGAGAGCCTGGCATATAAAAGACATCCAACTAATGTTTACTGATTGACTGACCCACTCCAATGGAGTTACCACAAGACCTTGAACCCAAAGGCTTTGGGAATACTGATGCCTTATAGACCACTGGCTCTGCTGCCAACCTAGGCTTGACAATAATCACTGAGGGAAGAAACTGGTGTGAAGAGCAGGTCTGTCTTCCTCAGAACAGTCTGACAGACAGCTAAGTCCAAGAAGCCCCAAATGGCAGCATGAAGCACCAGGACTACTTCTGCTCTCACTCCAGCCTTTACATTTAATATCTGGAAAAATAACGCTCCTTGATGATGCAGCCAGGCAATTGCTTCTACAGGTCCTGCAGCCCTTGCCTCCTTAACAGCCACAGTGACTGAAGACCTAGAAAATAATATTTTTTGCCTCCAAAATCATGAGCACTATCAAAGTTCAAGAAACTTAAATGATTTAATTAATGGAAATGGCGTTAAAATCTTAACATCTATTTTGCTGCTGTACTTTAAGTACCAGGGGACCTTTCCATTTGATTTGTGGCTGATGCCTTCAGGGTATGTTACCTCCCTCCATCAGAATGTGAGCTTCTTTGGAACAGGGACTATCTTGCTTTTCTATCTGTATTCTCAGTGGTTGGTGTGGTGCTCAGAACACAGTGAGAACTTAATTAATGCTTTTTCCTTCATTCATCTTGGAGCAATATTTTTGCTTTATACATAATACACAGATACATTACCATTATCATGCATATTTTTTATATAAAAACTTTCATATGAACATTGGAGATGAACACTTTGGTAAAGGGGGAAATCACTTACCCCAGTATCTTGTCCCCTTTCATTTATCAAAGTTACTCCTTTATAAGGAAGAGATCGACTTTCTCCACCTGTCAAGGCCTTCAATGATACTGTTGCAGTGCCAATCAATCTGAGGAGGAAAGAGAAAAAAAACAACAGGTCATTCTTCAGAATAATTGATCTTTAAAATTCATAACTATAAGAAATGCTATAGTTCAATTAGAGGTGAATGAAAACAAAACTGTACATCTTCTCAAGTTCGCTTCTATTCTTGGACACTTACTTGCTACCTGACTTGTACAAGTCCCCAATTACCTCCAAAAAAAAAAGAAAAGAAAAAAAGAAAAAAGAAAACAAAGATGTCATTTTCTTTTTCTCAGGTAAGTACATGGACCCTACTGAAATCTATTCACAAATCCCTTAGAAGTCTATGGTCCCTAGTTTAAGAACTTCTGCTCTACGAGAATAAGCTATTCACCAACAATTATGACATACAATAATCCATATTTGATACATTAGAAAGACTCAGCAGTTGTTACAAAATATATGAGGGCAGAGATGGGAGGAAGGCTTGAGGGACCAGAACAAAGAAGCCTTTTTACTTTAACTTTTGTTTTTAAAAATATCTTTAAAATACCTTTAGTCTCTTTTCCTGCCTTAAGAGAAGTGAGATTTGACTTTAAAGGCCAGTGTCCTCCTGCCTTCCTATATGTACACAAATATTTGTAGCCGCAAACTGCTACAAATTGACTGATCCACTCCAACTGGAAACAACTGGAAATTGGGAAGATGCCCATCAATTTGGAAATGGCTGTACAAATTGTGGTATGTGAGATTATGAATACTATTGTGAAATGATGAACAGGAAGCTCTAGAAAAACTTGGAAAGACATGAACTGACACAAAAGGAAATGTAATGCATACGAAGTAACAAATGTAAGATGGTCAACTATGAACAGCTTAGCTATTTTCATCAATGAATGATCTAAGACAACTCTGAAGGCTTTATGATGAAATATGCTATTCATCCCCAGAGAAAAAATTAATGGTATCTGAATGAAGCACACTTTTTAAACTTTTTTCTCATTATTTGGTGGGGAGGGATATATGTTTTCTTTCACAACATAACTACTATGATAATATTTTGCATAACTTTATATGTGCAACCTATATTGAATTGTTTTCCTTTTCAATGAAGGGGGCAATGAGGAGGAAGGAAGGGAGAGAATTTGGAACTCAAGAAGTTTTAAAAACAAATGTTAAAAATTTTAATTTCTTGCTCTAAGAAGCATCAGTCATTGAATAGATTCAAGATTCTTTCTATGTTATGGGTTACTATTCTGAGTACTGCTAAAGTTATAGGAAATTGTGCTGAATGCGGACTAAATCCATGACATCTTTTGGAAGTTGGATTTTAAAAATAAATCTCTGATAGGAACTGTTTTCTTGTGACTTTTTAAAATTAATTTTATAATTACAAAATTTTTTGACAGTATATATGCGTGAGTAATTTTTTTTTATAACATTATCCCTTGTATTCATTTTTCCAAATTTTCCCCTCCCTCCCTCTACTCCCTCCCCTAGATGACAGGCAATCCCATACATTTTACATGTGTTACAGTATAACCTAGATACAATATATGTGTGTAAATCCAATTTTCTTGTTGCACATTAAATACTGGATTCTGAAGGTATAAGTAAACTGGGTAGATAGACAGTAGTGCTAACAGTTTACATTCAATTCCCAGTGTTCCTTCTCTGGGTATAGTTGTTTTTGTCCATAATTGATCAACTGGAAGTGAGTTGGATCTTTTTTATGTTGAAGATATCCACTTCCATCAGAATATATCTTCATACAGTATTGTTGTTGAAGTGTATAGTGATCTTCTGGTTCTGCTCATTTCACTCAGCATCAGTTCATGTAAGTCTCTCCAAACCTCTCTGTATTCATCCTGCTGGTCATTTCTTACAGAGCAATAATATTCCATAACCTTCATAGACCATAATTTACCCAACCATTCTCCAATTGATGGACATCCATTCATCTTCCAGTTTCTAGCCACTACAAAAAGGGCTACCACAAACATTTTGGCACATACAGGTCCCTTTCCCCTCTTTAGTATTTCTTTGGGATATAAGCCCAGTAGTAGCACTGCTGGATCAAAGGGTATGATAACTTTTTGGGCATAGTTCCAAATTGCTCTCCAGAAGGGCTGGATTCTTTCACAACTCCACCAGCAATGCATCAGTGTCCCAGTTTTCCCACATCCCCTCCAACATTCATCATTATTTGTTCCTGTCATCTTAGCCAATCTGACAGGTGTATAGTGGTATCTCAGAGTTGTCTTAATTTGCATTTGTCTGATCAGTAGTGATTTGGAACACTATTTTATATGAGTGGATATAGTTTCAATTTCATCATCTGAGAATTGTCTGTTCATATCCTTTGACCATTTATCAATTAGAGAATGGTTTGATTTCTTATAAATTAGGGTCAGTTCTCTATATATTTTAGAAATGAGACCTTTATCAGAACCTTTAACTGTAAAAATATTTTCCCAATTTGTTACTTCCCTTCTAATCTTGTTTTCATTAGTATTGTTTGTACAGAAACTTTTTAGTTTGATGTGATCAAAATCTTCTATTTTGTGATCAATAATGATCTCTAGTTCTCCTCTGGTCATAAATTCCTTCCTCCTCCACAGGTCTGAGAGGTAGACTATTCTCTGTTCCTCTAATCTATTTATGATCTCATTCTTTATGCCTAAATCATGGAGTCATTTTAATCTTATCTTGGTATATGGTGTTAAGTGTGGATCCATATCTAATTTCTGCCATACTAATTTCCAGTTTTCCCAACAGTTTTTTTCAAATAATGAATTTTTATCCCAAATGTTGGTATCTTTGGGTTTGTCAAACACTAGATTGCTATAGATGTACCCTTTTTTGTCCTTTGTACCTAATCTGTTCCACTGATCGACTGGTCTATTTCTTAGCCAATACCAAATGGTTTTGGTGACTGCTTCTATATAATATAGCTTTAGATCAGGTACACCTAGACCACCTTCATCTGACTTTTTTTTCATTAATTCCCTTGAAATTCTCGACCTTTTATTCTTCCATATTAATTTTGTTGTTATTTTTTCTAGGTCACTAAAATAGTTTCTTGGGAGTCTGATTGGTATAGCATTCTTGTGACTTTTTTATCTTAAGAATGAAATATAGGGAAAGAGTTCTCTTTTTTTAAACTTATTTGAGGCATTAACATCAAGAAAACTCTGTTCTAGTACACAGTCTACCTCTGGCTGGCTGTGTGGTCTTAGGGCAAGATGGTTAATTTCTGGGAGAGACAGGATTATGTAAGAAAATGGAACACTCAATAATTTTAATAATTTAGTGTTTGACAAACCCAAAGACCCCAGCTTTTGGGATAAGAACTCAATGTTTGAAAAAAATTGCTGGGAAAATTGGAAATTAATATGGCAGAAACGAGGCATTGACCCACACTTAACACCTACACCAAGATAAGGTCAAAATGGGTTCATGATCTAGGCATAAAGAATGAGATTATAAATAAATTAGAGGAACATAGGATAGTTTACCTCTCAGATCTGTGGAAGAGGAAGGAATTTATGACCAAAGAAGAACTAGAGATGATTATTGATCACAAAATAGAAAATGTTGATTATATCAAATTGAAAAGGTTTTGCACAAACAAAACTAATGCAGATAAGATTAGAAGGGAAGCAATAAACTGGGAAAACATTTTTATAGTGAAAGGTTCTGATAACCTCATTTCCAAAATATAATAGAGAATTGACTCCAATTTATAAGAAATCAAGCCATTCTCCAATTGATAAATGGTCAAAGGATATGAACCGATAATTCTCAGATGAAGAAATTGAAACTATTTCTAGCTATATGAAAAGATGCTCCAAGTAATTATTAATCAGAGAAAGGCAAATTAAGACAACTCTGAGATACCATTACACACCTGTCAAATTGGCTAGAATGAGAGGGAAAGATAATGCACAATGTTGGAGGGGATGTGGGAAAACAGGGACACTGATACATTGTTGGTGGAATTGTGAATGCATCCAGCCATTCTGGAGAATGATTTGGAACTATGCTCAAAAAGTTATCAAACTGTGCATACCCTTTGATCCAGCAGTGTTACTACTGGGCTTGTATCCCAAAGAGATCTTAAAGAAGGGAAAGGGACCTGTATGTGCAAGAATGTTTGTGGCAGCCCTCTTTGTGGTGGCCAGAAATTGGAAACTGAGTGGATGCTCATCAATTGGAGAATGGCTGAATAAATTGTGGTATATGAATATTATGTAATATTATTGTTCTGTAAGAAATGACCAACAGTATGATTTCAGAAAAGCCTGGAGAGACTTACATGACCTGCTGCTGAGTGAAATGAGCAGGACCAGGAGATCATTACATACTTCAACAACAATACTATATGATGATCAATTTTGATGGACGTGGCCCTCTTCAACAATGAGATGAACCAAATCAGTTCCAATAGAGCAGTAATGAACTGAACCAGATACACCCAGGGAAAGAACTCTTCGAGATGACCATGAACCACTACATAGAATTCCCAATACCCCTATTTTTGTCCACCTGCATTTCTGATTTCCTTCACAGGATATTGTTACACGATTTCAAAGTCTAATTCTTTTTGTACAGCAAAATAACTGTTTGGACATGTATACATATATTGTATTTAATTTATACTTTAACATATGTAACATGTATTGGTCAACCTGCCATCTCAGGGAGGGAGTGGGGGAAAAGAGGGGGAAAATTGGACCAAAAGGCTTGGCAATTATCAATGCTCTAAAATTACCCATGCATATGTCTTGTAAATAAAAAGCTATAATAATAATAATAAAAAGAAAATGGGACACTGACCTTGAAGTCAGAAGGACACTGGCCTTTAAAATCAAATCTCACTTCAAATACTGAGTAATCCTAGATCAGTCACTTAGCCTCTTTTTGTAAAATTAATAAACTAATATGGAAATGGTAATACTTGACTGCCTTTTTGTTGTTGAGTCATGTCCAACTCTTTGTGATTCCATTATGGGGTTTTCTTGGCAAAAATACTGTAGTATTTTGCTATTTCCTTCTCCAGAGATTAAAGCAAATAAAAGTTAAGTGCCTTATTCAGGATCACACAGTTAGTAAGTATCAGGTCAAATTTGAACTCAGAGCTATCCTGATTCCAGGTCCCCTGTTCTATCACTGAGACAATATAGATGCCTCTTTTGACTGGATGCAATGCAGAAAGGACTTAGTAAGTTTTAAAATAACAGGGAAAAGTAAGTCATTATCTATAAAATAAACAAGGAGATTCATCTCTGTGGTCCCTTCCAAGTGTAATGTTCTTCAGCAGACTTTTTTTTTTATTTTAATAGTTTTATTTACCAAATATATGCATGGGTAATTTTACAACATTGACAATTGCCAAACCTTTTGTTCTAATTTTTTCCCTCCCTCTCCCTTCCCCAGATGGCAGGTTGACCAATACATGTTAAATATGTTAGAGTATAATATATTTTATTTATACAATATATGTATTCATGTCCAAACAGTTGTTTTGTTCAGCAGGACTTTTTAAACTTTTCCCACTGATGGCCCTTTTTTCCCAAGAAATTTTTGTGTGACCTTGGATATATAAATATATAAAAACAGGAATACAAACCAAATATTTATTGATAATAAATGATAATTTTGCAATCTCCACATTCAATTAAGATCACTTCATCCAACCGTTTCATTTTAAAGATGAAGAAACTAAGGTCTATAAAAATGTAACAACTCACCCCAACCTCGTATGGTGATAAAGCCAGTCCTAAAGCCCAGATTTCCCAGTTGCTAGACAAATCTTCTTTCCACTGTGCCATCCAGCTTAATTCTATGATCTATAATTCTGGAGTATTCTTGAGTCTATGATTCCAATTGCATAATATTTTGCATTTGTGAATCTGCATTTTTGTATTTATGTTGTTTTATTTTGTTTCACCTCCTAATTTAGAAGTTTCATCCTTTTTTAGATTGTAAATCTCTCCAGAAAAAATTAGATCATTCCTAAGGTCCTTCTTGGCTCTGAAATTCTAGATTAAGACCTTCATTCTTAGGTTTTCAGGTTAGATCTGGAAGGAACATTAAATGTCATCTTTTTCTGTCTCCTATTTTAAAGAAAAGGAAACTGAGACTTAGAGAGGGTTAATGACTTAGCTAGAATTACATCAATAATAAGCAACTGAGGTAGGATTTGAACCCTCATCTTCTTGACTATGAGTCTGCTTTCCTATCTACATCCCCACATTGCCTTTCTAGAGAGTATTTAATCTATTTAGGAAACTGCATCTCAGGCTTCAAGGCCAAAGATTTCCTGTTCTCTTCCTCCTGAAGTCTTTGAACTTTTAATTTACAAGAAATCTACTTATTGTGTGTCTTTGTTTGGTAATACAGTTTAGCAGTTTTAAAAGCACATATACACATGCAGAATGCCACGCCAATCCTATGCTGAGTGGTTTCTGCTCTCATCACTAACACAGAGTTTCACATTCTCCTTACTGACTCATCCCACATCTGCTGCCTTTTCCTTCTAACAAGAGGGGTGTTGAATGGGAAAAGAATAAAACAAACATGAAGTTAATTTTTGGCTCTGTCCCTTGCTGGGAGTCACTGAACCCCATTTCCTAAGCTTTAAGCTATTTTCTTTCATAAATTATTAATCCTTTGCAAAGTGAAGAGTAAAAAAAAATTATATTTAATTCTCAGTGGAAGAGGCTACTTTCTTTTGGAAACTTTTCCACTAAAAATAGTTTTAGAGACAGCTTAAGTTGAAGAATGTAGGTATACGACTATAATTTTTAATAAGATTATAGCCAATGCATGCTGAAGTAAAACATTCCTTTTGGAGAAGTCTGTACTCCATGGCTGAGACTAAGGGCCTCCCTGGCCTATTTTCTAAAACGTTGCCTAGCTACAAAATACTCAGAGAGTCTGGAAAATGATGACTTGGCCTCCTACACATGGGACAAGAACATTTCAATCTGACCACAAACTGACTTCCTTTAAAAAAAAAGCCACACTCAAATCAGAAACTTTTTCCTTTGTCTTTTTAGTGTTTTAAAATATGGCGACATGTTGGATGTTGGACTTTGATGCTGTTGTTTTTATTGTTATTGTTATAGTTCCACAGTAGAATAAGAGAGTCTAATTAAGCTAGGGCCCAGGTTAAAAACAAGATATCTAGCTTTCATCTCAGAAAACTTCATGTGGGAAAGGAGATTATGGACGTCAGGCTGTCTAGCTATGTATGCTCAGCTAAGTTTCAGAAAAAAAATTATGAAGGGGAGAGGAGAGTTAACTATTGTCTTCCTAAATAGCTTACCATTTATTTACCACAAGGAGCATAGATTTAGCACTGGAAGGGACCTTAGAATTCACCTAATCCAACTTCATCATTTTATAGATAATTAAACTGAATTCTAAAAGAATTGAGAGATTTGCTCAAGATCACATGAGTGATAGAAGGAATTTGATTTCAGGCCCTCTCCCAGCCTCCAAAATTTGTGCTTTCAACTTGGAAGTCTGAGAGGCTAATTTGATTACCATGTATAAGCATCAGCTGCCTAGGAATTAGATGTCAAAATGACTGTCAAAAATAGCAATAATTTGGTGTTGTATGCACAAAGACAGATAGGCAGATGAATGGAAGATAGATGTGTAGACAGACAGTCAGAAGACAAAGAACCTTTATTAAGTAATTACTATGTGTCAATCACTGTCCTGAGGACTAATAATATAAATATATGCAAGCAAGAAGATCCCTACTCCCAAAAAGCTTACATTCTAATTAAAGAAAACAATCCAAAAAGGTCAACTAGAAAGCATGTACACACAGTTATATGGTTTGTAGGCATATACAAATATGTATATATGTACATATAATCATATATAATTATACTTATTCAAAATATGTACATATGTATAATGTACCTCTAGCTATGACTTTAAGTGTATTGGTTAAGCATTTCATTACCAATGGTTTTCTTTTAATGAGGTACAGAGCAAAGTATGACTAGAAAAGAAATAGAAAAAAACAAGTTCACTATTAACTTTAACATAAATTTTATGAAAGCATGTCCTAGTAGTGAGTAACTTGCTGGCAGAGTTCATGATTGGGGAGGATGACTCGTACAAAGTTGTTCTTCTGTGTAACAGTGAGATCAGCTCACATGAATTGCTGGAAATTCCTTCCAGAAAAATAACTGGGAACCAAAAGGCTGGAGAGAAGAAATCATATGGCACACCATGTTCAGAAACAAAAAATTCAAATTTGATTTTCCTTTGGTAATGACAATGTTTTTTTTAACAGAATCATCAGTAGGGTGGAATAACTGAGTCCTTGCCCCAGGATATAGAAATTTAGAGAATGCCTTTGTCCAATGGGAAAAATAAAATTGAAGCTAGAAAGTAAAAGAGCTAACCAATTAGGCTTTTGTACTAAGCTTTATGCTTCTTTTGAAATTTTAAGGAGAGCTGAGAAAATAAACTGCATTAAAGAAATGGAAGCTTCTGTTCCTTTTAAGGTCCCTCCCTTTGACAGGAAATTCTTCACCATTTTTAATAAAGATTATTCTCCATGAGAGATTCCATGAGTCAGAAGGAATAATTACTTTATCTTCTTTAAAGAAGCCAGAAGAAATGATGGTTCCGTAATAATTCTAGAAAAGGGAACTGACATTATTGCTAAGCTTTGGAGTTTTGTAAACTACAGATGTGATCTCATTTGATCATTACCCCATTTTAGAGATGAAGGAATTGAGTCCCAGAGAAACTAAGCATCTTATTCATGGTCACCCAGTTAGTCAAGAGCCAAGAAACAAAAACCCAGGTCTCCTGACTCCAACTTCATCACTCTTTCCACTGGGCTTGTGTAGTAAAAGGAAAGGAGCTCTGCAGGCAAGATGGACCTGGGTAAGAGCCTGAACTCCAACACTTATTAGTCTATAACCATAGATGAGGCACTGAACTCTTCTGGGTTCTTCATCTGTAGAATGGGAATAACAAGGATCTTATTACCTTCCACACAGAGTTGTGAGGAAAGCATTTAGGACCATGGGATTTCATAACTTCGAGGCCCTTAGATAGATAGCTTATTGATAGACAAGTATTATTGATAGACAAGTATCTGAAGGCAGATTTGAACTTGGGTCTTCCTGACTCAGGTCCAGTACTCTATTCCCTGTGCCAACCCCTTGCTATTTGATCAGGACACCTGATGTTCAGGTAGTTTTCCTTTAGCTTTCTTGATATTGTGTAGACCCCAAGAGAACATGCAAGCTGTCCATTGGGTATTCTTTACTCTCACTGCTTGATCACCCCATCTTCTTTTCCAGCCATACATGCCTTTGAAGATATCTTTTCCATGCTTTGTACCAACAATTTATTATTCCTACTATAGTGTGGTTCTTTAGTTGTTTCAGTCAAGTCTGACTCTTGACATGATCCAGTGAGGAGTTTTCTTGACAAATATATTGGAGTATTCAGTCACATAGCTAGTAAGTATATGCAGCCAGATCTAAACTCAGTTCTTCCTGACTCCAGGCCTGGCATTCTGTCCAGTGCATCAGCTAGCTATAGTCTTTTTATATCTCTATTGTCCTTCGGACAACTAGCAATTCTCTTAGAAATTGTAAATCAATTGTTCATGGATAGACAATGCCATGAAAAGAATGCTGGGATTAAAAAGATGAGATTGTATATCAGAGAAAAGATGGGGGTAATTAAAAGCTTCAAAATGTCTTTTTCCCCCCTATTTTTAGCTTTTATCATGCTGCACAAGAAAAATCAGATCAAAGAGGGGAAAATGAGAAAAAACAAAAAGCAAGCAAACAACAACAAAAAGGTGAAAATGCTATGTTGTGATCCACACAGTCTCCACAGTCCTTTCTCTAGATGCAGATGGCTCTCTCTATGACAAGTCCAGTGAAACTGGCCTAAATCACCTAGCTGTTGAAAAGAGTCATGCTCATCAGAACTGATCATTGCATAATGTTGCTGCCATGTACGATGTTCTCTTGGTTCTACTAACTTCACTTAAGCATCAGTTCATGGAAGTCTCTCCATTTCTGCCATCTTGTTTCTTATAGAACACTAATATTCCATAACATTCATATACCATAACTTATTCAGCCATTCCCCAACTGATGGGCAGCCACTACAAAAAGGGCTGCCACAAACATTTTTGCACATGTGGATCTTTTTCTCTTTTTTATGATATCTTTGGGATATACACCCAGTAGAGACATTGATTGATCAAAGGGTATGCTCAGTTTGATAGCTCTTTGGACATTGTTCTATATAGCTTTCCATAATGGTTGGATCAGTTCACAATTCCACCAACAATATATTAAGTGTCCCAGTTTTCCCATATCCTCTCCAATATTTATCATATTTTTCTGTCATCCTTTCCAATCTGAGAGGTGTATAGAGCTTCATAATTTCCCAAAAGCAATCTAGTCTACTCTATCTCCTACTGACTTCTATGATAGTTCATCTAAAGTGGCTTTGCAATGTATCTAAACTGACAAACCAAGTAAATCAGTCTAGATAGTAGGAATTATGCATCCACTTGTTTTTTCCTATTGACTGAACTCTTCTGAATGGTTTGTATCACATTTACAAGTTTTTACAGGATTCTTGGGCTTAATGCCACCAGTACAATGTAATTATCTACAAACATTGAAAAGTGAACTGAATTTAAAATAAGATGTTTTAAGTTCAAAGCCTAGATTCTACCACATATTACCTTTATGATCCTAGATAAGTCACTTCCCCTCTGGGTCTTGGTTTCCTCATTTATAAAATGAAGGACTAGATTAAATTGCTTCCAAGATTCCTAAAAGATCTAAATTTATGATTCTATAAATATTAAGAGGACCTCACTCTTAAACATCTTCCAGTTGGACCCTTCACTTGACATCTTCCATGGCATAGTATACATAAACAATGTAAAGTATTCCATTTTAATTTTCAAAGAAGACTGAATTAAACACAGATACAAAAGGTTTCAAGCTCTAATGACATGCTACACCTGGAACATTAGATTCATTTCTGACTGCTATGTTTTAGGGAGGACATGGATATGTTGGAATTCCTTCAAAGGAAGGCAATCAGGATGATAAAAGGGGTTTGAGATTCTCGATGAGAATGAGTTAAAGGAACAGTAGATGCTTTGCTTGGAGAAAAGAAGACTTGTAGTGATGGGGTGACAGGATGGGAAAGATTTGATAGCTGTCTTCAAATATATTAAGTTTGTTCTGTTCAGCCTCAGAAGATGGAAGCAGAAGCAATGAGTGGAGCTTCTCAATCATTTTTGCCAATTTTTAATCAAATTGATGGAAACTAATGAGGATGCTAACTATAATGAAGTGAAAGAGAATGATTGATATGTGTAAATGTGTAATTATAGCTAATATAATTATACATATAGCTATAGCTATATGTTATATATGAATATATCTATGATATTATAGCTATAATAAATTTGGATAGAAAGATGCAAAAATACAAGTGACAAGATTGGTATATGGGTGCATATGAAGAATGGACATTCACATTTTGACAAGTATATCATACATTTTCAAAAAAGTAGAGAAAATTTGGAAAGCATTATCTTGTTGATATTCCCACCTTCATGTAGGCTTTCATTTGAATATCTTGGATCTATTTGGATTGCCCAATTTTAAAGACTTTTTAAACTTTTAAACATTAAAACTTATATAAATGTGAGATTTTTTCCCTCTGACTATTGATTATTTACCTCAATACTGAATAACTTCTACTCTCAGGAAATAATATCTTACCATCAAGTAAATCTCTCACCCTGTAAATGTAATTATGATACTTGCTTCTTTCCTCTCTAGGGACAAAAAATGATTATTAACTGTCATATATTTGCATTTCTCAACTAAACTTCTCTATACATATGTTTCTTCTTTAGTTTACACTTCTTCTTCTCAAAGTTTCTATTATCATTTTTCATAATCACCATAAAAAGTGATTTTTAACAATTGGTATTTATAGGCAATCAATTGTCTCTATTATCTTCATGCAGATATCCAGAAATTCAGAAGTACCAGTTGGCAGGAAGTCCTATTCACATGCTACCCGAACATTATCTAGGGTTGAGAGAATAAGGAGATTTATTGAGGGGCTACAGTCTATTTTTAGATACAGCAAAAATAGAGACAAGAGTGAAAAAAGACAAGGACATATGGATGGCTAAGAGTCAGCAGTAAATGGGGAAGGCAGAGATAGAGACCACAAAGTTCCATGTGAGAAATATTTGAGGACAAAAGAGAAACTCTTGTAATAGATATAATGTATAAGAGCAGAGAGCAAAAAAAAAAAAAGTAGACTAGGTATAAGGTAAGCAACTACAGGGAGATCTTTAAAGTCTTTGAAAAATATCTTGAATGCTGTTTTTTTCACACTTATGATTTCACATGTTCCCCATTCCAAATTGTGAATACCTCACGATATTCTGTGCTGTCATGACTCTTTTCCAACTGCCCAAAGAATTCCTCTATGGCATCTTTCCTGGGTTCACCCTTACCTCATGCACTCCAATCCTCTGTATGTATCCTTCTACTTTATCTTCTTGCAAATGACAAAAAACATGAATTCTTCACATCTCCTCCTTCTCTTATTAACTCCTATTAACTAAAAAGCCAACTCATAAATTGTTTTACAATAACCTTTAAAAAAATTTTATGTATTGAAATTTTAATTTATTAAATAAAACAAGTATTTTCATAAAAGATGATTGCATATGAAATTGCTAATCCATTACATACAACTTGCTATTCTTTTAAAATATATAATAAAATTATCATGTAACTTCTTTTTTCCTTTTTTCTTCTTTCCTATGCTCAACCTAAATAATAATAACACAACAATTGCAATTATCTTTTATTTAAAAATTTTTTTAAATTATTTTTATAATTATAATTTTTTTGACAGTACATATGCATGGGTAATTTTTTACAACATTATCCCTTGTACTCACTTCTGTTCCGAAATTTCCCCTCCTTCCCTCCACCCCCTCCTCTAGATGGCAGGCAGTCCCATCATGTTAAATGTGTGCAACAATCTTTTAATGGTTATAACAAAATTAATTTGTTACCTCTCCCAGGAATCTGAATTTTAACAGAGTACTCCTAATAAATGTAATGTGATCACCCAAAGGGATGTGCTCATTCAGAGAATTGAAAGATTTTGGAGTTGGAAAAAAATCTCAATTGTAAACTGATTCAGCTTACATCACTTTGTACTCTAGGTTCTACCTTGAAGAATTGTTTTCAATTGTGTCCAACCCAAATCCCCAAAATCTAGGGTTAGATTTTCTTGGCAAAGATACTGGAATAGTTTGCCATTTTCTCTAATGATCAGGAAACTGGGTTAAGTGACATACCCAGGGTCACACAGCTAGTAAATGTCTGAGTCTAGACTTGATTTTGGGAAGACAAGTCTTCCTGACTCCAGGCCCAGCACTATATCAACTGTACCACCTAGTACATTGTCAGTTACTTGAACTATCATGCTCTATCAAGTCTTCTCTTCTCCAGGTTAAACAACCCCAGTTTCTTTAACTAATTCTCATTTGCATGGACTTGAGGTCTTTCACCAACCTTGTTCTTGAGATTTTTTTTTTTACTTCATAGTAGACTTCTAAAACTGTGATGATCAGAACAGATACAGTCTAAGCAAAGTAGTCTACAATGGCTCTATCATCTCCTTATTCCTAGACACCATGCCTCTCTTAATGTACCTCATTATCACAGTAAGATTTTTTTTTGGCCATCATATATTTCTGCTCATATTGAGCTTGCAAGTCACTAGAACCTCCAGGTTTTTATTTTTCAGATAAACTGCTATCCAAGATGCCTCCTGTCCTTGTAGTGTTGATTTTTTGAATCCAAACTTAAGGCTTTACATTTATTCCTATTGACTTTCTTTTTATTATATTAAGGCTAATACTCTAGGTTTTGAAATCTTTTAGAATTCTGACTTTGTTGACAGTATGTTATCTTGATGTCATTTGAGAATCAAATGAGCATACTTTCTATGCATTACTCCAAATAATTGACAAGAATAGCAAAAAGCACAGGACTAGCACAGAATCCTGGGACATTCTACTATAGACATTCTGCTAAGATGCAATGGAACCATTAATGTTGAACTAATTGCAAATAGGGAGTCTATTAAATTGATTCAAGTATAATGGTGTGCCAAAACTTCAAGAATCTGTGATTTTCCCATTACCCATGAGCAACATGGCCTCTTTTCTATACTTTAGGAAATAATCTTCATCAGGTCTTATGATGGAAAAAAATTCATCTTTTAGTGGAAAATCTTCTGACGAGGCTCTTTCCATCAAGGTAAGCTTGTGCTTAGGCTAATTTTTGAAGTCTTTCTGACTTTACAGGACCTGCCAGAATTTGCTTTCAAATAGAGCAGCCTTAAAAAGTCAACTCTATGCTACCATAGCACAACTGGAGGCAGATTGTCTGTCTGTTCTATTCACTTAGCCAGCCTTCTTAATAAAGATTTATTGTTTGTAGTTGGCATTTAGGGTTAACACAGCCCTGAATGGCTTTTATTCAGGCATAGATTGTCTCTTTACTGATACTTGGGTACCAAATATAAGTTATAATTTTTTTAAAGCTGTGCTTGGCTAAAAAAAAGTAGACATCTGCATTTGATTTTCAGCACATGTTGGTTGCAGGGTAAGTCATTCAATTAGGAAAATATGCCTTCAATATTTTCTGACTAGGCATCTTGCTGGGGGCCCTTCTTTCCATAAAATTAACCCAGCTCACAGAAAAAAAGATATTGAAGACTACTTATAGAAATAAAAGCAATTTGTTCATATTCTGCCAGGTCATGGTTTTATGTAGAGGAGAAATTAATAAGATTGTGAAAACTAGATATAATTTGATAAAAAATATACAAGATACATAAACTTGATATGAAAAATATATCTAATTTTTTTGAAATCTAGCATGTAACTTTCTAGAGTGATAAATAAGCCAAAAAAATCTCCACAAAATCTTATTTTATACAAAACAACAGTTATGCTCTTTTCCTTAATTTTAAAACCTTTATCTATGAATTGGTATGTAAAATTATGCCTGTTTAGGCAAAATTCTCTTTTCTAAGTTCCACAATGCGCCAAAATCTTGCTTTCTTCAGTGCTTCCCCCTGCAGCAGACTTTCCCAGCTTGAATAGGTTCCTTTGGACAAATCAAATTAATAAATATTGACAGAATCTTTATTATTTTCAAAGGACTGTCCTAAGACCTTTTTGATGGCCACAAACCAAAGATTTAAAGTTTGAAGCATTTCATCAGGAAACAGAATTCAGTCTTAAACTAGACAAAATTGAAGTGGAGTTCATTCTAAATCTGGAATTATATTCAGCTTTTCCCTCCTCAACTTCAGCTAAGTGGACAAGGCAATGTCCTCCATTTTCTGATCTGTTTTTAACTTTGCCCTGAACATTGATGAAAGTGGCTGAGAAGGAAGAAAAAGAAATGCAAACAAACTCTGGGAGACAGACTGCTTTTCAACAAACAGAAAAGCTTCTTTATGAGTCACACATAATTAACATTTCATTTTTTAGGTCATCAAGAAAAAAACTCCTTCTATTCTGTCCTT
Source organism: Sminthopsis crassicaudata (assembly GCF_048593235.1). NCBI lineage: Eukaryota > Metazoa > Chordata > Mammalia > Dasyuromorphia > Dasyuridae > Sminthopsis > Sminthopsis crassicaudata. The sequence goes on from NC_133618.1 coordinate 606,889,297, forward strand.
AGGGTAGGGCACCTGCCCCTCAGGAAGGAAATAACCTTCTATCAAGCCCTGCTCCTAATGCTTCAGAATTTTCAGGTCTTTTATCTCACACAGAGTTTCCTCACTGTCTGTGACCTTCTATAAATATCTACTTTATCAAGCTCAATGTGATATAACCTAGGAAGAACCAAATGCTTTAAGGTAAACAGATAATGAAGTCTATTTAATGCTGGTCTAGCCTTGTTAATAACACCTTGAAAAAGTTATTTATTCTCTCTTAGCCTTAGTTTCCCCATCTTTAAAAATGATATGACTGGTCTCGATGATTTTTAAGGTTATTTCCAGCTCATAATTGAGTATATCTCCTTTCTATGGAGCAAAAGTATTTTTGAATGGTATTATATTTGTGCAAAGAAGACTTTTAAAGATTACAATTATTTCTGAGTTAAGGCTATATTCCAGATGTTTAAAATTCCTAGAAGTCAAACATGATCTATTTCAATCACTGAACAAAAAAGTTAAAATGTCAATACAGTAGCATGGTATTTAATTAAAATTGCAGCCATACATTTATAAAGTGGGAACAAGTCCCTTGAGGATAACAGAAAATATAAATTCCATTGGTAAACAAAATTTGCTCATCTCTTGGGGGCTTTTAATAACTAAGTTCTGGGAATTTTTAGGTAGTACTGGCTCAGGAGAACTTTGTAGATTTCTTTTTTTCCCTTTTTCCCCCACTCATCTCCCTCCCAAGGAAACCAGCAGCAGAAAGAGATACCCATTTAGCTGTTCAAGAGTTCATTGGTCCAAGTAAGTTCAAAGCACAACTGATCAGAGGTATATATTCCAGACAAAGATACCAAAAAGCAGATTCATGACTATGACCCCTAGTAGTAAAGAAAAGAATCAGCTTGGAGAAGAGCACATCCTGAAAACTCAGCTAAGCAATTTGTTCAGAACAGGTGCTTCCCATCCCCATACCCCAGTTTCATTACCTTTAAATACACTAAACTAAATGTTAAGAGTCCTGGTTTCCTAAGATGGCTATGTTACTAATTTGTTATTTGAGTTGAATTGAACTAGTTTTTCCCTCTCTTTTTCCTCATCTATAAAATGAGGAGCTTGGACTAAATAATTTCTAGTATTCCTTTTATCAGCTGAATAGCAACCTGAGGTTATGATGGGTCAAAATAAGAAAATATAGGTTTGGAACAGAGGACAGAGCCTAAAAAGAACCAGGCTGAGCAGGTATCAGGAAATAGAGGGCAGAAGAACATCCATGACAAATTTCACCTAGAAAGTACCCACCAACGCTGCTGTGTTATGTATTGGAATAATATCAATATGGCACTTTTTAAAGTTTTAAAACTCCACAAAACACCATTAGCTGTCATTACTATTATTCTTCATCATTTTGCCTCAAATATCATGTGCTTGAATATGTTTTTTACTTAAAAGAGGAGTGGGAAAAAATGCCTATTTCTCAGCCAAAAAACAGATGACCTCCAGAATTCCTGCATATTTGCTTGTCAGTAGGGAGAAACTGTTACAGCTCTTGGGAGAAAGAAATCCTGACATTCAGCTATTTCAGCTCAGATAATCAGCTCAGAGTTAACACTCCTCCCTTTTTCTGGGCTGGGTCATCACTGTCATGGGAACTAGGAGGGATGTATGTAGGATTTGGGGAGAAGCCTGTCCTCATCCCACAGCTAAAGAAGGAATGAGGTGAAGGTCACCAACTCCTTGTGGAAGGAACCTTTTCTATCTATGGCAACTAACTGGCACAGTTCCAGTAGGGTGCTGGTCCTCAAGTCAGATAGATCCAAGTTCAAATCCAGCCTCAGATACTTACAGGTTGTGTCACTGTGGACAAGTCGCTTAACACTATTTGCCTCAGTTTCTTCATCTGTAAACTAAGCTGGACAAGGACACGAAAAACCCCAAAGGGGTCACAGATATTTGAACACAACAAATATTGAAACAACTGAACAACAACTATGTGTATGTATACCCATACACAATTGTGACCAATTGTGACTCCACCCATCTCCTGTTTAATTATAATTGCAGGCACAGCAGATGTCAAATACAGCAACTGTTTGCTAAGAGTTTAATCCATTACCTTCCAATAAGTTGAGCTACAACATATGGGGCATGCTTTCCAATTCTAAAGGAATGTTTTGCTTCCAGGGACATAATAGGTGAGGAAAACCTTACCCCAATGAATACTTTTCTCTCAAAAATCTACTAAGGAAATAAAGTTTTTTTTTTAAGAGTGAATAACAAGTAATTCCAACAAAAATATCTGTTTTTCCCAGTCAGAATTTTTTAAACTGAATAATCCAGATAATTACCCAATTATGCCACTGTATTTCATTGTAGAGATCTCCTAAATGAAACTTTCCTGGATTCCTTTCCTCACTTACCACTCATGTTAGTGCTTACCTAAGAAAAAATTACTTTGGATATACTTCCCAGCATCTCTGTGCTTTAAGGCACTGAGGCGCTAGGCTCTCTAAGTTCTACAAAATGCATCTAGGGCAAGTGAAAGGGGCCTTCGAGTCAGTTTTTTAAATCCAATTCAGTTAAGAAATTTTGAATCTCAGGAAACAAGACTTCACAGAGAGACCCTGAAGACCTTGGAACATCCAGGTTCTAAGTGACTTTGGGATGCTGCCAGACCTTCTAGGATTGTAGATTTAGTATAGGAAGGGCCCTTAGATCAGAGATCTAGAGCTGAAGACTACTCCTGAAGCCATTTAGTCAAACTTCCTCTGGAAACTGAGGCAGGAGGGAGGGGAAGCGGAGGGATAGAATTATTTGGCCAAGGTCATACATTGGGTCAATTATGGACTCTGAACCAGAGCTAATGCTCTTTCCACTGCACCATCAAGTTCAAGTCCCATTCTTTAACAGATGATAAGTTTGAAGCCTGAAGAGGTTAGAGATGTGCTCAAAGTGACATAGATGGATGCAGGGCAGGATTCTGACTCCAAAGTAATAGTTTATTTATTTATTATAAATTTATTTAATAATTTATTTATTTTTAATAAATTGCTTTATAAATCATGTTGGGAGAGAAAATCAAAGGAAAGGGAAAAACCATGAGACAAAAAAACAACCAGAAAAAAGAAGTGAACACAACATGTGTGGATTTACAGTCAGTCTCCATAGTTCTTTTTCTGGATGCAGATGACATTTTCTGTTTATGGGGATTACTTTGGATTATTAAACCACTGAGTAGAACCAAGTCTTTCATAATTGTTCATCACACATTCTTGTGTACAATGTATTCCTGCTTCTGCTTGTTTCACTCAACATCAATTCGTGTAAATCTTTCCAGGACTTTCTAACATCAATTTGTTTACAATTTTTCATCTAACAATAATATTCCATTACCTTCAAATGCCACAACTTTTTCGGCCATTCCTCAATTGATGGGCATCCACTCCTTTTCCAATTATTTGCTACCATACAAAGAGCTGCTACAAATATTTTTTGCACATGTTGGTCCTTTTCCCTCCTTTACGATTTCCTTGGGATACAGACCCAGTAATGGCACTGCTGGGGCAAAGGGTATGCACAATTTTATAGCCCTTTGGGCATAGTTACAAATTACTCTCCAGAATGTTTAAATTATTTCACAATTCTACCAACAATACATTAGTGTCCCAATTTTCCCACATTCCCCCAACATTTATCATCTTTTCCTGTCATTTTAGCCAATCTAAGAGGTATAAGGTGGTATCTCAGAGTTATTTTAATTTTCATTTCTTTAATCAATAGTGATTTAGAGAATCTATATGACTATAGATGACTTTAATTTCGTCATCTGAAAATTGTTCATATCCTTTGACCATTGGAGAATGACTTGTATTCTTATAAATTTTACACAGTTCTTCATATATTTTAGAAATGAGATCTTTAACAGAAACATATGGTATATGATTTTAATGGCATGTTGTTGTGCTATAAGAAATGATGAAGATGGTTTCAGAAGATCCTGGAAAGATTTACATGAACTGATACATAGAGAAGTGAACAGAACCAGGAGAAAGCTATACACAGTAATAGCAATTTTATACAACAAAGAAATGCAAATGACATCTATTTTCAGCAATACAATGATTCAAGATAATCCCAAAAGATTAATGATGGACAATGCTCTTTGCTTCCAGAGAAAGCACTGTTATTGTTTGAAAAGAAGTGAAGCATGTTATTTTTCATTTTCTTTCTTTCTTTTCTTTTATTTAGGTCTTCCTGTACAAAATGACTAATATGGAATTTTTTACATAATCGCACATGTGCACATGAATTGCTTACTGTCTCAGAGAAGGCAGATGGGAAGAAAGAGGAGGGATAAAATTTGGAACTCAAAATTTTAAATGAAAATGTTTAAATTATAAAAAAACGATTTATATAAATAAATGTCACATAATCAAAAGTAAAAGTGTGAAATATAGGAACAAACAAGCTTCTTGAGAAGGAAAAGCAAGAGGGATCAGGAAATAGTGGCCCTGTTTATTCACTCTATTTGAATTTAGGTAACTTCAAGGCCACTGTTCTTCCCATTGCCTAACATCGCATTTATATTCTTATCATAAGAGGTATTGAGTGGTTTTTTTGTTTATTCATTGCTCTGTTGTGTATGTAGAATAATAAAATCAATAATTTTGAAATCAGAAATCTCAATAAGTAGATTTTTTTCCTGTTAAAAAGTCCATGTGGGTGAAACCTATTTCAAGTTCCTGACCTATACAATGGCCCCTCTACTCCCTCCCTTCATAATACTCATCATGTGCATCAGTGATGGTATTTCCTTAATTCATGCAAATCACAATTTTTCTGGGCCTTAAAAAGCCATGTTCATGTGTTGTTATGGCTGAAAAAATTCATTCTTTGGCTGCCAACATACTGTTTATTAATGAATTAATTGAACAGATATTTACTGAGAACTTGCTCTTCTCCAGGAACTGTGCTAGATGCTTAGGATACAAATAATTAAACAAAATAGTACTGAGATGCATAAAATCTGTACAACATATGTGCATTTCAGTAAATACTTGGAGGAAAGAAGGAACACTAATAACAGAGGTGGAGTGCGATAGGGGGAGGGAAGATCAGGAAAGACTTTATGGAGGACATGACACCAGTACCCTAAGCCTTAAATAAATATAAGGACTCTAAAAGAATGCAAGGAAGAAGTAATATATTTTAGGTAGGGAAGGTAGTTTATTTGAATTCATCAAAGTAAGGAGTGCAACAGGGTCCCTAATCATTTGTTAAATTTTTGGTGTGAGAATTTGCACTTCAGAAATGGGCAGGTGCTACAAATCAGGGCTTGATTTTTTGTTTTGTTCACTGTCTAGACTTAAGAATATAAGGGAGGAAATGTTACTAATGCAAATTAAACTTTCCTTCTGTTAAACATTTGCCAGCATGCATCTGAAGTGGAATGTCATCCTTGGGGAACAGCTATAAGTACAGTTTGGATAGGATGCAGACTGTGTGACAGGGAGCAATTCAAAATAAAGCTAGAAAGAGAATTCATGATGAAATGTACTATCCAGCTCCAGAGGGAGAGGTGATGGATTTGAGTGCAGATTTTTTTTTTCATGGCTAAAGCAGGATTTTTTTTTTTGCTTGGAAAAAAAAATATACACACACACACAGCCTATTTGTTTTTTGCTTTTTCATTGAGTAAGGAAGGGGAAAAGGAAGTGAGAAAATTCAGAATTTAAAATAAAATAAAATTGAAAAAAAAAAACAGAAAGTAACTTGGACCAAATATCTGGAGGACCCTAAATATCAAGAAAAAGAGTATGCATTTTTTCTTGGAAGCCATAAGGTACTTCCAATGGCTTTGAAGTAGAGGAATTATATGTTCAGATCTATCTCTTTGGAAGATTAAATTGGCAACCAAGTGGAAAATGTCATGTTATGGTCAAGAGATTAGAAACAGGGAAACCAATTAAGAGATTACTATAGGAGTCTAGGTAAGAGAACAATGGTCTGAACTGAGGTTGTATCTTGGGGGGGAAAGAAACAGACTGACATGAGAGATACTGTAGATACAAAATTGAAAGGACTTGGATCCAACTTGACATTGGGGAAATAACGAGAGAGTGAAGAAACTAGGATAATTCTGAAGCTATGAACTTAAGTGAACTGATAATTGATATATGTGATAGAAATAGGAAGTTTGGAGAAGAAGTAGGATTAGGAGAGAGCATGATGAATCCTTTTCGACATGATGAATTTGAGATGTTAATGGAATATCCAGGTGAATACATCTAGTACATCAATGGAAATATGGAAATAAATTATAGCTGGATCATGTGCCCAGAGATTATAATTGGGTTTATGGAAGAAAATTAGTTCATCCACACAAAATGCAAATGAAAAGAAAGGGAAGTCTATTCCTACCTACCCAATAATTTCTTTAGCTGAGTTGATCGATTATTTTGGTATTTTATAGAAAAAACTTAAGACAGCTGATCCATTTTTCATTATTCAGACAGTATGGTATAGTAGACTCCAAACCTGGAAGAACTAAGTTCAAGTCTTACCTCTGACACATACTGGCTGTGTGACACTAGCCAAGTTACTTGACTTCTTAGCAATCTAAACAACTCTTTCAAACTGTAAGTGCAAAGAAAATGTCATCCTGTTTTGGTAGTGGGAGTTTCTTCACCAAGGAATTTCTTATACCAGTGAAATCTTAGTATGTTCTATCACCATGGTATTAGTTCTATGCTTTCTGCAAGCTGCTTAAGAGGCTTAATCTTAAGTAGTGGTCAAGATGGCTGATTCTTTCTCAGGCTCCTGAATTGGCATTAGATTCCTGCCTTTTAATCATTTCCCCATATAATATCTATGATCTCTATTCCTACTCCTAACATACATTGATCATTCCATATCTGTATAATTTATTGCTTTTCTCTAGGCCCACATCACTCCTGCTCTCATCAAATCAAAATCATAGTAACCAAGACTTATTGAACATTTATAACAAGATATTGTTATTGAAGTTTACCAGGAAGTATCAGGCATAGTAGCTACTTTCAAGAAGCTTAGCATCATATTGGGAAGATGAGATAAATGCTTACAAAGTTAACAAAGATATAGTGGGTAGTTCAAGAAGACAACAATATGAAAAATATATCATAAAGAAGTATGTGATTAATTGACACATGAATGATAACAGTTTAGATTAGATAGAAATGTTAAAGACTTTAAGTGAAATCGGAGCTGAGTTCTAAAAATAGTTTTAGATAGATGGAAAGAAAGGGACAACATTCCAAGAAAATAGAATAATATAAACCAAAGTTTAACAATAAAGGTATAGGATGAATTTGGAGATAAAAAAGTAATTCATTTTGATTGAAATGTAGTCCTTGGGTAGGGAAGTAATAGCTTTCATAAATTAAACTACACTATAATTTTTTTTCTTTTCTTATTAAAGCTTTTTATTTACAAAACATATAGTATGAATATGGAAAATACATGGTATGAAAAGGTGCTCTAAATCACTGTTGATCAGAAAAATGAAAATTAAGACAACTCTGAAGTACCATTACATACTTCTCAGATTGGCTAAGATGACAGGAAAAGATAATGATGAATGTTGGAGGGGATGTGGGAAAACTGGGACACTGATGCATTGTTGGCAGAGTTATGAACAGATCCAACCATTCTGGAGAGCAATTTGGAACTATGCTCAAAAAGTTATCAAATTGTGCATACCCTTTGATCCAGCAGTGTTATTACTGGGCTTATATCCCAAAGAGATCTTAAAGAAGAGAAAGGGACCTGTATGTGCAAGAATGTTTGTGGCAGCCCTCTTTGTAGTGGCCAGAAACTGGAAACTGAGTGGATGCCCATCAATTGGAGAATGGCTGAATAAATTGTGGTATATGAATGTTATGGAATATTATTGCTCTGTAAGAAATTTCAGAAAGACCTGGAGAGACTTACATGAACTGATGCTGAATGAAACGAGCAAAACCAGATCATTATATATGGCAACAACAAGATTATATGATGATCAATTCTGATGGAGATGGCTCTCTTCAACAATGAGATGATTCAGAGCGGTTCCAATTGTTCAGTAATGAAGAGAATCAGCTATACCCAGAGAAAACTATGGGAACTGAACGTGGATCACAACATAGTATTTTTATTCTTTTTGTCATTGATTGCTTACATTTTATTTTGCTTCTCTTTTTTGTGTGGCATGATAATTGTATAAATATGTATACATATGCATATATATATATATATATATATATATGTATATAGGCGTTAACATATATTGCTACAATGTTTAATATATATTGGACTACTTGCCATCTAGGGGAGGGTATGAGGAAAGGGGGAAAAATTAGAACAAGGGGTTTTGCAGAGGCTAATGTTGAAGAATTGTCCACTGTTCTAAAAAATAAAAAGCTTTAATAAAAAATAAACAAACATATGCATGGGTAATTTTTCAACATTGACCCTTGCAAAATCTTGCATTTCAAATTTTCCCCTCCTTCTCCCCAACCCCTCCTCTAGATGTTAAGTAATCCAATACATGTTAAATATGTTAAAATATATGTTAAATCCAATATTTACATAAATAAATACATATCAAATTGAAAATTTTCCAAAATTGAAGATTTTCACTACTATTATGCCACGCATTCCTTTTATAAAAACATGAGAACACAAGTAAAATAGCAGAAAAGAAACTTACTTATTTTGTCCAATTGTCTCGAAATCTTTCACTGTGATGCCAAGAGCAGATGAAAAGTCTAATGGTATACCCTTCAAGTCAAATTCAAATATCTGTGCACAAAAATGTTTTTTTTTTTTAAAGTTAGATTATTTTAAGAAACAAGAAAGATTAACTAACAGTATAATAATTCATATAATTATTTTTATTAGTGATACTCTTGTGAATACTTAAAATTCTTACCAAAGTATGAAACAGAAGTGATTAAATCCTAAATATGGATTTTTAAAAAATTTTTCTTGAGCATACTTTGAATATAGGCAAATTAATGATCCAAGTGATTCACTATTATAGACTCAAGTTGCAGGATATTCAAACAAGAAAACTTGGGGAAATAAATAGGATATTGGGCTTGTTAAAGATTTGTGATGTGCAAAAAGGATGAGGGTAATTCCATGTGTCTCCAAGAATTAGAACTATAACTAAATAATATAAAAATGGAGGGGGGGGGAGAGAAGGAGAGTTTTAACTCTGCATAAGGGAAAACTTCCAAATTATCTTAGAGCTATTCAAAAGTGGATTGGACATTGCCTGGAGATAGTAAGTATCCTATCACTTACAATATTCAGTGTATAACCAGTTGTTGAAGTTTCTCTAGAGAAAATCCATGCTTTAAAAAAGTTAGATGACCTCTAATATTTTTCAACTCTAAGATTTTATGATTTCATATTTTCCCGTGTAATGATTCAAAAAAGTAATTATGACAATATCTTTAAAATTTGAAAACGTCTCAAACTAGTATGTTCCTGGGCTGCCTCCCCTTCTCTTTCCTGATTAGTTAATGTATGCTAAGGGAAAAGAAATTAACTTCAATGTTGACTAAGCAAAACAATTAAGACCACAAATTAGCTACAAAAATAATCTTATAATTCATTCCAACACCAAATAATCAATAAACATTTATTTGAAGTCTATTATATTTCAGGAATCATGTTAAGCCTTGAGCAAATAGCAATTACTTTCAGATCATTTGCTATTTTCTATCATCTATACCACCATTTCCTCTCTATTGTTTATTTCTCCTTCAGAGTCCAACCATTGAGTTCTGCACATAGTAGTCATATATTGAATTGAAACAGAGTCACTTATGAATTTGAGGAGAGAATCACAAGGGGATATTATGTTTAAACCAAGTAAAGATAATTAAGAGATAATAAATAAGATAAATAATAAGATAATAAAAGTTTTATATACAATTCTGTTATACAGGATAACACTTCATTATCTCAAGATAGTCTCTTCCTTTTGATTATAATAATAATAGTTTCCTTTAGTTGTCAAGTTCTGAGGGGATCCAGAGAGTCCCTTAAAACATGCTTCTATATTTTATTTCTAAGAATGGAATGCTCAGATGTTGGTGCAGTTCTACTCAGCAGTTTTTCTAGCCCTCTTAGATTATGTCATAGTCCATGGTTCCCTGCCAAGGACAGCAAAGATTTGTTGTATTTTTTTTTTTTTTTTGAGGCTGGGGTTAAGTGACTTGCCCAGAGTTACACAGCTAGAAAGTGTTAAGTGTCTGAGACCAGATTTGAACTCAGGTCCTCCTAGCTGCCCCCGATTTGTTGTATTTTAAATCATCCTGCAGTGACCTTGTGGATACAACCTTTGCCCCATTCTTTGTATTCTATGGCATCATAATATTTTAAATATTGCTGCTCCACTGTACCTCCTTCAGTTTCCCTCATCTGTTAATTTTGCTTGAAGGCTATTCTGTTTTACTGAGATGAGACTTCTTTGCCTATAATTAGCTGGCCCCAACCAAAGTCAGACACTAACTTTCTCTAGAGTACTTTATTCATGTTCCATTTCTCAATTTAATTCCTTCTTTCTTCTAGTTTCAAATCTTATGTTTCTTTATAGGTTTCATATCAAATTCTTGCTTCTTGTATATAGGACACCTTTAGGTTTCAGATGATCTGAAGAGTTAATGATTCATTCTCTTGAATCATTAGATTATTTTTGTTGTTAATTATTTCAAGAAGTTTTTAGTTGATTCTCTGGGATCCTCTAAGTATATCATCATATCATCTGCAAAGTGGTAGTTTTTTACTTAATACCAATTCTAATTCCTTCAATTTCTTTTTCTTCTTTTATTGCCATAACTAACATTTCTAGCATAATGTTAAATTATAATGGTGATAACAGGTATTCTTGCTTCACCCTTAATCTTATTGGGAAGGCTTCTAGCTTATCCCTATTACAGATAATACTTGCTGATTGTTTTAGGTAGTTACAACTTAATAAGATTATTTTTGTCACATATTTTATTTCTAATAATTCTGACTTCTGAGTGCCAGTTCTGACCACTTCTCCAGGTTATCCTTAGGAAATATTATTCAGCTATTTCATAGAAGAGGAATCTTCTAAAATCCTGTCATTACAAGTTTTTTCAAATGCCTCATATATTTAAAAGTATATCAAGTAGTCAATAGAGCTGTAAGTAAAAAATATTGAACCTAGGACAAATTTAGTTGGGGCAGAGGGATGTGGTCATAGTGGCACAAAAGACAAATTAAATATGAATATATTTAATTATTATCATCATTATTATTATTATTAGTCTCTATGTGACTACATAGAGAGAGGGGTGACCTGTCCTCCACAGTCTGGATGAAAGCCCCATGGGAATTTAAGGATAAGTCTGGAGAAAGGGATGTCTAAGGGATGGCTAAGTTGAGGTACTAACAATAGAAGCCTAGAAATAAATCCCACTGTGGTACGGGTTAGTGAAGAATCACTTGGTAAGGCACATGGATGACAATTACAGCGTGAAGTAAGTGACCTCTGAATAACAGTTTCTGAGGGTCAAATCCCTCATCTCCCCATTAAGACCAAGGGATGAAAAAGGTTGCTTTCTTACAAGCTTGCCAATTTTTGACAAATATTTATAGTTCAGTGAATACAGATGATATTTCATCCAAATGAGTTTAAGTAGAGTTGGCAACAGAAATGTTAACCAAGACACTAATCAATGAATTGACTATATCTTTTGCAAAGCTAGTATTAGCTCCCATTAAGTTATCTATGCCCACATCAATGTGCCTGATTTTCCTTTTCCAAGTAGGCAGTTAGGCAGTGCCTTGGGTAGAATACTATTATTAACAAGAATTGAGTTCAAATAAGATCTTAGGCACTAGCAATTAGACCCTGGGCAAGTCATTTTACTGCCTTGGTTTTAAATTAAACATTAGGATAAGAATAGCATCCACCTCCAAGAGTCTTGGTGAAGATAAGAAGAGAACACTTTGTAAATCTTAGAGCATTCTAGAAATTGTTATTGTTACCATAAGGCACTCTAAAGAGAATGAACCCACAAAACCTTCCCCTGTAGGGGAGAGTGCAAAGCAGAGTGCACTGCCCTGATTCTCCCCTAAAACAGAATACTCCCTATGTTTTGAACAAAAAAGCATGTACTTGGATATAACAGAAGGTTCCACAGGGCACTGGTTTCTAAGAAGCTCAAGATCAAGCCCTTAGGGTCTTGTTTGACTCCTACAAGGGAGCGTAGAGAGGATGATATAGATTCTCTAATTCCAAGGCCAGTTTCTGACACACAAGAGGAAGGATTGGTGCTGAAAATATTTAAACAAAGCTTAAATTTTAAAAAGTCACCTCATTCCATATAGGGTTGAGTTCATTATCGATTTTCTTTGTTTTCTTCTTTTCATCTGCAAATTAAAAATGAAATATATCAATAAAAATCAATCAACCAAGAAATGTATTAAGTAACCATTAAAATAAATAAGTTTATTAATCAATAATCAATTAATGAAATGCCTTATCAGTCATTATTGAGGAAGCTTATTGATTAATTAATTGAGCTTAAACATGGCATCCCTGTTGTCTACATGCTGTTAAAGGAGGCAGGATTTCCCAGGAGTAAGAACTATCATATGCCTTTCATTGTATCCCCAGTGCTCAATACAGTGCCTCAAACAAAGCAGGGACATCATAAATGCTCAGTGACTGATGGAGAGACACATACAAACACACAGATATTCCACACAAACATTGTATGTTTGCATTGACACACATGGACTTAAACTAAAGGGAAGAATCCTTTTAGATTCCATTCTATCACAATTTAGTTCATCCAACTCACATGGAAGTCATCACCCTCATGATGTGATTGGTCCTTTTCAAAAATGAGGAACAAGGGGCAGTTAGCTGGCTCAGTGGAGTACAGCACCAGCTCTGAAGTCAGGAGGAGCTGAGTGCAAATCTGATCTCAGACACTTAACACTTCCTAGCTGTGTGACCCTGGGCAAGTCACTTAACCCCAATTGCCTCAGTAAAAAAAAAAAAAAAATGAGGGACAACAACAATTTCATCAAAGAAACAAGCTTCCTCTTTCCAATGATAAGTGACTATAAAGTTGTGGCATATTCATGAATCTCCAAGTGAAAACAACCTTGCTTTTCCTATTCTATCTGATAGTACATATTAAATAATTTTGTACAGAATCATAGTGTCAATGAACCTGGAAAAATCATCTAATTCAGTCCTCTCTTTTTCTAGCTGGAGAAACAGAAGTTCTAAGAGGGATTTCAACTTGTGTAATCTCATACAGCTATTTAGTAAAGAACTTGAGTGAGAATCCAATTTTTTGAACTTCCAATAGGAAATATTCCCACTTCACTTCAATTCAAATGTAGCTATATACTGCAAAGCTATCAGTAGCTGGTGGCTACGAAGTGCCTCATTTGGATATTGCGGGTCCCCTTATATACATCTTAATGGAATTGTGGAATCCCTGAGTTGGAAAAGACCTTCCATCTGAACCCCAATAGGAATCCTTTTTATACCATCTGCAACAAATGCTCATTCTGCCTTTTCTTGAAACTGCAAAATTCCTACATGTAGTCTTTTCTTCATTCTTTAACTCTGTGATGAAACTGTCATTTTCATATTTTAGAGATTCCTAAACTATTCGTGACTTGAATTTTCTTTGTTCTAGTGTTGTCTAAATGTTCCATTTCCATGTATTTTTCTACTACAAAGATAAACTTTAAGCTTACTCATATCGCTCTGTCTATCCATTTACATTCTTCCAAGGGCTTAACATAGCAAACCTATGACTCATTACCCTTACTTACTTTGCTAAGTATTAACTTTTCCACTTGCTTTGAGACAGAACATTCTAAACTAGCCTCCCTTTCTAAAATTAACATGGTTCCCAAATCTTTAATTTATGGATAAATGTATAGTGTTCATTTTCTGAGTTTATTTTTCCCGGTCACTGGCCTGTTCTTTTTTCAGGTAGGGATTTCCCTAGAATTTAGCCTGGCATGTTCATATTGACTATTCCCCTCCCTTACCAAACCTCAAAACTCAAAAACCAAAACTCTAAACCTGCATATCTGATTACAAAAAAAAAGTTAACTCTTGAGATAAGTGAATAAAACTATGTCAAAGGAAAAGAATGTTTGTTTTAACATTTCTCTGACTGGGTTAAATGACATCCTATTAGCTGGAAGCATTCTCAGATTCCAGTAAAGAACTGAACACATTTACATGAAGTGTATACCATATAGAATGGCACTTATTTTTAAAAGCTGTCTACTCTCTTCCAAATTTAACTTGCTTTTCTTTCCCACCTCATTTTTACAAATGAAATAACCGAGTGACTTTTCCAAAATAACACTGGTAACAAATGTCAGAAGTGAGATTCAAAGCCACAGGTCATTAATCAACCACAAGGCCTAAGTCAAGGATTCAGATGTTGGATTGGGAAGAGGGAAGTAACAAGGCATGGACCAAAGTAATAGAATAGAGGTACAAAGAGGCAGCATATTGAGCAAAGAGGAACAAGTTCAATACCTACTTAATGAAACTGGGAGGGGAGGCATGTTCAGAGCATGTTAACCACCAAGTTAATTTGTTTGATAGCAAACCAAGTTGCTTCAGGCCTAAGATAAAGATGAAATTCTAATCCTCCTTTAATTCTCCATTAAATGACCCCAGAGTTGATTGTTAGAATTATGATAGGACAAAGACCATAATTGTATCTGAGTCCCCAGAAGAATTGTATTTCTTGCTTTGTCCTTTTCCTGGCTTTCCTAGAAGAGTGGGAATGCCAATGAACTAATCTAATCTGAGGTAAATTTTTGGGGAATAACCAACCCAGTTGAAACCATCCAATACATTAATTACTCAACAAGCATCAATTAAGTATTCTTAAAGAATAAACGCTTGCATGAAGGTGTTTATAATTTGATGGGAGTTCATAATTTAACTAAATCTAATAAATAAAGATCATTCCAATTTAGTGAACTTCATAATCAAACTGTGTTGGGGCAAAAGGGAGAAGCATGAGTCAGACAAAGTTAGAGATGACTGTTTGAATAGGTGGGGCTATTCACCTTCTACCCTGTTGGAAGCTGGGGAAATAAGATTTCCTGTTGCTTCTCCTGGTACTTTTCTGGCTGGCTCCCAGATGATTCTTAGGGGCTAGAACAGGCTTCCTGGTCAGGAGAAAGGCACTTCAATCCCACCTTTAGAAGGTTAGTCTTGATTATTTTGATTTTTAATTTGAATAATATATATATTATATTTTCATTGAAAGTCTAGACTCACATATAAATAAGTCAAGCCAACAAAAGTTTGAGAATTATTTTCTTTTCAGCAGTTATGGGGTCACATATTTTTATTATTCAGCTATTCAAATCCACTTGTGTTTTCTTTAAAAGGTCAGAAGTTGCAGACTAAAAACATTAGATTAAATTATAGGAAGCTCTCTCTTCTATTCCTCACTCCAATTTTATTAAGATGACTTTCTTTCTATGGAAAGGAATGAAACAGTTTCTGCACAGAAAATAATAAATAGTTCAAACTTCAGGACCGAAATAAGTTATTTTCTAGGGCATTCCCTATTTTCTAATTATCTTACCCAGAACTATTCTTTATTTCCTGTAAGGATCACAATAGAATTGATTGTCAAGGCCGGTCATCTACCAACCAGGATCTTTCCCAGATCTTAAAAATATGATCATGCCAATTTGCCAAGCATAGTTGCATGACTAGACTATTCATTATGTCTGTAGTTTGACAATTTGTTTAACTACTTATGAGGAAATTAAAGAAATTCATGGATGCTTAGCAATCTAAGTGCTCACAAGAGTACAAGCAAATACGTTAGATCAAAAATTTGATCTGTTTTATTTGTTGAGCCTTGTTGAAACAGGCTTGTGAGAAGGGGGAACCACGATTTTGAGTCTGTGCTATGTATACATCCATATTATTACTACAGAAAGAACTTTAGACTGGGAATTGGAAAAGCTGTGTCCTAAGTCTGATTCTGATATTTACTAGCTGGGAGAATCATTTACATTTTATCCTCTCTAAAACAGGGATAAATGCTACTAGCTTTATAGCACTCTTCTGAGGAAAAGAGATGGGTAAACATATGAATGCTATAAAAATGTGAGTTGTTATTAGGAATCTGAGAGGCAGAATGGACAATTCAAATCTTTTATTTTTGTCCAATTCAATAAAGTTACTATAGGCTTGACATTTTGTAGTCAGGGAGAAAATTTCTCCCAAATTTATTTTGTGGTTGAAAAACTAAAATGAATGATATAGAATTGATGCCCAGTGAAGGTGGGAAATAGTTAAGGATATGTTGGTAAATGTTTAGCAACCAGATCTCTAAAAAAGTTTAAATTTTAAAAATTAAAATATGCCTGACATACTTTTAAGTTTAATCTAGATTTTCTGACTAATTTCTAATTAAATCTAATTCTAGATTTAATCTAACACTTTCTCAAGTCTAGACAATCAACAAATCAAGCCTTAATTTGTAATGTTTGCCTATTTCTTAGGTGTAAATGTTCATACTGAAAATTTAATCATCAGTTCTCCAGTTAGTTAGAAACAATTTCAACATATTTCTAGAGGTAACTGTCTTTTATTTTTTTTCCTGAGACAATTGAGGTTAAGTGACTTGCCCAGGGTCACACAGCTGGGAAGTGTTAAGTGTCTGAGACCAAATTTTTTAAAATTAATTTTATAATTATAATTTTTTGACAGTACATATGCATGGGTAATTTTTTACAACATTATCCCTTGTACTCACTTCTGTTACGAATTTTCCCCTCCTTCCCTCCACCCCCTCCCCTAGATGGCAGGCAGTCCCATACATGTTAAATATGTTATAGCATATTCTAGATACAATATATGTGTGCAGAACTGAATTTCT
The DNA here is from genome assembly GCF_048593235.1 of Sminthopsis crassicaudata. Taxonomy (NCBI): domain Eukaryota; kingdom Metazoa; phylum Chordata; class Mammalia; order Dasyuromorphia; family Dasyuridae; genus Sminthopsis; species Sminthopsis crassicaudata. Next base: position 606,906,249 of record NC_133618.1, read on the forward strand.
TGTTGCACAGGAAGAATTGGATTCAGAAGGTAGAAATAACCTGGGAAGAAGAAGAAAAAAAAATGCAAACAGTTTACACTCATTTCCCAGTGTTCCTTCTCTGGGTGTAACTGATTCTGTCCATCATTGATCAATTGGAACTGAATTAGATTTTCTTTTTGTTGAAGATATCCACTTTGAGGCCAAATTTGAACTCAGATCCTCCTAACTTCGGGGCTGTTGCTCTATCCACTGTGCCACCTAGCTGCTCCTAGAAGTCGTTTTCATAAACTTTGCTGAAAACACTTTTTTTTTTTCATTGAAGAAGGTGTTAGAAATTTTCCTCTTTCTCTGCAAAAGTATTATACAAAATACCTACCCCTGGCTGCAGTTCCCCGGGTTAGGAAACTGCAAGGGGTAGGTGTCTATATATCATATGTTCCACTGGCACCACTCCATCTCTTCAGTAGAACAGCCTGGGTTCATTTGGCATGAGTTCTTCCATCTTTGATTGGCAACTGCCCAAGGGAATACTTTTCTACACTTGCCAGCCCAGGTTGGTGGAGAGACTGCAGGAAAGGAATTGAAGGAAGCCCTTCTCTCACTTGTACCCCAATAAAACATGTTGCCCTTTGGTTCCAAGAGGAAAAGAAACATAATGCTTTCTAATCTCCAGAAGCACTTTGAGAAATTCAGAACAAACTGGCATAAACAGTTGTTTTTTGGTCACTAAAGGGTGATGTTGTCAAACGAGTTCAGGAAGAGAACTTTGGCTAAGCGGCTAATGAAATACAACATGGGACTGTTTGGTCCTTTTTTTTTTTTTTTTTTTTAAACTGTAACTGATAGCACTGATAAACTGGAACACCAAGGAGAGCAGGAGGGTGATTTTACCACATCAATTCCCTATCACTTTAAGTCTTGCTAACCTTAAAAAATGTTCTATATTAAAAAACAAAAAATAGTATTTCATGGAAACTCTCTTTATCAGAAAATATCCTTTTCCTTAGCCTACAAGACCTAAGATGATCCCAATGTGTATTGATGATATCCAAGCTCCACAGACTTATTTGATTTCTGATTTCTCAAATATAGAACATGCTTAAGATCAGGACAAGCAGCATCTTTCCCAAAAGCACAAGCTTCAGACTCATGTCTAACAAGCTGGGTGATTCAATAACCAATGAATGTAATAATTTAGTGTTAGTAATTTAGTGATAAGCCCAAAGACCCCAGTGTCTGGGATAAGAACTCACTATTTGACAAAAATTTCTGGGAAAATTGGAAAATAATGTGGCAGAAACTAGGCAATGACCAACATCTAACACTCTCTACCAAGATGAGGGCAAAATGGATTCATTATTTAGACATAAGGAGTAGATACTACAAGCAAATTAGAAAAACAAAGGATAGCCTACCTCTCAGATCTTTGGAGATGGAAGTAATTTATGGCCAAAGAAGAACTAGAGTATGTTATGAAATGCAAAATGGATAATTTTGATTATATTGTTAAAATTGTTTTGTACAAACAAAACCAATGCAGACAAGATCAGAAGGGAAGCAGAAAGCTGGAGAAAAAAATGTTATGTCCTAGATTTCTAATAAATGCCTCATTTCTAAATTATATAGAGAATTATCTCAAATTTATAATAATATAAGCCATTCTCCAATTGATAAGTGGTGAAAGGATATGAAGAGACAATTTTCAGATAAAGAAATTAAAACTATTTCTAAAAATATGAAAAAATGATCTAAATCATTATTGATCAGAGAAATGCAAATTAAGATAACTCTGAGGTACATACTTCTCAGACTGGATAAAATGACAGGAAAAAATAATGATAAATGTTGGAAGGGATGTGAGATAACTGGGACACTAATATATTGTTGGTGGAATTGTGAACTGATCCAACCACTCTGGAGAGCAATTTGGAACTATGCCCAAAGGGCTATCAAACAGTATATATCCTTTGACCTAGCAGTGTTTCTTTACTGAGTCTGTATCCCAAAGAGAAAGATCATAAAAAAGGACCCACATGTGCAAAACTATTTGCAGTGGCAAGAAACTGGAAACAGTGGATGCCCATCAGTTGGGGAATGGCTGAATTAAGTTATGTTATATGAATGTTAAGGAATATTATTGTTCTATAAGAATTGATCAAAAAAAACCAAAAAAAACAAAAAACAAAAAACAAAACAAACAAAAAAAGAAATGATCAGCAGAATGATTTCAGAGAGGGTTGGAGAGACTTACATGAACTGATGCTAAGTGAAGTAAATAGAACTAAGAGAACATTGTACACAGCAACAACAAGACTATGCAATGATAATTCTGATGGCCATGACTCTTTACAACAGTGAGGTGATTCAGGCCAATTCCAATAAACCTGTGATGGAGAGAGCCATCTACATCCAAAAAGAGGACTGTGGGAACTTGAGTGTGGATAATAACATAGCATTTTAACCCTTTTTTTTGTTGCTTGCTTGCCTTTTCCCCTCATTTCCCCCTTTTTAATCTGATTTTTCTTGTGCAGCATAATAATTGTGGAAATATGTTTAAAAGAATCACACATATTTGACTTATATCGATTACTTGCTATCTAAGGGAGGAGTGGGGGGGCAGGAAGAATGGGAGAAAAAATTGGAACACAGGGTTTTGCAAGGGTGAATGCGAAAACTATCTTTGCATATATTTTGAAAATAAAAAGCTATTATTTAAAAAAAAACAATCTGGGTAATTTGGAATATATGACTTGAATGTTTCATGCCTGTTTCCTTAACTGTAAGAAATGAATCTAGTGAAATGAAACTTCATTATAATACTTAGACTCAGGAATCCATTATTCCTTCTGTTCATTCCTCTACAGATACAAATCACCACCCTTCCATAGATTGATATATGGTCTTCAAATATTCTTCCGTTCAATCATTTTAGTCATGTTTGACTCTTCTCAACACCATTTGGAGTTTTCTTGGCAAAAATACTGAAGAGGTTTGCCATTTCCTTTCTGGCAAAAACACTGGGTAGGTTTGCCATTTCCTTCTCTACTTCATTTTACAGATGAAGAACTGAGACAAAGAGGGTTAAGTGACTTGCCCCGCATCACATAGCTAGACACATAGTGCCTGAGGCTGGATTTGAACATGTGAAGAAAAGTCTTCCTAACTTCAGGTCTGGCATCCTATCCATGTGCCACTTCGCTGCCCCTCTTCAAATGTTTCTGCAGCTGAAATATTCATAATCCAGCTGCCCCTGGTAATGGGTCTCTGGACTTAAGTAGGCTGGTCCTACAGACTTGCCACTTGGTCACCAAGTTTCAACCTCCACTGGCGGTCATTGAGGAGCCAGAGTTGATCTCATACCATATTGAGGCACTGAAGAAAAATACCACTCATCAGCAGAGGAGTTTCCAATCATAACAATTCAGATGTTTTCAGTGCTCTGCTGTTCACAATAATCGTAAGCACTGTTGGTAGAGTTATAAATTTATACAATCATTCCAGGAAGCACTTGAAATTATACAAATAAAGTAGCTAAAATACATTTACTCTTTGACCCAGAGATTTTACTGCTATGCAAATACCCAAGAAAGTCATTGACAAAAGTTCAATATATAGTACACTAAAATATTTACAGTAGCTCTTTTTGTGGTAGCAAAAAATTGGAAACAAAGTAGAAGACCATTGATTGGTTAATGGATAAACATATTGTGACACATTAATGTAACAGAGCATTGTAATGCTGTAAGAAACAAAGATTATGGGGAATGCAAAGAAACCGAGAGAGACTTACTTAAAATAATGAAGAATGAAATAAGCCGAACAACGAGAATAATGGATACATTGACTACAACAGTGTAGAAAAGAATGATTGCTACAGAACAAACAAAAATAGATATTGTGAGATTACAAAGAATGAATTTGGTTCCAAACAAGAGACTGTTTCCTCATCTATAAAATGAAAGGATTGATATGAATTCTCTTCCTTGTAGATTTAAATCTACAATCTTGTAGATATAAACAGGGGAACTTAGAGGAGGAGAATACTGCAGGAAATAAAAGTTAGTCTGTCTTGGACATATTGAATTTGACATAACCAAGTGGTGCTGTCCAAACAAGAGGAACTAGAATTCAGGAAAGATCTAGGTTAAATATATGGTTTTAGCAGTGATATGTGTAGAGGGAAGAATTGAGCCATAAGGAAGAGATTAAATTCCCAAGGGAAAGAGTGTTAAGAGACAAGCCCAGGACAATGCCATATGGGATACCCAGTTTTTGGCAATGAGAAATGCTATGGCTTCATCAGACATGGGATTTCAGAGGACAAGTAAAGATGTTGATAGATTTTGAGGTATAGAATAGAGTTGCATTAAAAGACCTCAATTTTCTCAAAAAAAAATAGGAAAGATTCTCTTGAGAAATACTTAGAGTACTTGAGGAGAAAAGTTTGAAAAGGACATTAGGAGCATAATAGTCAAACAGAATCATAATAGGTTGTCCTGTAGTCCAACATGATTTGTAGTGGTCCCAGTCAATTCACTTTTACACAATTTTTACTAGAAATATTCATCAACTCATGAGTAAAAGTACAAAAACTGACTCCAGGGGTTGAGATTTGACAATATTTGAATAATACAAGTATTAAAAGGCAAGAAATTCAGAGATGAAAGACTATATAGTTGAATGACTAAAATATAAGTTAGATAGTTAAGGGAGAAAATTCAGGTCAGATCAGGGTTTATGGCCTGGGAGAATAGGAATGAATTGAAAAAAATATAAGATGAAGAAATATATTTATAAGTTTGGCCTGATCATATTCTACCCTGTAGTAATTATATATATGTATGGTGTGTATGGATACATATTTATATTATATGTATATGTATTCTATATATACATATATTCATATATATTGTGTATATAAAATGAGAGACAACATGGCTTAGTGGGTACAGAGCTAGTCTCTAAAGCCAAGAAGACCTCCATTCCAAATATTATTATTATTATTATTTTGCTGAGGCAATTGGGATTAAGTGACTTGCCCAGGGTCACATAGCTAGGAAGTGTCAAGTGTCTGAGCTCAGATTTGAATTCAGGTCCTCTTGATTTCAGAGCTGGTGCTGTATCCATTGCGCCATCTAGCTGTCCCCAAATATTATCATTAACCCTAACTATTTGATCTTGGGGAAATCATATAACCATTCATGAACCATATAATATTCTAGTAGTCAAGTTTCTAAGACTATAAATTGCTTTTAGAAAAAGTATTCTACACTTGCTGCCTCTCACTCCATTCTCAATAAAATCCAGTCTGCCTTCTAGTTCTATCCTTCTATTGAAAAAGATCTCTCCAATGACATTAATGACTTTTGTAATGTCCAGGCTAGCACTCTGGAGGCCCTCAGGATCAGAGTCAGGATCAGGATCAGTCAAAGTCCTTGGTCTTTAGGAGGAGAAGTGGTTCATCAAAGACTCTGAAGTCTGAAGCCTGAAGTCTTCCCTGCTGAGCATGCTGTGGTAAAGAGACTCTAACTCTCCCCTCAGCCCTTCAATCCTTCCCTAGGATTATCTCACCACACCACATTCAGCAGGGCCAATCCTGAGGAGAGCCATCACATCACCATATCATCTAAGTATATATTGATAGAACATTATCTCACACTGAGTAGATCCTTAGCCTTAAGTACTCTTCAGTTCTGGATACAAGCACACCTTTTCAGAGTTCCAGCCCTCTACAACTTTGACCCTATTTTATGTCTTTTCTCTGTTTTTTGCTGGCTCCTCATGCTGAACTTCTTACCAGGGATTATTATGAAGTTCAAGTGAAAGAATCCAAGAAAAGTATTTTTTAAACCTTAAAGTACTATATAAATGATAGTTTTATTATCATTATCACTATTATTGTGAACCCAAATTAAGAAGCCTCTTAGTAAAGGAGTAGGTAAAATTTGGTTTGAAGATTAACATTTCAAAAAAACAAAAAAAATCTCTAAGATCATGGCATCTGGTCCTATCACTTTCTGGAAAATAGGGGAAAGTAGTGTCAGATTTTATATTCTTAAATTCAAAGAACCCTGGAAAATGCAACTGCAGCCATGAAATTAAAAAATCTCTTGCATTTTGGAAGGAAAGCTTTTGCAAATATAGAGAGTGTAACAGAAAGCAGAGATCTCATTTTGCTGACAAAAATCCAGATAGTCAAAGCTATGATTTTTCTCCTTATAATATATGACTGTGAGTTTTGTATTGTAAAGAAGGTTAAGCTCCAAAGAATTGAAATTTTGGAATTGTGGTGCTGGAGAAAAATTTTGAGGGTCCCTAGGACAGCAAAGAGATCAAATCAGTCAATACTGAAAGAAATTTAATTGTGACTATTCATTGGAAGGACAAATACTGAAGCTGAAGCTTAAATACTTTGGCCACATAATAAGACAGGACATATTGGAGATCTTGATGCTGGGAAAGACTGAAGGCAAAATGAGAAGAGGACAGCAGAGAATGAGATAAATAGACAGTATCCTGGAAACAATGAATAAATGCTTGGAGCGATTTCCAGAGATAGTAGAGGACCAAAGAAGATATGAAGAATAGGATACAACTGAATGACTGAACAACAAATATTTATTATCATTATTATTATGTCAATCAACAAGTCCTCCAGCCTGGCAAAGATTTTATTCTCTGAGTCTCCTCCTGAGCTCCAGCTGAGCTCAAGCAATGTTTGTGAAGCAATTCAGGATGTGTTATTAAATGTTCAGCAACCAGGCTTCAATTTGCATTATTAATATTTTAAGGGCTAGACAATCAACAAATCAATGAATCAATTCCTAATTTGTAGTTAGCTTATTCTGGTTATATACATGCTGAAAATTTAACCATCAATTCAATTGGTTAGAGAGTTGGTGTGCTCTAGTACATCACTAATTCTAACCCACTTCTTCCTTAAATTCCATGACAGTAAATTCTTGTTCTCCTAAGTACTCCCCAGATCTTCCCTCCCTTTTGTTGGCTCTTCCCTCCCATTGAAAGGTGTGTGTATCACAAGGTTCTGTCTTTGGCTCCCTTTTTCTTATTTCTATTACATTTTGATGGCTTCAATTATTACTCTATGCAGATGAATTCCAAATCTACACATTCACCCTTAACTTTTCCCCATCTTATCATTTCCATTTGGATATCCCATCAGCATCTGATGCTCCACAAATCCAAGCCATATTCATACTTTTTCTCTTGTATCCCTATTCTCCTTCCAACAATGTTCTGTGGGTTATGTCCCCACCATCTTCCCACACATCCAAGTTCATAATCTTGGGAGTTATTTTTGACTCTTTACCCCACCACCCACATGTAGTCATCTGCCAAATACTATGCTTCTATCTCCTAAACATCTCTTATGTTGTCTCCTCCTCTGCACTCCTACTGCAGTCATCTTTGACCATCTAGAATATTATAATAACTTCATTACTGATGTGCCTACCTCCAGTCTTTCCTCTTTCTAATCTGTCCTACACACAGCTGCTTCATATAGTTATTTCCCCTAATAGCACCAATTGAACCAAATCATTTCACTAGTAAAAATAAAAAATAAAAATCTTTAGTGGCTCTATATTACCTCACTGATAAAGAATTAATCTGAACTTCTGATCTTGGAAATTAATAAATTCAAACCATTTATGGTTTAACTCCAATATTCCCCTCCATCCTTATTACTTTTTATGTACTATACATTTTGTGAGCAGCTAGATGTTAAATAGAACCTATAGTTAGGTTGTTCCTTCCTGAGTTCAAATCTTGCTTAGATACTTAGTAGTTATGTGACCCTGGGCAAGTCATTTAATCCTTTTTGCTTCAGTTTCTTCATCTGTAAAATGAACTGAAGAAAGAAATGACAAACTAATCTAGTATTTTTGCCAAGAAAGCCTCAAGTAGGATCACAAAGAGTCAGACATGACTAAAAAGACTATACATTCTAACCAGAATAGCCTACCTTGTCTTCCCTGCTTTCAATGGGCTCCCTTCCCTCAATCCTCCCTTTCTTAATAGCTCTTGTTCATCTCTCTTCCCTTCCTCAGCTGAAACATAATAGGTTCAAAGTATTTATAGCTGGAAGAGACCTTCAAGATCATCAAATTCAATGCTGTACTCTTCCCCACCCCTGTATTTTGCTTTAAAAAAACCTTGAGGTCTATAAAAAATAAATGATTAAGAATATACAAATAGCAAGACTAGATTGGCATTGATGGCTCTTTCTACTATGCCATATTCCTCAAATTTCTCATTGTACTTTACATGGGTTTACAATTATATTGTTGTCATTTGTATCATTATTATTTGCCCACTTTCTTCCCTCATTAAATTAGAAATTTCTTGGAAAAGAGGTCTATTCCCAATTTCTTATATATTATATACCAATAGGTATATAATACATTGTATTGTAAATTAAATTATGTTTGCTGAATTGAATTGAATTTGAAAGAAGGTATCTCTGTATACATTCTTATGAAATTCTGTAAGGGCCCTTTAAATGGGTGCCACAGTGCATCGGGAGATTGAGGCCCGGAAGTAATTTCTGTGGATATTAGGACTGCCCTTGGGCGGGATCCTGGCCATATTGAGATAGCTTCGAAATGGGTGACTCTCTCACTGATTGGCTGTGTGTGTGACCTCACAGGCCCTATGTAAGCCCACTGCAGGCAGCAGTCGCTCTCTTTAACCTGGCGCTCTTGACCCTGGCTCCCTAGCCTGGGTGGCCAAGCCAAGATGGGTAGCCGAAAGAGGTAAGGATTTTGGTAGTGAACTCGTGGGTCTTTTGACCAGGTGTTCACTTGGGAACCAACAAGTCAGGGCATCAGTCAGGGCATTATGTGAGTAGGTATAATAAAGGCTTTTAAGATTACATGTGGCTGTTCTTGAGTGCACTACCTGTTGTTAAACTATAGATTCAAGAGATAGTGACCAGAGACCTTTGAAGGCCTCAGAGGAGGCGAGCCGGGTAGAGCTCACACTGCAAAAGTCAGTGGTCAAAGGTACTCTGTTGGGCCTAGGACAAACTAGTAATTGTAACTGCCAGGAGGGCACACTACAAAATTGCAATCAACTTGATTTATTTTTTCCACTTTTTGATTTTACCAGATCAGTGAGTCATATTAACCTTGTGTGGCAGTAGCCAATGGCAGACAGAACAGGATAGGAGTGTAGAGTATGCAAGCAGATGAAGAGAAAGGAGGAAGAATATACAATGATTATTATATAATTTTTAAAAAGGTATGCAGAGATGACAAAAGGGTCAATGTTAAAAGAGTTGTGGAAAGACAGGCTTATCAATATAAGATTAGTAGAATTGTAAACTGTATAAACCATTCTGGAAAGAAATTATGAGCCATGCTAAAACAGTGATCAAAATGTCCATTCCCTTTGAGCCAGAGATCCTACTTCTAGGTATATAGCCCAAAGAGGTAAGAGTATACAATGATGACTGCGGAGAGAATTTCTTAATTTAAAAGTTGCAACTGTATGACAACAGTCAGATGATATTCCAGTAGGTTTAGAGTCAGGAAGACCCAAATTGACATCTCATCTTAAAGACTTATTAGCTATAGCCTCCTCTGAGTGACCATGGACAAGTCCATGTACTCTAGGTGCTCAGGCAAAATATAAAGGTATATAGCCCAAAGAGGTAAGAGTATACAATGATGACTGCGGAGAGAATTTCTTAATTTAAAAGTTGCAACTGTATGACAACAGTCAGATGATATTCCAGTAGGTTTAGAGTCAGGAAGACCCAAATTGACATCTCATCTTAAAGACTTATTAGCTATAGCCTCCTCTGAGTGACCATGGACAAGTCCATGTACTCTAGGTGCTCAGGCAAAATATAAATTTTCTTTATTATAAATGGAATGTAATCTACTTTGGTAGAAAAGGTCCCCCTAGCAGGAATTCTTAGCTCTGAGGAAATCAGATTGTAAAAATAAAAAAAAAAATAATCAGTGAACTGAAAAACAATAAAAAGTAGCATCATCCTCAGAAATCCTGCTTTCTAGAAGACCTGCCCTGGGGAACAGACATCCTGAAACTTTTTCAGACCCATTCCAATGAGATAGTCTTTCATTAATTTTTTTTAAATTAGAGACTCAGTTTTTCAAGGACACATTGTCTAAGAATGAAATAACATGTTATGGCCTTTCAACCATAGTACAGGATGGCTAGGTTGCCATCCATATGACAGATTATATTTGATTTTTTAAGATATTTTAGTTATGTTTTGAGTTCCAAATTATCTCTCTCCCTTTCATCCTTACATTAGAGAAGGCCAATATTTGATATATGTGTGTGTGTACAACCATATGATACATACTTCCAAAGATCAATTCTTTGTCTGACGGTGGATGGCATTTTCCTTCATAAGTCCTTAATAGTTTATTTGAACATTGATATTATTCAGACTAACTTAGTCATTAACAGTTACTCTTTGATGAAAATTACATTTACTTTATACAACATTCTCTTGATTTGGCTCATTTCACTCTGCATTATTTCATGCATTTATTCTTTTTTTTTAAAAAAAGCCAACTTTTTTATTATTTCTTATAACAGCAGTATTCCATCATAATCACATATTTCAATTTATTCGGCCAATCTCCAATAAATGATCATCCCTTCAACTTCCAGTTCTTTGCCATCATTAAGATTTTATTGTATGATTTTCGTAGACATTAATAAAATGGTTCCATTTCTCTAATAAAGAACTGGTTCATTGCCAATCTTAAATTCCAGCCCAAAATCATAAATAGCACAAGAGAATTTCATTATCCTGTGGCAAACCTGCATCTTGAAAGATACTGAAAGGATTTTTTTCAGTACTGGTTAATGTTCTTTCTTTTACAGATTGGATCCACACAGAACAATGAACACTATTGGGCAATTTAATCATTCTGATAAAAAGGAAGAAATAGACCAGTTACATACTATAGACTGGCATTTCTTTGGTCACAACTTTTTAATGCCACAGTTGAGAAGTAAATGTGGCCTATGTACACATCACCTTGTAACAAGTCAAAAAGTTAGTAAAACAGCAGGCTGATCTCACCAAACCCTAGTTAATTAAAAAGAAGTATGAACTCCTAATCTTTGCTCTCTTACTCTGAACGAGAACACACATACATACACATACACACTACTACCACCATTAAATGGATTAAACTTTTTGGGCAGAATTTGGCAAATTACTAACCCCTTATTCTACTTCAACTGCCTATTATCTTCATTTGGACAGCTTGCTGACACACAGAATCTACAAGGAACAAAAACTGAGGTCATTTTCTTCTCCTCTACTCTCTTTTATGCCTTTTTCTCTGGCTCCTAACCCTTATTTGCAGTAGCATGTTACATAGTGGAACCAGTTACATCAGAATCATGGGGACATTAGACGAAGAAACAAAGAGAAACAAACCTGGCTGCCCAGGTCTCCTTGAATTATCAGATCATAAGATTTCAAATTAAAAGGTCCTTTAGGAATCCTTTAGAGTTGTCTCATTTTACAAATTAAGAAACTGAGCTTCCCAAGATCATGCTGGTAGTAAGGTAAAGAGTCCTGATTCAAACTCAGTCTTATGATTCCAAATCTAGTATACTTTGTATTCCAAAATACTATGTACCTAGGAATATTCAGGACACACCTTAAGACACTTCCTATCCTGCATGGCCTCAAACTTTTTCCTCTTGCCACACCTTTTCAACCAAGAAATATTTACATGACACCAGGTATATAGGTATATAAAATAGGCATAAACAAATCAAACATTTATTGATAATAAATCATAATTTCATGATCTCCACACTCATTTAGGAGACTCATATGGGATCATGAACCACAGTTTAAGAAGCTGAGTTGTAGAGGATATGTCTTTTTAGCTGAGGCTTGAAGAACTCCAGAGATGCTAACAGGCAGAGAAGAGATGGGAGAACTTTCTAAGTGTAGGAATAGCCAGTGAAAGTTGCCCAGTCGACACTAATACATTGCTGGTGGAGTTGTGAAAGAATCCAGCCATTCTGGAGAGCAATTTGGAACTATGCCCAAAAAAATTATCAAACTGTGCATACCCTTTGACCCAGCATTGATGCTATTGGGATTATATCCCAAAGAAATACTAAAGAGCGGAAAGGGACCTGTATGTGCCAAAATGTTTGTGGCAGCTCTTTTTGTTGTAGCTAGAAACTGGAAGTTGAATGGATGTCCATCAATTGGAGAATGGTTGGGTAAATTATGGTATATGAAGGCTATGGAATATTATTGCTCTGTAAGAAATGACCAGCAGAAGGAATACAGAGAGGCCTGGAGAGACTTACATCAACTGATGCTGAGTGAAATGAACAGAACCAGAAGATCACTGTACACTTCAGTGCTGTATGAAGAGGTATTCTGATGGAAGTGAATATCTTCAACATAAAGAAGATCCAACTCACTTCCAGTTGATCAATGATGGACAGAAATAACTACACCCAGAGAAGGAACACTGGGAAGTGAATGTAAATTGTTAGCACTACTGTCTATCTACCCAGGTTATTTACACCTTTGGAATCTAATACTTAATGTGCAACAAGAAAATGGTATTTACACACATATATTGTATCTAGGTTATATTGTAACACATGTAAAATGTATGGGATTGCCTGTCATCGGGGGGAGGGAGTGGAGGGGGGGGTAATTTGGAAAAATGAATACAAGGGATAATGTTATAAAAAATTACTCATGCATATATACTGTGGGGAAAAAATTCTAAATAAAAAAGAAAAGAAAAGAAAAGAAAAGTTAAAAAATTGCAAAAAAAAAAAAAAAAAGAAAGTTGCCCAGTCAAGTGCCAGAAAGAGCAAGGACGCCAGCGGTCCTATATTGCAGAGTGTGTGCAATGGCATAAGGTGCAAGAAAACTGGAAAGGTAGGAAGGGTTTAGATTATGAAGTACTTTAAAAGACAAAAGATTTTAGATTGAAAGTAATAGGAAGTAACAGGTGCCTTGAGAGTTTATTGAATGGGGCCTTCACTTTAGGAAGATCATATTAAGCAATTAAGATGAGAATGGATTAGATGCAAGGGTGGGTAAATGTGCATTTAGATTGCAAAATCATTTGCACAACACCCTCAGGAATTGATGAACTGAAAGCTAGGTACAACAACTTCCCATTGCTTGAGTTTTCTATAAGTTGATAATTTTGTATGGCCCACAATAAATATTCCAATGGTTACAGCTCCCACAACTCTCTCATTCCTTTTCAGCTAGCCAGGTTTTTGGTTCTCTTGGAATCCAGAATATGATTCAGTGAACAAACTTGGCTCCAAGTCTCTGTTTCATCATGCCCAATATGAGACACAGACTGGGAGCCAACCCTGGATAACTCATCTTGGACCAGTTCCATCCTCGTGGTCCTCTGGAACCCTAAATGAAAATGTAGGAATTACTCTAGGCAGCTAGTTGACACAGTGGATGAAGTACAGGACCTGGAGACTTGAATTCAAATCCGACCTCAAATACTTACTAGCTGTGTGATCCTGGGCAAGTTACCTAACCTTATCTGCCTCAGTTTCCTCATCTATAAAATGAGTTGGAGAAGGAAATGGGAAACAATTCCAGTTTCTTTGTCAAGAAAGCCCTAACATGGTCACATAGACTCTGAAACAACTAAACAACAAGCAGTAGTTCCTATTGAGGTGCCAGGTGCTTCTGCAAGACAATAAAGTCTGCTCCTCTTTAGTATCTTCATAATTTGGCTTGTGCAGCATGAACATTTGTTTATGGTGCATAGGTTTTTGCATATGTTAACTGCTTAGAAAAACTAGAGGGAAAATTCCCACCAGGTCAGCCCTTAATGATGGAGGGAACAGAAAGTATTTAGCTTACTACATTGTCTTAAGTTCGGAGAAATAATTGGACCCACAGATTCTTTTTTTATTAATTATTTTTTTAATTGAGGCAATTGGGGCTAAGTGACTTGTGTATGTGCTGAGTCTGGATTTGAACTCAGATCCTCCTGATTCCAGAACCAGTGCTCTATCCACTATACCATTTAATTGCTCAGAAACCATAGATTCTTAAAGATATGTTAAATAAAAATATACCCCCTTAGACAAATTACTGATGTTTAGATAACTGATTAAATATACACTATTTGGACAACCCAAAATAAAGTCATGGATCCATTGATCATTCCCTCTTCATATCTGTCTTCCAGCATCCTCACTTTTTTTCAAGGTTGGCTCAAGTGCTGCCTCCTTCTAAGCTTCCCTTATCTTTACTCTTGGTCCCATTATTACCTTATCAACTAATAATGGTAATACAATATAATCAGGTAATAACATAATTATTAGTATGCAATCTGTATCCTCTCAATAGAAACTTGGCTTCTTAAGGGCAGGGACCATTCTTTTTTTTTCTATCCTCAATGGCACCCACATCATAGATGTTTAATAAATCTTTGACAGATTGAACTGAACTGATAAAATAAAATAACAATCTTGTCCCATCACTTTGTTGCTTTTGATGGGTTTATACCTGCAGAGCCAGTGGCACTCTATCTTTCCCATGCTCTGTCAGAGTCCTCTCCTCTCCTGGTCTCTAATTTGCTTCCCTTATACCAAAGGTTAAGTTGTCCATTGCTTGTCATTTCAAGGAGCTGATTATAGTAATAGCTGACATTCATATAATTCATGTTTTAATCTTACAAAGATCTTCATCTCCAAATGCTTTTTGATTGACTGACCAGCACAACAACCTAATGAGGTAGAAGATACAAGCATTATAATTTCTATTTTATGGATAAGGAAATCAGAGAAATTTAGGAATTTGCCCAAGGTTACATTGCCAATAAGTGGACAACTTATTCTTTAAACTCAGATCTCTTTTAGTTTAAGTCTAAAATACAAAAAATAAAAAAATTATTTTGTGGCAAAATACTTGTTGAATGAACAGATGAACAAATTATTAAAATATAAATAGGAGAGATAACATCATAAGATTTCTCAGTTACTGAATATATTCTAGGAATTCTGGGCAACCTGTTCAAAGGCAGAAAATGGGATGATGTTGTAAGAAAGTGAGTATTTTAGGGAGAATGCATAAGCCTGGAAAGATAGGCTGGAGTCAGACAGTGTATGGGGTTTAAATGCCAAGTCTATATTTTATCCTAAAGAAAAAAGGAAGTTTTTTGTATTTTGAGTACATAGGAGCAATATGGTCATATAAACATTTCGGGAATATCATTTTGAAGGGAAAGATTATTGCAGTAATCCAAGCAAGAAGAGATAAAGGGCTGAACTAGAGGTCACTTTTGTGAGTAGAGAAAGGGCAACAGATGTTAATAATGTTGTGAAGGTAAAATCAACAAGATTTGACCTCAGAATATCAGAACAAGAGGGTATGGTAGTGGGAGTTGGAGAAGATAACTGAGGTTGCAAGCCTGGGTAAATGAAAAGATGTTGGTGCCCTAGACAGAAATAGGAAAGTTAGGGGAAAAGATAGATTTATGGAACTATAATGAGAATTCTGTTTTGGACATTTTGAGTTTGATACAATAGAACACATCCCATTAGAAATGTCCAATAGGCATTTAGTGATGTGGGACTGAGGTTCAGGAGAGAGATGGCATTAAAATACAGTTGAACTTAGCGTCATTTTCATTGAATTCATGATTGGACTCATGGGAGCTGATGATAAGATCATCAAAAAAGAGGGGAGAGTCAGAGAGAGAGAGAGAGAGAGAGAGAGAGAGAGAGAGAGAGAGAGAGGAGAGAGAGAGAAGAAGAGAGAGAAAGAGAGAGAGAGAAGAGAGAGAAAGAGAGAGAGAAATCTTTAAAGCGAGGAGTTTCCATTGATGAAACTTCAAAAACTGACAAGAAATGAGGAAAATATCTTTGATATATATATATGTATGCACAATTTCATGTTATTCTTTTTAATGCTCTCAAAAACAGAATCAGAATTCTGAGAAATACTACAGCCAAAAGTAGTAGCACATACACAAAAGGGATTATCCTTTTGCCAGGGAAGCTCAGCTGGTGGCCAATCCCCATCTTAATATAAACAAATCAAAATTAAATAAAATTTAAAAGAATGCTAATACTCTATTCATTTATTAGCCTTTAGGGATAAGTGCTAGGAAAGTGGTAAGCTAAGCATCCAAAAATATATCTTTTGTTAAACATAATTGAATACATCGTAGGTTTGGGGCAACTAGGTGGTACAGTGGATAGAGAGCTGGCCCTGAGGAGGACCTGAGTTCAAATCCAGCCTCTGATGCTTACTATTTATGTGACCCTTTGAAAGTTACTTAACCTTGTTTGCTTCAGTTTCCTCATTTGAAAATGAGCTGGAGAAGGAATTGGAAAACTCCTCAAGAACCTTTGCAAGAAAATCCCAAATAGGGGCCCAAAGAATCAGGCACAAGTGAAAAATGACTGATCAACAACAGATCTAAGTATGACACTGTCTGAAAGTTGGGAGATTGTTTAAATTTCCTTTCAGGGTCCTTCCATATTCAAGATTCTATAATAGAGTCTTAAGTAAATGTAACTTGACTTAGTAGATAAAGGAAGAGATATTACCCTTTGAAGTTTAAGTCACCTAACATTTCAGGGCTTGGGACAAAAGGGAAAAAAAGTTTCTTAATTCCCTTTCCAGTCTAATTATTATATAATTTTTAAAAAGATATGCAGAGATGACAAAAGGGTCAATGTTAAAAGAGTTGTGGAAAGACTAAGATTAGTAGAGTTGTGAACTGTATAAACAATTCTGGAAAGAAATTATGAACCATGCTAAAAACAGTGATCAAACTATCCATTCCCTTTGAGCCGGAAATGCTACTGCTAAGTATGTAGCCTAAAGAGGTGAGAGAAAAGTCTCAGTAAATTGCAGTTCATGAGTATAGTGTAATATAACTGCACTGTAAAAATTAAGAAATATTAAGAACACAGAGAAACATTAAGACATATTAATAGATATAAAGTGATATAAGTAGAAAACACATACAATAACCACCACAATGTAGATGAAAAGAATATCAAAACAATGACCTCAATACAGTCTAATTACAGTAACCAAATTTGGACCTAAAGATAGATTGAAAAATCTATCTCCCTTCCTTCATTGGGTTTCCATCTGATGAAATTGATAGATTGATTATGAAACTGCTTTCTTTTTTCCCCCTCCTTTCTCTTTTATTATTTATTACTAAAGATGGTTCACTGGGTAAGAAAAGGAGAAAAGGTTATAGAAAGTATCCCAAAAAGTCTTAGTGCAATTTCATACTTTGCTAAATAAAAAGACTTTGGGGGGGGCATCCTGTATTTAGAAATGAAAATTATGTAAAAACAAAGTATCAGTTGTTGATTATCAAAATATAGAGTCGGAAAAAACAGATGTTTACTAGGTGAAAAAATAAAATGCAAATTCAGTGTCAACAATATGCTACTTGTTCTGGACAATAGTGAAACAATGCCTGAGGCAGTGTGGTTTTGCCCTATGAATTGGAAGACTTTAGTCTTCACTTTGCCTCTGTCACTTAACTTCTTACCGGACTTCCCTCAATAGACAATCTTTTAGGGCCTCAATTTCCTTCTCTATAAAATTGAATGAGATGATCTTTAAAATCCCTAGAAGCTTTCAGATTTTGTAACCATCAGTGAATAAAAATATCAAAGAAGGGCAAGAAGATGAATCTAGTAACTTATCCAATATCATCAAAAAGGGGAAAAAATAATAATATCTAGAGGCTGAGAGTAGGTGCTTCATACTACCAAGAAAATAAAGTCAATTAATTAAAAGGAGCTCCACTTGTACAAATAGCTAGGAGCTGGCACACTAAGTCTCTATGTACTGGACTTCTGAAATAAGCTAAGTTTAAGTAGGGTTGGGCCATTTGGATGGAAAGTCTCCAAACTCCTAATTCCAGGAAGTGGTATTAATGACTCAGTAGGTTAAATCCTGTTGCTTTTTAAAGTATTTAATATGCCATAATGGTAACACTCTCAGGAGATCCCCTTTTTGCCTTTCATCCTATGATTTGTCTTACTTACAAACTAAGTTTGGAGACTTAAAAGGGACTTCGAAAAAGTCAGGCAGGTAATGAATTTATAAAGCCATAGGCTTTTATGACAGTACATTTTAAACTCACACAAAGGAAGGACAGAGGCCTAATAGGAGACTAAAGTAAGGCACAGACAATCAAGAATACTATGTATGTGGGGGGTCTTTAAGAAGAAGGAAGGTAAATAACAGTGATGGTTTTGACTAGATATGTCTAAGATTTTTTTAAATTTTATTTTTTATTATATCTTTTTATTTACAAAACATGTGCATGGGTAATTTTTCAACTCTGACCCTTGCAAAAACGTCTGTTCCAACTTTTCCCCTCCTTCCCCCTACCCCCTTCCCTAGATGCCAGCTAGTCCCATACATGTTAAATAAATTAAAGTGTATGTTAAATACAATATGTGTATATATATTTATACAGTTATCTTGTTGCACAGGAAAGATCAGATTTAGAATAATGGTAAAAATAACCTGAGAAGAAAAAACAAAAATGCAAGCAAACAGTAACAGAAAGAGTGGAAATGTTATGTTGTGGTCCATACTCATTTCTCAATGTTCTTTCTCTGGGTGTAGCTGGTTCTGTTCATTACAGATCAATTGGAACTGATTTGGATCCTCTCATTGTTGAAGAGAGCCACATCCGTCAGAACTGATCCTTTTATAGTATTGTTGGTGTGTATAATGATCTCCTGATTCTGCTCGTTTCACTCAGCATCAGTTCATGTAAGTTTCTCCAATCCTCTCTGTATTCATCCTGCTGGTCATTTATTACAGAACAATAATACCACAATTTACCCAACCTTTCTCCAATTGATAGACATCCATTCATTTTCCAGTTTCTAGCCACTACAAAAATGGCTGCCACAAACTATACATGTTAAGTTTTGCCACCTCTCATCACTCCTTCTAGCTGATTATCGGGTCCCCTGAATCCTTTATCACCTCCAAATCAAGATAACTAGCTCAGGATTATATAAAGAGTATGTAAGTTCTGTATCAGGCAGGCCTGCTGCTTTCCCATCTCTGATACCATAGGGAGGGATACCCCTGGATTAACCACTGAGGTCCCACATGTTCAGTCACAGGACGAGAAATTTTCCAGCATGAAGTATATAGAAGTTTTAGAAAAGGGTAGGAGGTTACCAGCCAGAGGAAGCAGACAGAGCCAGAGCAGAGATAATCTGCTGCAAGTGCTCAAAGAAACTCAAGTCAAATCAAAACAAATCCCAGAAATTCTTTGGATAATCACAACACTAAAAGTGAAAGGAGTAGCCAGCTGATTGGGAAAATTGTGTCTGCGTCCTGTCAGCTGCGTGGTTCCCTTAAATGGCAGAGAACTGAAAACCTCTATTGCTTCACAAACCATGGCAAGTCATCACTCATGTCCAACTCTGATAGTCATAGAAACTTGGTCAGAAAAAGAATCCCTATAGACTCTGCTTGTACCTCACCCCAAAATGAAAGAAAAGTGTTCAATTGAGGAAACTTCCATTTTTATAATAGCATACAACTCTTTAGACACATATCTTTTGCATAAATCAAAGCACTCTGCTGATGAATCACAGAACTTAAGAAGAGTCTTCAGGCAGCTTCTGAGCTGTAGGCCAATGAGGAATTAGTATTCTCACTTAGAGGTAATGAAGTTTTTTCCTTTCTGCGGTACTTAGCAATTTACAATGTTACCTTCACCATAACTATTTGAGGGACATGGTGCAAATATGACAGAATCATAGAAAGTGAGAGTTAGAAAGAACCCCAGTGGCCAATTCATATACAAAAGCATAAGCTTGGCATTGGAACAATGTGGCCAGCCCATTAGAGTTGTGCTCTCTGTAACAGACTTGGAATGCTTGGCAGTTTAGCTTGAGAAAGGATCTCAGTATCTGATAGCTTATCTTGCCAGGTGATCTTCAGAATCTTCCTGAGACAATCCAAATGGAAGCAATTCAGTTTCCTGGCACGGTGCTGGTATGCTGTCCAAGTTCCACAGGCATCCAACAATGAGGTTGGCACAACTCTACAGACCTTCAGTTTGGAAGGAAGTCTAACATCTCTTCTTCCAGTTACAGATCTGTGATTCTCTGATCCTTCAAAGAACCTGCCGAAAGCCATTCAACTAGATGGGGTGAAGGAGATACAAGAACCATCAAAGGTTCTTGTCTGTCAAGTTAAATAAAAAGAAAATGAACAAGCACTAAGAGGGACAGCAGAGATCATCTCTGTCTCCATCATCTCAAGGTCTCACTGAAGAAGTCTAGAGTTGATAGAATGACGTGGAAGATGCTGACAAAGAGCTGCCCAGCATGGTGTACCCTCATTAAAGAAGACATTCTATAAGCAAAACAAAATTTCAGTGGCTCCAAAGAAATATGAGATGCACAAATTTAGAGACCTCTCCATCCCAAATGTTCACATGGATTATTTGTGAGAGAGCATTCCAAGCCTATATGGGTCTGAAGAGTCAAAGTTAGACACACGGTAACTTGACTCCAACATAGTGATGTCATTTTGGTCCTCTTCAGGAATGAAAGACAATCACCCAAGCTATCAGTTAATCTCGGATTCCCAAAACATCCTATTTTTATGGGACTTTCAGAGACATCTTCCTATCTTTATGTTTATGTATGAGCCTTAAACTGTCTGTGTTCTTTCTGATGGACAGATCAAAAAATCAGTCCTTGAATCTGGAATTCCTCACTTTTCTGCTTTCTGCCACTTTCCCTCCCTTCATGCTGGAGACACATCCTTTTCTCTCCTTGGACTAGTCCAATCCCTGACCTTTATCTGAAAATAATATAAACCATGCCCCTGTTTTCCCAAATTGAGCTGTTTCAGCATAAGGCTGTCTGCTCCAAATGATCAAGTTATACCTGCTAATAAAGATCACTCTTGATTTCATAGGCCTTGTCTCTCAGATTTACTTCCCTTTTGGGAAAAAGGGTACCCAAGATCCTTTTTCCTTTGGGGAAAGAAATCCACATTCCTTAGGATGTGTGCCTCAATTTACAAGGACAATGTTTGAAAAAAGAGAATGGAGTGAAATGCCAATTCAGAGTGGCCATTTAGGTGGTCTGTGCTTTTTTTTTTTAAACATAAATCTTCAATTTCTCTCTCAGCACTTGGTTTTGTAATCCAGCTTCTTAGAGTAACTCATAATCATTCAAGGAACCAAGTCATTTTTCCATAATAGTCTTGAATCTTAACTATCAATAAGTCAGACATGCTCTATTTTGACTCACTATCCTTCTCTTGTACTTTTCAGACTTTGCCAAATTTCATCCAAGTAGTTTCTAAATTTCAGTCCTGGGTAAAGGCATCTTTATACATTATATACATACATGAATGTAATGCACAGATGCTTAAAGGAACCCAGGATTCTTTAGGATTTCAAAAAAAAATAGATTATCCTTATAGAATCATAAAATGCCAGAACTACAAGAGATCTTAGAGATCCCTTAGTCTTTCCCTTTCTTTCTCCCTATAGATGAGTAGTCAAGGAGAGTGAGACTTAGTCCAGGACACTGATATTGGGAGCAGCACATTTTTTCCCCAGGAGTTGATCCATGGTTTCCCTTCTCTCCCATTCTCTCCCCGTTCACCCAACCATACCACACAGTGTCTTCCCCAAGGCACAGTCTAATTCCTCTTCCATAAGATAACCTTGCACATACTTAAAGACAACCGTCATGTTGGTTCTGCCACCCATGAGCTCCATTCTTGTTGAGTTGTGTTTGACTCTTGGTGACCCTACTTGAGGTTTTCTTGGCAAAGATATGGAGGGGTTTTTCCATTTCCTTCTCCAGCTTGTTTTACAGTTGAGGAAACTGAGACAAATAGTTACTTGACTTGCCCAGGGTCACACAGTGTCAGAGGACAGATTAACCATGGGTAAATCATTTTTCACATTCTCTCCTCCCCAAACCTGTTTTCTGTTTTTGCCAAAAGCTCTCCAGACTAGGTAACTGAGGACCATTGACATCAAATTTGGGGTTGATCAAAATGGCCTCTGAGATTCTTTTATGCTCTAAGACCTGTGCCCCTATCACAACTAAAATAGGTAATTTTTATAAGGTACTTTGTAATAATAAGGCATTATATAAGCGTGTGTTGTTTTTAAGTGAGTCATACCTGATTCCTTAGTCATATTTTAGCAAGAGGTTCCAACTACTCTCTAGACAATAATACTAACATAATGTTACCCTCCCCACTCCCTTTCCACATACTTTTTTTTTTTTTTTTTTTTGGATTGAACCTGAGACAGAAACTCCATGTACCAATGCAAATCAACCCTATGCTTCAATTTATCACCTTAATTGCCAGGAGCAGAGAGAGATTAATTGACTTGCCCCAGGGCATGCACCTAGTCTGACACATCTTCCTATTTTCATGGCTTGGTCTCTAACTATGCTATGCTACCTCTCACTTAAGAGCCCTGCACACAGCAGAGAAAAAAATGTCTCTTCAATCCAGTAATAATAATGTTGATGCCAACAGCCACAAGAAGCTGATTGAATTAAATGGAACTGCATTGGACCGGGGAGGAAAAAGGAAAAGAAAAGGCCCAAAGATCCACAAAGCAAAGAAGAAACTTCATTCCCAGAGAAGAATAGGTTTAGGTTTCTATTCTTTGCCTTCACCTTTCACCTCTCATCCTTTACCCTCTAATTATTATGGTATCTAGTATCTGTGTTTGCAGATGGCCAATGGTCAGTTCCTAAAAACTTAGAAACTGACTTCCAGCTACATCAAACACCATCATCAGAGACAGGAGTTTAGAAAAAAATTAACTTTCTTAAAAATTCATAGAAGTTTAGAATTGGAAGAGATCTTAGATATTCCAACCCTTTCATTTAATAAGTGAGGGATCCATAGCCCGAAGGGACTAACATGCCCCCAAGGTCACACAAAGTCAGCAAAGTGAGACTAGAATCTGGTCTCCCCCAGCCCACCAGTAGCATAGGAATCTCTCCAATAAAGAAACCCCTCGAATAATAAAGAACTTAATAAGCAATCCCTCAAACCCCCAAAAGTTAGCTCCCACCTAGAAAGAAAAACATCAAGAAAACGAGAAAAATAATAGCAATTAACTAACCACAAATCATAGCTAGAGGAAAAAGGAACATCTGGGCTCAAAATCCACCTCAGACATTTACTCTTTGTATGACCTTCAAAAAGCCATTTAACATCCCTAGGACACAGTTGCCTCATTTGTAAAAATAAATAAATAAATAATTAAAGATTTAAAAGGGGGGAGGTCTTTGATCTTTTGATTTGCTTCGAACCCTGGCTTTTCTACAGACTAATTATATGGCCTTGGGCACGGCTTTTTTTTTTTTTTTTAATCTTTCTCAGCCTGAGTTTCTTCATCTGTAAAGGTGAGGAGGACTTCTGATTTCCCCTCTAGTTCTAGAACTATGATCCTACGACCCCCATTTTTCATCGCCAAAAATACAACAGCCAGAGGATTACCACCATGAAATTACATTGGTGAGCATGAGTTGCTCGAACAGCTGACTATTTTTTAAAACAGGTTTATGGCTGACAGAAGGAATTATGTATAAAAACCCTGAAATTTGCAACTAAAACCTCTACAGACTTTTTAATAACAGAAACCAGAATAGATAAGTCAATGTGCTCCTTTAAAAAGCAAAGCAATCATTTTTCCCCCGGAGGCTCAAATTTCAGTTCTTGGGATAAGTCTCGAAAACTTAGGGGGAAGGGAGGAGGGAAGAAGGGGAAAAGAGAGAGAGCATCCAAGATAATCAAGTTCATTTCCTCTTCTATACAGGTAACAAGAGCCCACTGATCACAGACTTTGCAAGCAGAACAATCACCTTATTATCAAGATCATGAAACAACTAACTCTAGCGGAGAAATTGCAGAATATCAAAATCCAAACATGATCCTGGAACTAAGAAATAAAGTTGTCTTACCCCTAAAAATAACCGAAACGATTGGATCCGGTTTCCCAAATTTCCCTTTAGGGATATCACTCGCGGACTCCACAATGACGCGAAGCATGGTGGCTGGACTTGCAAGAAGCTGCTAAATTAGGAAAATGAAGTTTGGGAAGGTAGTTCTGCATCTGGGCTTGCGACTCCTCCGAGAACTAGCCGAGCAAAGAAGGCAGGGAATGATTTGCTTACAATGAAGGGGGGGAGGGGAGAAGTGGAATTAAAAAAAAAAGTCAAATGGGTGGATCTCTGTCAGATTATTTACCACAGGCAATCCGTAAACCGATACCCCCAAACCCCATTCTTACTCAGAAACTAGCAGTAGTAATACCTTGTGAAATCCGGAAAAGACAGAAGTGAAACCTCTTAAAACTCCAACTAAAAATATTAACGTGTCATATGGAGAACTAAAATAGATGTAGGGTTAATGAATAATGTGGGAAAAAAACTGGAAAATGATGCTAGTTTGATTCTTTCCGCAGCAGTTACTGAAGCAGAAGGTAACTAAAGAGACACCATAGGAGGTGCCCGAGTTTTGGAGAGAAAGGTCTTTAACTTTGATCAGCCATGGTACCGTTCATTTTAAACTGTACCTTTCTCCCCTCTCACACACCCATAGGTATCTACTTACAGTGTTCAAAATTAAGCAAGATGCTCCCCCTTCTGCACGACTTGGGAATAGCTGTAGGGTACAAGGTTTTACGCTTAAATATCGGGGTTTTAAATGCCAAGTAGTCTTTGATTAGGTGTCATTGCTAATAGAAGGAAATTTGGACGTCGCTGTCATACTTCCTGTGCCTTTGTCTCCCCTCTCCCTCTCTTTACTGAGAAATTGAAGTCATTAACTGATTTTCCTTCTCCATATCACAAAAGTTCTCTCCATCAGCCCTGATTCTTCCCTCCTTTGCTTCTATCTCCAAGAAAGTGGCTCTTTTCCTTACCAGGGCCAATTCCTTGACCCCACCCCCTCTCAAATCCACCAAGACCTTATCCTTGGAAGATGATATAATGAATGAAGTGCTGCCCTTTTAGTCCAAAAGGCTTCATTTGATATCTCACCTTAAACTCATCGTATTGTTTTGTTGAATTTTAGTCACTTCAGCCGTGTCCAGCTCTTTGGACCCCCATTTGGGAGAAATACTGGAGTGGTTTTCCATTTCCTATTCCAGTTCATTTTACAGATGAAGAAACTGAGGCAAACAAGATTAAATGTCTTGCCCAGGGTCACATAGCTGGTAAATGTCTGAGGCTGTATGTGAACTCAGACCTGCCATTCCATTCACTTCCACTCCTTCCTGCCCCTAGCTATGTGGCCATGGGCAAAGTCAATCAACTTCTTAGAGCTTCAGTTTCCTCATATTTAAAGAGAGACCACATCTGTAGTACTTGCTATATAATGTTGTAGAACTTTAATGACAAAACTTTTGCAAAGTATTTTGTAAATCTTAAAGATCTATATAACTGTTAGATAATCAAAGTTGTTAGTCATAATAGTCTTTTACTCTCACACGTTTTTGGATTTCTCCATTTCTCCTGATTTCTTCCCTGCTGTCTATTAATAAATTCAAGTGCTCCACTCTTAGAAAATACTCATTTGTCCCTGCCACCCCTTCAAAATGTATCACTTATTTATCATTTAGAAATTGATTTTTTTGTTGCTTTTGAGGTAATTGGGTTAAGTGACTTGCCTGGGGTCACACAGCCAGGAAGTGTTAAGTGTCTGAGGTCACATTTGAACTCAGGTCCTCCTGACTTCAGGGCTGGTGCTCTATGCACTTCGATACCTAGCTGCCTCTAGAAATTAAAATTTCTAAAAAGTAATGATAAGTTATCACTACTCTCTATCCTCATTTCCTCACTTTCCATTCCTCCAATCCCAAGGATTGGATCCTATACCTATACTGAAACTGTATCTTTTCCAGTGATTTAACTGTGTGTGAAACTGTTTCTTTTCCAGTGATTTAACTGTTAATTCCAATGGATTTTTTCTCCACCTTCCACTTATCTGACCTTGTGTGTGTGGCTTTTGATATTGTCCAAAACAGCCTCCTGAAAACCTTTTCTCTTCCTTGGCTTCTAGAAACTTCTTTCTTCTGGTTCATCTCATGCCTATTGAAACACTCCCCAGTTTCCTTTGCTGCATAATAATTCTTCTGCCTCTTAAATGTATATACTCAAGACTATGCCCTGGGCCTTCACCTTCTCTGTTCTTGCTGCACTCTCTCCCTTTCTTCCCCTTCCTGCTCCCTTTGTCTCTTTTTCATTTTCTGAATCTGTCTTTACAGCTATGTGTATCTCCCTCTATTCTCTTTTTCTTCCTCTCCTCTCCTCTTTTCTCTCCTTTCCTCTTCTCTGTCTCTCTGTCTTTGTCTGTCTCTTGTGTCTCTGTCTCTCTCTCCATCTCTGTCTCTGTTTCTTCTTTATCCATATAGGTTCAATTATCATCTCTATACAAATGACTCCTAGGCTGACATTACCAACTGCCTACTGAACATCTCTATCCAAATGTACCATCAGCATTTCAAATTCAACACTTCCCAAAAAAGAACCCATTTCCCCCCTAAAACCATACATCTTTCACACCTTCATATTTTTATCAATAGCACTGTCATCCATCCAAGTTTGCAACCCAAGGATCATCCCCAACACCTCACTTCCTATATGCTCCCATATCCAATCAGTTACCAAGTCCTGCTCATTGTACCACCACATCTCTCATAATTATCCTTTTCTCCCCTTAAATATATTCTATTCTAGTTCATTTTTCTTTACATGTGGCCTGAACTATTGAATTAAACCCCTAAATGGTCCCATGGCTTCCAATTTTTACTCTTTTCAACCCATTTTCTAGCCAAATTATGTTTTAGTTTTCAAGAGTCAATTTTAGCTTCTACCTCCTATGAAAGGTCTTTTCTCATCCAATGAATTGTTGGTACTCCTTCTATTTTCCCTATATTTCCAGTTTTCTTACTTATTCCTTGCCTCATACATTCTATGATCCAGCCATACTAGTAGTCTCACTGTTCCTTATGAATGATGCTTCATTTCCCCTCTCCGAGCCTTTACGCTGGCTGTCCCTACCTGCACTCAGTGCTCTTCATCACCTCTCCCTCTTACAATCCTGGGTGCTACCTTCTACAATAGGCCTTTCCCAGGTCATACCACCACAACTCCTTACCTTGCTAGGTCCTTCTCTTCTAGGATACTTTCCATCTATTCTGTATGTCTTTCTTATGTATTGATTTTTGTACATGTCGTCCTGGTACTTAATAAATTCTTGTTGATTAATTGGAGAGGGTAATTCTTGACAGATTCCATGACTAGGTAAAATGCCCCCAGATAATTCCCAGAAAGAACCTAACTGCTGTGAAGATTATAATTAGATGGTCAGATCTGGTCTCTTATGTCTGGGCTCCCCAAGGCTGGACTAGTGATTGTACTCCTGTGCACAATTTGGCTGCTCTTAAAGTTGTATGTCAATCTGAGAATGGGAAACTTTTTTCTGCAAACTGGAATTTCACTGATTTGACAAACAGCTGGTGCTGATAAAGGTCCTAGGGGATAGGTCAGAGAAATTTGACACATTGAAATGAGTCCAGGAGCAAAAAATATAATCAAGAACAAGAGCTTTAATTGCATTTCTAGTACGTGAGTAAATGAAGAATGAATGAAAAAGCCTTTATTAAGCAAGTACCTACTACTATATGCCAAGCACAAATGCTGGGGATACAAATACAATGCAGTCTGTGCTCTCAGGAAGCTTACGTTCTTATGGAGGGAGTCAATACATATAGGGCAGAGATAGCCAGGAAGACAGTATTCTGGTATAGAACCCTGAGGATGAGAAATAGGGTCATGAAAGAAGAGTGTGAAATCTTCCTTCCAGGAACAATAGCAGAGTTAGTTTAATCATGGAATTAGAGTGGTGGAGAAAGATACTTGGCCAAGTCACAAGGTGGTTGGTGAGACTGTGGAGTATATAGACTGTGGAGTAAAGTGATATAGTGAGCCAGGTTAGGCAATTGCCTGTAAAGACAGCAGAGGTGTCAGGATGGAATTTCCAATGGTGAAAGGGTTAAACTTCCAGAGCATGTATTGTTCCAGGTGACAAAACTTTCTTAAGTGTAGTCAATGAACAAACAATAAATTGAACTCTTATTTGTATTGATTTCCAAGGTGAAAAGGCTTAGAGTGAAAATTTAACAATCAGCTCTAAGTCAGTTAGAGCTGGCTCCAGCACAACTAGGAAGAGAAAATCTGAAATCTGAAAATTTCCCATTTTAGGTAAATATTTTCTGTTTGAAAGGTTATGTGAGATAGCAGATGGAGACCTGATCTTGGAACTAAGAAAACCTACGCTGAAGTGCTATGTCTGGTACATGGGACCCTCATGTGGGTCCCTCAATCAATCACAAAATCTCTCAGAATTCTACGCAATTCTAAGACTGTAAGTTTCAGTAACAGTGACAGTTTGTCTTGGTAGAAGGAACAGCCTCTGGCAGTTGCTCCTTACACCAGTGAAATCACAGGCAGTCCCTATCTATAGTCTTGCTTATCATCAACATGAATTCAAGATAAAACAGCCAATATAGCAAAACTGAGGTCTGTAATCTGGGTGAGTTATAGGACAGAGTACCACACAGCAAGTGCTGGGGTACCTAAAGAAGGGAGTGGGAACACTTTGGCAGAGGAAATGGAGTAGCAGCTGGTGGGAGATTATTTATTTATTTATTTATCTTTTCTTTTTTATTAATTTTTATAATAACATATGACAGTACATATGCATAGGTAATTTTTTAAAACAACATTATCCCTTGTACTCCCTTCTGTTCCAAGTTTTTCCCCTCCTTCCCTCCACCCCCTCTCCTAAATGGCAGGCATTCCCATACATATTAAATATCTTATAGTATATCCTAGGTACAATATATATGTGCAGAACCAAATTTTGTTGTTATTGCTGTTGCAAAGGAAGGATTGTATTCGGAAGGTAAAAATAATCTGGGAAGAGAAACAAAACAAAACCAAAAAAATCCCAATGCTCACAGTTTACACTCATTTCCCAGTGTTCCTTTTCTGGATATAGCTAATTCTATCCATCATTGATCAATTGGAATTGGATTAGCTCTTCTCTATGTTGAAGGTATCCACTTCCATCAGAATACATCCTCATACAGTATCATTGTTGAAGTGTATAATGATCCCCTAGTTCTGCTCGTTTCACTCAGCATCAGTTGATGTAAGTCTCTCCAAGCCTCTCTGTATTCCTCCTGTTGGTCATTTCTTACAGAACAATAATATTCCATAACATTCATATACCATAATTTACCCAACCATTCTCCAATTGATGGACATCCATTCATTTTCCAGTTTCTAGCCATTATGACAAGGGCTGCCACAAACATTTTGGCACATACAGGTCCCTTTCCCTTTTTTAGTATTTCCTTGAGATATAAGCTCAGTAGTAGTATGGCTGGGTCAAAGGGTATGCATATTTTGATAACTTTTTGGGCATAATTTCAGATTGCTCTCCAGAATGGGGTTGGATTCTTTCACAACTCCACCAACAATGCATCAGTGTCCAAGTTTTCCCACATCCCCTCCAACATTCATCATTATTTGTTCCTGTCATCTTAGCCAATCTGACAGGTGTGTAATGGTATCTCAGAGTTGTCTTAATTTGCATTTCTCTGATCAATAGTGATTTGGAACACTTTCATATGAGTGGAAATAGTTTTAATTTCATCATCTGAAAATTGTTCATATCCTTTGACCATTTATCAATTGGAGAATGGCTTGATTTCTTATAAAGTCAATTCTCTGTATATTTTGGAAATAAGGCCTTTATCAGAACCTTTAACCGTAAAAATGTTTTCCAATTTGTTACTTCCCTTCTAATCTTGTTTGCATTAGTTTTGTTTGTGCAGAAACTTTTTAATTTGGTGTAATAAAAATTTTCTATTTTGTGATCAATAATGGTCTCTAGTTCTCCCTTGGACACAAACTCCTTCCTCCTCCACAAGTCCGAGAGGTAAACCATCCCATGTTCCTCCAATTTATTTATGATTTCATTCTTTATGCCTAAATCTTGGACCCATTTTGATCTTATCTTAGTATGTGGTGTTAAATGTGGGTCCATGCCTAGTTTCTGCCATACTAATTTCCAGTTTTCCCAATAGTTTTTGTCAAATAATGAATTCTTATCCCAAAAGTTGGGATCTTTGGGTTTGTCAAACACTAGATTGCTATTTTTATTCACTATCTTGCCCTGTGAACCTAACCTTTTCATTGATCAAGTAGTCTATTTCTTAGCCAATACCAAATGGTTTTGGTGACTGTTGTTTTGTAATATAGTTCTAGATCAGGTACAGCTAGACCACCTTCATTTAATTTTTTTTTCATTACTTCCCTGGAAATTCTTGACTTTTGGTTGTTCCGTATGAATTCTGTTGTTATTTTTTCTAGGTCATTAAAATAGTTTCTTGGGAGTCTGATTGGTATAACACTAAATAAATAGATTAATTTAGGGAGTATTGTCATCTTAATTATATTCGCTCAACCTATCCAAAAGCACTGAATGTCTTTCCAATGGTGGGAGATTATTTAAAAAATCATAGGCTGGCAGTGCCAATGTCTAGTCAGCACCAAGCAATTCAGTGGCCTGGGAATAGAGAAGAGGTCAGCTTCAGTCAGTTCATAGTCAACTACATTTGTCCCTTAGGAAGTTCTAAACTCAGCTGTTTTCTTCTGCTGGAGCACAAGTACTATCAAAACCCTCTAAATTTCAGTACTCTCAGACAAAAAATTGATTTGTTTTGTCCTAGTTATGCCTTTGATGAAGACATATATCTTTGTCTTTTTGTCCAGTAGGACACAAATTGTTGAAAAACTGGATTTTGTGCAAGTCCTAAGAGCTCTGAAAAGCAACCTTTCTGTACATAAAGCATACTGTATTTCTGTTTGGTGACTCTCAACAAGCAATTATTATGTGCCAGGCACTGTGCTAAATGTTGGGGATAGAAAGGAAGACATGTATTCTGTGATCTAGTAACACTGGCCTCCTTGCTGTTCCCTAGCCAACATAACCCATCTCCCAATTTGGGTATTTTCATCAGCTGGAAGTCTACTCCTCCTTGTCTCCTTCACCCAATTTCCTTCAAAACCTAGCTAAAATCCCACTTTGTACAGGACATCTTTCCCTGCCCCCCCTGAATTCCCGTCCCTTCCCTTTGTTCCCTTTAATTCTAGTCCCTTTTCTTTACTGATTATTTCCTATATGTAGCTTGTATTCACAGTTGTCAGCATATTTTCTCTGCCATTAGAGTGTGGCACTTAGCACAGGGCTTGGCACAGCAGCCCCTTGTTGAACATGGCTATGTCTTTTTTCATATTTTTATGCCTAACACTTAGCACAGTGCCTAGAATATAGTGGACTCTTAAATGTATATTTATTAACTGGCTATATGCCCAGACTTTTCTTCATGTCTTTGACTTTCTTGGAGGTATCTTCCAGGACTGAGATCTCTAAGCCAAAGGATACAAGTAACTTTAAGGAAGAAGGCATAATTTCAAATTGTTTTCCAGGATAGACAGAACAATTCATGGCTCCAACAATAGATCATAGTGCTCCTCTTCAAGCTGGAGTTAAATGTAGGAGAAGGAAGGAGTGTGGGTTTAAAGAGATCTGGGCCAAATAATGAGCATAAACCAAAATAATGAGCAGCAACCTGAGAGTCTTGGCACACCAAATCTGAGAAGCTGAAATTCAAGTGGGGATAGGAAATAATATGACCCAGCAAAGGAGATGAGGACAAGAAGACAAGTGTCTTGAAGGACAGGAAAGGAGAGACTATCTAGGAAGAGAAGGGGATTGATGTGGTCGAATGCTGCATCAAGATTAAGCAGAATGAAAACTAAGAAAAGGTTAATTTCACTATTCAGAAACCAGATTGCCAGGAGTTGAAAAGTTACTAGGAAGTGAAGAAATAGAGGCAACAAGCATAGCTGTTAATAAATGTAAAAAATATACCTGTACAATGAAAATAAATGGAAGAAATGGCTGTGGAAGAAATTAATAGCTTGAGGGCATGACAGAATCAAGTGAAGTAAATTTTTAAAGTAGGTAAGTCTACTCAAACATTTGCTAGCTAGATGACACTGGATTAGTTATTTACTTTTTTCTGCCTAAATTCCTTTAACTGTTATATAGGGCTAACAAGAGCACCTGCTTTATAGATTTGTTGTAAGAATCAAATCACACAATATTTGCAAAACTTTGAGCATAAAACAGGTAACAAATGCTCGTGTCCTTTCCTTTCTTCCCCAAATAGTTTTGATTTATTTTTATATGTTTAGCTTATATATAGCTATTTAATTTAATTTATCCGATAGAGAAGCTCCTTAAGGACAGGGGAAGTTGGATTTTAGTGTTTAAACCCTTTGTAATCCTAACATCTTGGTCACATGCTGCTTGGCATGTAGAATGTGCTTAGTGAGTCTTTGCTGATGGACTGATAGATTACCATCAATGGAGACTAGACGGATTTAGCAAATTTGCTTAAACTCCCTGAATCTGTTTTCTTGACTGTTTCCTGTGAGATATAAAATCAAGACTACCTATGCCCCAGGACTATTGAGAGAAAAAACAAAAGGTATCCTTTATTATGACTTACTATGAATATACAACAAGGCATTCATAATACCTTAGTGTTTTTTCCCTAAAAATTATTTCAATTTTAAAAGGCCAGTAGAAAATCTTTATTTAAAAAATATGAAGTAGGTAAGTCAGTAGACAGCTGGGAAGAAGCTACTACATGGACAATGAAGATAAAAAACAAACAAGATTCCAGAGGAGAAAGGAGAGGATGATTGATAAGGTGCAAAGCAGGGAGAAAATCCATCTCTTCCTTAGAAGCTGGAACAAAGGATTCAAGAAAAGGAGAAGGAAAGTGATAGATAAGGGTACATTGTAGGAGAGAATAGCAAGCTTATGATGGATGATTTCCATTTCCCCTTAATTAGAAGATGATGTCTTCCGTTAAAAGAAGAAAGGGATTGTAGGGTTCTTGAGGAAATTGGAGAGGAGTGATGAAGTAGGTCTCCTGTTCAAAGGAAGAAGAGACACAGGATACTTAAGAAAATGAGAGAGGAGAGGTTTAGAAAGTTGAGGTCTACCATAGTCAATCAGGGAATAATAAAAGGTTAGTTGATCCTTTCCTTTCCATTCTTTCAAGTTGTGAGTTTTGGGATCTAATGAATAAGAAAGGAAGAGGTCACAGGAATGGAGACCACATAGCTGCAACAGAGGGGAGTCACAGAGGACAGAGGACAACTGGGGTGGGATGGCAACAGAATTCTTTGTGGGGCTGATTGCTGAGTCTTTTCACCCCATTCAATTCTGAGCTGGTAGAGGCCAGAATGAATCACAGGTCCTGGATAGAGACAGTACAACTGAAACTGGGAAAGACATTGATTTTCTCGAGTCAATAGATCAGGAGGAACATATTTGGGGCGAGGCTATAATCCCAAGTGCCAGACGGTTACATGTTCATGTAATAATTGGTCTTGTTTAATTTATTAATGTAAAACTGAGTTACATACTATGTTCTATTATCCAAACAATTTCGTCCCTTCAGAGTGGAGGAATTGTGGGGGAATAGACAAATTGCAGTTGTACATTGTCTTGGATTCAAGAATGATAGTATAATTTAAGAATTCTGATCAATTCAATGACCAATCAAAATTCCAAAATACTCAGGTGAAACATGCTACCCAATCTCCCAATAGAAAGGTAATAGACTTAGAGTTCAGATTGAATAATTTTATTTTTTTTTTTTTGGACATGGCCAATGGGAGAATTTGTTTTGCTCAATTATGCATGTTTTATTATTTACCTTCCTTTCTCAATTTTTTGAGGGGAAGTCAGGGTAGGGAAAGAGTGGAAACTTATAAATAAAATAAATTTAATTCTTAAGAGTGATACTACATACTTTCTAGGGCTTGTGAGCATGCAGCTAATCGGTAGGTTTTTTTCCTTGTTTATTTTTTCTTATTTTATTTGCCAGAAGCACAGTAAACACTTACATTTTTGCAGTAGATCGATATCTTTGCAAAATGCTTTCCACTCTCCATTTACTACTTGTGTAACTTTAAGGAAATTATTTCATGTTGGTAGGCCTCAATTTCTCATATGTAAAAATGAATGGGTGGACTAGATGGTTTCTCCAGGTTTTAGGTTTATGAGTCCATGATCGCACTGATTCAGAGGCTCAACATTGTTTTCTGAACAATTCATGGTGGATTGAGAACCTTGGACTCGGGAAACTCCAGAGTCCTTACATAAACTCTCTAAGATTGCATTTTAGAGATGGCCACTACTTAGCTGCCTCTAGAACTCCTAGAGGCAGATAGAGCTCTAGACATGGAGATAAGAGCTGAATTCAATCCCTGCCTCAGACACATACTAGCCATGTGACTCTGGACAAGTCAATCTGTGTGAGTTTACACAACTCAAAAAATGGGCAAATAATACTATTTCCTAATCATATTACCTACTAATAATCCTACCTCTATTTTTAGGATACCACCACTCCTCCTCTGTTTCTTGATCTCCTTGGATCATGTTCTCTAACCGTAAGTGTCCCTCAGGGTTCTGTCTTGGGCCCTCTTGTCTTCTCTCTCCGTATTATTTCACCGGGTGATTTTATCAGCTTCCAAGAATTTAATTACCATCTCTATGCTGAGAATTCTCAGATCTACCTCTCCAGTCCCAAATTCTCTGCTGCCTTCTAAATTCTCCAACTGATTTTTAGACATCTCAAACTGGTAAACATCTTAAATTCATTATGTCCAACAAATGTTTCTAATATCTTTCTTCTTACTGTAGAGCAGTGGTCCTCAGACTTTTAAAATAGAGGGCCAGTTCACTGTCCCTCAGACTGTGGGAGGGCCAGATTATAGTAAAAACAAAAGCTCACACTCTGTCTCCCTCCCTCAGCCCGTTTGCCATAACCTGGCTGGCCGCATAAAGGTCCTCAGCGGCTGCACCTGGCTTGAAACTTGAAGTCTCCCTGGACATCCCTCATATCCCATCTTGCCCCTCTCCAACGGGTCCCTTCTCTCGGACATTGTATAGTTTGGCCTTGTCACCTCCGGCCTAGACTACTCCTACCAGTCAGCTGGGTGGGTCGGCCTGCTCAGACTCCCTCTCTGCGATTCACTCTCCATTCAGCCACCTCAGAGATTTCCCTAAAGTTTAAATCGACTGGGCCAATCCCTTACTCAATAAACTACAATTTATTATATTATTGTCTCTTTTTATTTATCTTTGTCTCTTTTTGGTGTCCATCATCAAGTACCAAAATGCTCTATTTGGCATTCAAAGCCCTTCATAACTTACTCTTCCTACCTTTCCAGTCCTCTTACACCTAACTGCCCAATACCTACTCTTCCCATTCATTAACACTGGCCTCCTGGCTGTTCCAGGAACGAGATGCCCCCCTCCCCTCGGCTTTGGGCATATTCTCCAGCTGTGCTCTGCCCTTCCGACTTCCCTGGCTTCCTCTAAATCCCATCTAAAATCCTAACTTCTTCCAGAAGCCTTCCCCAATCCCTCTTTTTTTTTTTTAATTAATAGTTTCTACTTATCAGATATATGCATGGGTAATTTTACAGCATTGACAATTGCCAAACCTTTTGTTCTACTTTTTCCCCTCTTCCCCCCCATTGGTTGACCAATACATGTTAAATATGTTAAAGTATAAATTAAATACAATATATGTATACATGTCCACACAGTTGTTTTGCTGAACAAAAAGAATCGGACTTTGAGATAGTGTACAATTAGCCTGTGAAGGAAACCCAAAATACAGGCGGACAGAAATGGAGAGCCCAATCGCTCTTAATTTCATCCTGTTGATAATTATTTCCTTTTATCCTATGAAGCGCTGGTTTTGGGTGTTTTTATGCCATATTTTCTTGCTTTGTATATGTATAAATAAATAAATATGTATGTACAGTGTATTTCCTCCCCCATTACACGGTGAACTCATCCAGGTTGATTTTGGCGCCGTTAACACTGAGCCTGAATATTCATGATTGGTCGGCTCTTTTATCTAAAGCCTTTTATTGCATAACGGAGACACTCCGCTCACTTTCCTAGTCTCTGCCATCTTTCGGTCACTTTCGCAGTGCTTCCCACCTGCCCCTGCGTGACAGAGCAGATTTGTATCTGAGCGCGCGCACCCCTCGGATAGGAACTATTTCTTTTCTCTCCGTTTTGTAAATGGGCGCCGCCCCTCGGGAGGGAGGCTCACTCTATTAGTCAGATTAATTGACTTGCAGTTAATTACTGTGATCGGAACCGAGATTGGGGAGCCGCTCGAGGCCCGTGGGCCAGTTACTCCCTTTCGATCCTTCCGTTCCGCGTCCATTGGGTGAGACGGGAGAAGGACTACAACGGTTACAAGTGGGTTAAAAAGTACAGCCTCGGGCTGCGCACCACGAGGGTCCCTCGGTTCGGACCATAACAGGCGAAGGCCCGGGGCAGAAGCGGGCCCGGTGAGGCCCGGGCTAGAACGGCCCAATCTAGGGCTGGGGGAGGGAGGCTGCACCCGGCTTCGTTCCACCCGCCGAGTCTACCTCGGGGCCCCTTCCCGGAGCCAGCCGGCCGAATGAGGGACTTCAACAGGTGTAAAAGGCGGAGCTGGAAGCCCTCGAGCCGGAATAGGGCGGGGCCGGCCGGGAGGAAGGACTGACGGCCCGAACCCCGTTTCCATCCCCGTTTCTATCCCCACCACCTAAGTCCACGAGTTCAGGTCCCGCCCATTAGCGCTCACAACCAATACAAAAAGAGATCTCCTTTCTCTCCGCCCCTTCTCTGCCGGAACCCCGCCCCGCAGGCAGTGACGTCACACCCATCCCCCCTTCAGCCGCGGGATTCAAATTCCCGGAAGCTGTGGAGGGCTCGGCTGTGGAAGAGGGTGAACTACGTTGCCGTCTCAGGTGGGTGGTGGCGTTGGGCGTCGGGGTGAAGCGGGCTCCATCTGTCATCGGGGGACAGAAACCGGGGGAGGCCGTGACCAAGGAGCCCTCAGATCGCGAGCTGGTATAGTCAAAGCCGGCCGCGGGATGCGGGAGCGTCTCAGCTGAGGGCCCCGCCCTGCCCCGCCCCGCGGCTGAGGAGGTTGGAGAGGCCCCACCCCGGCTGCTCGGCCGCAAGCCCCGATTGGGGATCTCCCATCTTCCCTCGCCTCCGGACTCTGTGATTTCTCCGAGTCGTAGAGTTAGGGCCCCGGGAGGTAATGGGCCGGGCCCTGGGCAGAGGCTCTCCCCCGAGTCCGTTCTGCTCCCCATAACCGTCCACATGCGGAGGAAACCGAGGACCGGGGTGGGGTGCGGGGGGGGGGGGTGCGGGATTTGGACAGAGTCACATCATCACTAATCGGGGCCGCCCTGTAGGCCGGTACTACTGATAGGTAACCTCTGGCGCTGGTGCGGTAAGTTACATTATTTGGGCCCTACCACCACCTTGGGGGGCAGTGCTGTCATGAGCCCCATTTGGCAGGTCAACATTAACACAAAGTATAAATATTATTACACGTGTAATTAATGTCTGTATACAGAATGAAACAACCTCCCAAGGATCTCGACTATTCTAAAGGGTGAGAAAACAGATATTTAAAAATGGTAATCACGAGATTTTTCAAGCCCCTCTTCGCGACCCTATATTCCCCACTCAGTTAACATTGCCTGTGTCTTCTCATTTCTCCTTTCCATATCCTCCTAAAAGATTTTCCTGCCCGGATTTTCCCTGTATTTCATGCCCCCATGAGAAGGATCTTCACAGAATCTCAGTTAGAAGAGAAACGGGTGTGGCCATTTAGTGGCCTGGTGGGGGATGGGGTCTCGGAGTGAATGTGCACTGTTTGATGTGTATATCTGTTTTATATAGGTTTGTATCCCAGATCACCTCAGAATTTCTCCAGCAAAAAGTGGTCTAGAGTGGAAAAGTTTGAGGGCCTTGATTTTAGACAAGCCACATGAAAAGGCATCCCTTCTGGGACAGCTGAGAAGGAGTCATCTTGCCATTGCTGGTGACCAAGGCCTTTCAAAATAGCTGAGCAGGCCTCAATATGCCAATTTGTGAATTCAGCCCGTTGGGCTTCCTTGTGAACATAGCTGATCATGTCACTCCTTGGCTCCAAGAATCTTAGTCCAAACTAAGTTAAAGGACTAGTTCAAATACTCTACAGCCTTATCTCTAGATTCTTCTCCCATTTCTCTGTTCTACATTCTGCACTGAAGCCTAAGGAAACTTTCCTCTGTCCCTGAATATGCCATGGGCTGTCCCGAGTTTCTCGCTTTGCTCACTGTTCCCTAGGCCTTCAGTATTTTCTGTTCCACTTTTTGGGCTGTTGAATTCTTCTGCTCATGCTGTAGAGCCCCACTCGAGTGCTCAAAAGCAGCATGCTGTACTCAGCAGTCCTCAAACTTTTTAAATAAACAGTTCACTGTCCCTCAGACTATGGGAGGGCGGGACTATAGTAAAAATAATAACTCACCCTCTGTCTCCGCCCCTCAGCCCATTTGCCATAACCCGGCGGGCCTATAAACGTCCTCAGCCAGCCGAGGGGCCATAGTTTGAGAACCCCTGCTATAGTGGAAAGAGTGTTGGACTTGGAAGTGAAGAAAAATCTTGTGTTTACATTTTACTATTGATATTTATTAGTTGTGTAATCATGGGCTAGTCGACCTCTCTGAGCCTCAAGTTTCTTCCTGTATAAAATAGGAGTAATTATACCTGTATTTATTTTACAGGGTGAGGTAAAAGGGCCTGTATGATGATGAAGCCTTCACTAATCCCCTGGTAATGATCTTCCTTCTAACACTTTATTCTATCTCTAATATATCTGCCTTGTAATACTGTATATTAATGTTGGTTTTTGTGTATCTCATCTCCCTTCTAGACTATAAGCTCCATGAAGGCAGAAGCTGCCTTAACTCACTTGTGCCCCTCCCCCACCTCCACTAAAGTAGATGGTTAAATATTTGGGAATTAATTTCCAGCTTGTATTTGTATTCCCAGCATTTAGCACAGTATCGGTCCATGGGAAGCACTTAGTAAATGCTTATTGGATTGTTGATTTCCCTGGAGGCATTTAGCAATAGGAAAAAAACTACTCTTTTATAATGTTCTATCAGTCCACAAATATTTATTGAATATCTGTTATGTGCAAGGCACTCTGGGGAATGTAAGAAACAGAATCAATATAATAGCTCATACATATAGAGTTATAAAACCTCAGAGCTGTAAGACACCTACAAACAATTTAGTCCAAGGTCTTCATTCTACAGATAACACGAGCCTTAGAGAGGACTTACTTAAGGTCACACAATTAATTAATGGCAGAATCAGCACAGGTCACCGGACTTCTAGTTCAGTAAAAGACAAGGTCCCTAAAACGATTACTGAACAATCCACTGGATATAATAATTGTTCAATTGTGCGTTAATGGTGTAGACTTTTTATTGGAAGTCAAAACTAGGGGGGAATGCCATGAGGACTAAGGAATTGGGGAAGACTTCAGGGACTTGGAACTTAACATTGACTTAAAGAATAGCTAGATTTTAATAACAGAAGAGAAAATATAACAGTATGAGGAAGAGGAGAAATGAATATTATATTTTTGAGGAGCAATAAGAAAATTAGCATGATTAGAGTGGAAAACTGGATTCAAATTGTTCTGTAAAATGAATATGGAAAGGTAGTGGATAGTGTGAAGCCCAGTCATGGAAGGCCTACCTTGAAAGCCAGACAATTGGAGAGTCCATTTGTAGATATCTTCCTTATCCAATAGAGTTTTACAAGCAACTGTCAAAGTAATATTCCTAAAGCACACATCTGACAATCTGGCTGTCCTAGTCATTGGATTGAATACAAATTTTTGTTTGGCATTTAAAATCCTTTTATAACCTGGCTTGAATTTGCCTTTCCAGCCTTATTCATTACTACTGTTATGTACTCTGTGACTATTAAAGTCCTTTACAACCTGAACCCCTTTCTACCTCTTCAGTCATTTTACCTTTTATTTCCCTTATATAGTTCAGAATCCAGTAATACCAGCCTTCTTTTCTCTTCCTCACACATTTTACTCCATTTTTCCAACCCCTTGCTTTTTCACTGACTTTCTCCTATACTGGGAATGCTTTTCCTCCTCATTCCTGATTTCTAGCCTCCTTGACTTCCATCAAGATTCAGCTTAAATCCCATCTTCTATAGTAGGTCTTTCTTGGTCAAGCCCGCCCCTTCCCCTATATTGTCTGCCTCATTAGAATGTGAGCTCCTTGAAGAGTGGGACCATGTTTTTACCATTCTTTGTATTTCCAGTACTTAGCATAGTGCCTGGTACACTGTAGGTATTTAATAAATGTTTACTGAATAGAAAATACCACCTCTTAAAAAAAAAATTTAAACTGTGGATCATAACCCCAGATAAGATCTCATAACTGAATATGGGGGTTGAGAAATTATGATTTGTTATCAGTAAATGTTTGCTTTGTACATTATTTTATATACTTATGTACTTAAGGTCTCATGAAAATTTCTTGGGTGAAGAGGGATTACAAGTGGAAAAAGTTTAAGAAGCTCTGTCTTATATGAGGTTTTTCTGATCCTTCCTGATTCACTATCCCTAGCTGTTAATGGCATCCCCCAGTACCTTATATTTATTCATGTGTATATTGTTTGCTTTAATATAAACTCTCTGAGTGTAAGAACTATTGAATATTTGTCATTATATCCCCATTACCTTAGTAAATGTTTGTATCTCCATTTCCATTTCATCTTTTGTGCTTTTTAAGGAATTCTTTTCTTCACTGAATTTTTGTGCTTCTTTCACCTAATGATGAATCAATTGTGCTTTTTAAGGCGTTATTTTCTTCGATTTTTTTTTGTGCTTCTTTTACCAAGCTGTTAATTACTTTAATGATATTATCTCTTGTAAGCTTTGCCACACTTATATGGAATAGGTAGTGTTAGATGCAGAAACTGAGGATCATTTAATAAAGGTTAACTGACTTACCCAAGGTTCATTATAAGTGTTCAGAGATCTGACTCCAAACTCAGTTTTTTCTTATGTTACATTGTCTCTCTACTATCAATCATTACTTTTTGTCTATTTGGTTCATTTTAGATTCCATGTGTATTGTAATTTTTTCCTACATGGTATCCAGGCTTAGATCATCATTTCCTGAGTGCCTGATGAAAGAGATCACAAAAACATTGAATTGAAACTAGATTGAAATTAGATCAAATGCAACTTAAAAGCTATATCAGTTTGTGAAAATCATTTAACCTTTCTAATCCTCTATTCATATGTAAAACCAGGGATAATAATGAGTATTCTGCTTCTCTCTCTTAGAGTTGTTATGAAGATAAATAAGTTAATGTCTGGAAAAGTATTTTGTAAACTGTAAAGTGCAAGAGATGTAAAGCATTATCATTTTTTTTTCTGGGTTATAAATATTCCTAGTTGTAACCTATGTATGGAAGGCCAATGTATGATTTGAATACCTTTCCATTTGGGGTACTACTTTTGCTGAAAGCAACTGAGAATGTATAGCTTTGAATCTTTCACGTAATATCCTTTTAAATGCTTTCATTTTTGTTTTTACAGAATATTCCAGATATGTCCTCCAGAAGCCCCAAAGATTTCGTAAAAAGTAAATGGGGATTAAAGACTAGCACCTCCAAGTCTGAAACTGAATTAGAGAAATTCAAGAAAGAAAATGCAGCCCTTAAAAAGTCTGTGGAAGAAAATGCAAATGGAAAAGGAAAGTTGGCAGAAAAAGAAAGACACAGACTTCTAGAGGTAGATGGTTCTCTTCATCATTTCAGCCTATTAACTTCAAATAATTGACCTTGTCATTCTTGAATGAGCAATCTAATGAAAAGGGTGAATAACATCAAGACTGCCTTAGAATAGTCTTTTATTTTCAAACATAACCAAAGAAATGTTAAATCCACATGGAATGGGGTATATTATATATAGAATTAGAATGTATATTAGAAGTGAAATTGTAAAAGGTTAACTGACTTATCCATACAGATTAGGGAGAGAACTCAAGATTTTAAACCGAGGTTCTAACTCCAAGTTCAGCAGGCCATCATTTATTAATGTGTTTTAGAGTAACCTATAAAGTCTTTACATCTGTCAAACAACCTAAGAAATTTCTTTCTAAAATTTAAAAAAAGGATCTGTATTTGGTTCCATAATGTCAATATTTCACTATTATTTTTCTTTAAAACACATTTAACTAAATTTAATTGCAAGAATATTTTTCATTGGGTTTTTATGTTCTAAATGTTTGAGTCTACTTTTAATTATTTTGTATTTTAGATTTTCACAGGTTTATAGTTTGTCATAGACTGGCTATTTGATGGCAATTGCATTTTATTATTTTATCAAATAACATCCATTTTCATATTGTAAACTATTTGATTTTCCTGAAACATATGTATAATTAATCTAATTCTTCATCATGACCACAATCTAGTCTGTGTTTTCACTCACTTCTTAGAATCAAGACTCCTCATTTGACATTACTGAATTAACAATGTGAAAATTTAATGTGTTTAACAACATATTATGTCATAAAATATCATTATGAGTTTTGATCCTAAATTTACCACTGGAAGGAATCTGAGAGAATATTTAGTTCAATCCCTCTATTTTACAGATGTGGAAATTGAGGCCCAGAGATTAATTTGCCTAATATTGTGCATCTAGGAAGTGTTCAAGGGAGGATTTGGATATGAGTTTTCCTAAGTCCAGTCCTCTCTTCACTATGTTGCCGCTCACATCTTGGCTAAGTAGTCTTATAAAAAATTCTGATTTATAAAAATTAGCTTTTGAGCTTTCAGAACGGGTAGTTAGTTGAGAAATTCTAAATATTTTTAAACCTTTGAATATTTGAAGACCATAAGGTTGTCTTCCTTATTTTTCTGTTGTATAGACTAAGAAGCCCCTTAAATTTTTGTTCTTGTATTACAAGGTTTCTAGATCTCTCCTCCCATTACTTTGAATATATTTTATCAATACTATTTTTAAACTGTAGTACCCATACATAAAATGCTTATGAGTCAGTCTACCAAAGCACTTTCAATGCCCACATAGATTCAATTGCAAGAATCTCTTTAAAGAAATAAAGAACAACTTACGTAGCCGAAGGAAAATTCAGTACTCATGATTTGGTTGTGATAATATAAAAATGATATCACTGAAGATAATTTATAGATTTAATACTATCCCATTCAAACTACCAAAGGGATATTTTATAACAATAAATAAAAATGTTACATTAGAAGCGACTTAAGTCTTTATCTCTCCCAAACAACTTAATAAATTTCTTTCTCAAACTTAAAAAAAATAGTCTTGATTTAATAATGTCATTGCTTAACTATTATTCATCTATAAAACATGTTTAATCAGCTTTTTGGACCTCAGAAAAGAGACAGTTGAGGTATTCTAGATAAGCTCAAGTAGTTGAAGACAGATTGTCTTCACTTGAACTACCAAGCTAACACTCTCCCCTATCATAAGTGCAATTGATTTTTTAACCAAATGAAAGACTTTCTGTTTATTCTGTTATATATTTCTGTTAATTAAAACGAATCATAATTTTACCACCCATAAGAAGATAATTCAAATGATCAAGGTTTTTATGTTTGTTTTGTATTATAAAATGAATAATTGCTATCCCTATTTGTTTCCTATCATTACAAATTGGATAGGATATCTTCTAAGACTTCACTTGATTAAAATGTTGAACAAAAGTAGTACCATGGATAGAGCCCTTTAACACCCCAGACTATTGACATACTTCAATAGGTTAAACCTGAATACAGTTTTAGTAGGCTGTTATAAACAGCAATAGTTTTTTGTTTTTTCCAGTTTGACACAAAACCTTTAATTGTAAGATCAGTTATCTAATTTAGTTTTTGCCCTCCTTTTGTTATATTCACATACTACAGAAAGATGAAGAAGCTTCTTGCTTTTTCTTTTCTCAACTAGCACCTTAATTTTAAAGTAGTTAAAAAGGAAAAATGGGGGAAAATGTTTCTGCATCTAAAGAAGTAACTATTGCTGTTAAACTATGACTTTTAAATTTAGTAGTGCTTGAGTCCTTATAGTTCACTGTTTATAACTTCCTTTAAAAAGGGACTTCTACCTAATACTTTTCTCTAGTTCCCTTCTAATCAAACAAAGAAGACTGATTTATTTCTGGCAATTGAGGCTAAAATTGAGAGAAGTGGGAAGTTTTTGACTTTGGATATGAAACTACGGCAGATAAAATATCAAATAGTTTGTGTTTGTTTTTTAACATATTTTTTGAATTAAAAAATGATA
Organism: Sminthopsis crassicaudata; assembly: GCF_048593235.1. Lineage (NCBI taxonomy): Eukaryota > Metazoa > Chordata > Mammalia > Dasyuromorphia > Dasyuridae > Sminthopsis > Sminthopsis crassicaudata. The sequence goes on from NC_133618.1 coordinate 606,950,669, forward strand.
TTAGTACTAATTGAGAACTTTATTGTGTGTTGACATTCATTATCTTGCCCTCATTTTGACATTTACTTGTATTATGTCATTTATCTTAATATTTGATTTAACTTTACAGAAAGATTCTTTTTTTTTTAATCTAGAAAATACTTGCCCTTGAAACTGAAAAGGAAAAGAATAGTTACCATCTGGTAGAGAAGGAAAAAGAAATACAGCGATTAAAAGAACAACTGAAATCTAGAAATAGCACTGGGTCATTACTGAATCAATTAGAAGAAAAAACCAAAGAGGCGGAAAGAAGAGAACAACTCTTGAAGTCTTTATCAGAAGAGACCGACATTTTGAAAAAGCAATTGTCTGTAGCAACCACAAGACTGTCAGAACTTGAAAGCAAAGCCAGTACACTTCATTTATCACAGGTACTTAAATGTAAATAAGAAATCCTAGCATCTGATTCATTTTGGTATATAATCAGATAGACTTAGAAAATGTATAGCAAAATATGTAATGGAGATTATCTCATGACTTAGTTATAGGGTGACTAATTTCAGAAATAATTTTCTTCACTCAAAGTATTATTCTCATTTGTTTATTTTTACATAAATTAGAATTAGTTTGTCCATGGTGGCTGGAGAATACTTATATTACTGCTGAGAACTTGAATATTTTCATGGAAGTGTCTGAAAGAAATTTCTTAAATGAATGCATGATTTTAAAAGTTTTTAAATATGCTTTGGTAACATGGAGGCAACTAGTATTAGGATATCATAGCATGCTGTCTATTTTACCTATCAGTGCATATGCTATTAATGTTTTACATAAATTATTTTTCTCTCCTTATATATAATTTAAAGTGCTATCTAAAGAAGTTATCTAAGATCAGAGATTACTAGATCTTCAAAAAAAATCAGCCTATAAAAAACAAACTAAAATATTTGAATGTGGAATGTAAATATTGACTTTTAAATAGAAATTTCTAATTTAGTTTTAGTTCCTACACAGATTTTATAGTATTGACATTTGAGAGATAATATAGTATATTGGCTACAGAATCAGCCTTAGACTCAGGAAGACCTGAATTCAAGTCCTACCTCTCACATATATTATCCATATGACAGTGCCAAATCATCTAACCTCTCAGTTCTCCAGGCAGCTCTCTCTGAAATAATAGATTACACACTAGTTGCTGTCTGTATCTATGGAGGGAGTTCCTATATTAATGAAATCATAGTTCCAAACAATTTTAAAGTCATTTCTCAATCAGCATTATATTTATAAGTAATTTATCCATTTTTATGCATTATCTTTGGCCTCCTTACCTGTTATTGTAATGTATTCCACAGGATCATAGCTAGATAAAAAAATAAAATAGAGAAAGCTTTTTAAAAATGTTTTTGAACTTTTTAGTAAAAAGTGACAATCAAAGTTATTTATTACTAAATCTTGAAGAGCTTAAATATAGTTCCATTATGAGCTTTTTACGATCTAGCCTGAAAACTTAACTATTTTATAATCTTCTATGTAGCCAACAGAAATAGAAATAGATTTTTGGAGTGAAACTTTTAAAAAATAGGTACTTACTGTGTTTTTGATGTGATAATTTAGTATCTCTCAAAAGATATTTAAATAGTGCATTTATTTTCATTTGGATGAAAATCTTTAGAATATTTTTGATATATTTACAAGGAAGTTTGTGCTGTTCTGGTGGATTTAAAAAGAGTGCATCATACCTGAAGAACTCTTGATGATAGTTTCTCAGAGTACATCCAGCTGAGATGGTTACTTTTAGTCATGTGATAGAAATCGTGAGACTGGAGATATTTATAAACTTATGCTTAAATAAACAGTTAATAAATTTGATTTATTTGTAGAACATGGCTACAAGTTTCACTGAATCACCTGTGGTTAATATTCATGCAGTGGAAATACAGCTGAAAGACGTAAGTTCAATGGGCATTTTCCTTTTGATGAGTTCTTTATTTAAATGGAAATTTACATTCTATGGCAGTTGTTACCATATGTATACTATAATTTTAATAAGTTATTGGTGAGCTAGCAGAATTTAATTTTTAAGAGCCCCCTGTACTGGTATCACCTCATGCAGCCTTTGAGAGTTTTAGAAAGTTTGTCCATTGCCACTAATGGTTACTTTAAATTTCTTTCTCCCTAAAGTGTTCCATGCCATAAATTTCCTATAGTACAAATTAATTGATGGAATCTGTTCTTATAATCTGTCCTCCTTTTTGTCTTTCATTTATATAAATTATAATAATTTTTCATGTATGTCTCATTTTTAAGATTTAATTTCCTAATTTAAAAAAATCCTTCGTCATAAAGTGAAAAAATTATAAAGAAAGTGTGTCTGGCTTTTAGTAGCATGTGATTTTAGAGTAAAAGTATACATGTACTTGATATGGATATTTGTATGATATGTATTTTTGTATTTTTACATGACTTCTCAATAAATTATACATAATTAACATGATTAAAAACAAATAAACTAAAAGATACTACAGAACTTATATTTCTAGGCCATCTTTTCTTGCTTTGATATTTAACACAGGGTTAATGATGATCATAAGTTGATTATCAGGGAAACTGAAAAAAGTAGCTGGCCTGAAAAATGTACAGGGAGAGTTTTAAGGTTTCTGCTTCATTCTGACCAGTTAGTACACAAACCTTCTCTGAAGCAATTTTGCATTCTGAAAGGAGAAATGGAATCATTTTATTACATTGCAAAAAATATCACAGTGGAGAGGCCCAACCTTTGCGTTTACTCTATTTCTGGCATGAAGGTTGTTATTGGCAATATGCTGCAAATACATCTCTAGGTAGAGTGAATTTATTTTGTCCTTTGGGTCACTCAAAACACTCTCAAGTGTTGGTATTCCATGATTAACAATATGCCATATAGCATTGACAGGAAAATATTGATGTTAAAAATGAGCTTTTACAACAGAGTTGTGATCTTGGTAAACACAGTATGATTTTCCAAAAGCAATCCAGTTTATTCTTTTCCTATTCATTTCTGTAGCCAACTCATGTATTAGTGGATTGTCCATTCAACTATATGCATTTTTTATCTTCTTGTGTGAATTGCTAGCCTCTCTAATGACCTGGATCTTATTAAGGAGGACATTATTGGGCTTTATACAATCAGCACACTATTAACTAGTACAACTGACATGTTTCCAGATAGAGGGTATTCCTCTTTGGTGTTTTGTGTGAAACATCATGCATGACACTGCCAAAAGCCTTTTGTGAGCATGTCTCCCCACTTTATATCCCATTTAATATTTATACTCAGGAGTTCTTTATAGTTACATGTATCCTGTATTCTCCTATGATCTTTAAGGTTTTATTTAGGCCTCTTGATATCAGCAGGTCTATGTTCCAATATCTTCTCTGTTACTCCCTATCTTCCCTTATCAGAAAGATAAATGGTTAAGCACAATTGGCTGATATATAAAGATCATATCTGACAGCAAATGCAGCAAACATTTGGTGCTACCAAATGGTGAGTAAATCCATTATTGCTTCACTATCCCACCCCTTATTTCTCCTCCTAATTCTTAACTGGAAGGAGATTTTTTTTTAAAATCATCTTGGCTCTGGTGTAGGTAATTTTCTTTAATCCAAGTTCACACCTTTAGTGGTTTTTTTTTGTTTGTTTTTGTTTTTTTTTTTTTACATTACTGTAATGAAGTGTGTACTCCCGGTTCTACTTTCTTCATTTTTGCATCAAGTCATACAAATCATTCAGTATTCCTCTGAATTCTTTGAGCATAATTATATGTCATTCTATTCCATGTATATGCCACAATTTGTTGAATTATGTACCCATCAATCAGTGGATATTGACTTTCTTTCCATTTTTTTTGCTACAATTAATATTTAACATTTTGCTATATATAGGATTTACTCTGAAAAAGCATTTTAAGTGCTGACTATATGCTAAGCAGTGGGAATACAAAAACAAAGAATCTCTGCCTTCAAGGAACTTAAATTCTAATAGAGAAAGACAATGCATAATGTGTCAATTAGATGGTACAGCACTAGGCCCAAGAAGCCTGGTTTAACTTAAGATACTTACTTGCTCTGTGATCCTGAGCAAGTTAGTTAACCTGTGTTATAGTTTCCTCATCTGTTAAAGAGGGTAGGCACTTAATTTGATTAATTATAGCATTTGCCTTCCAAGATTATTGTAGGGATCAAATGAGATAATCATTGTAAAATACTTAACATAGTGCTTTCACATAGTGTTATATAAATGTTAATTAATATTGATAATTAAAAAATGTATTATAAAGGTTTGGTGGTCACAGATGGATATTTTGGTTTGGAATATTATAGGGATGGTGAATGGAGCTATGCAAGAATAGGTTGAGAGTTTAGTGATTTTTCCTCATAATTCTATGTATTTTCCACAACAGTTATACTAATTCACAGCTCCATCCACAGTACATTAGTGGACTATCCTCCTGTATTGCATCCTAATATTAGTTTCTTTTTGTGTTTTTTAATCATCCTTACCAAACTGATAGATAAAAAGAAACTTCACAGTTTTTTGACTTATATTTCTCTTATAAGTAGCTTGGAGTGGTTCCCTTTCCCCAGGGTCACCTGGCTAGTAAGTGTTAAGTGTTTGAGGTCAAATTTGAACTCAGGTTTTCTTGACTTCAGGGCTGATGCTTTATCCACTACACCAAATAGCTGTCCCAATTTATTTTTGAGATCATATTATACCTCCTTTGCTTTAATCTTGCAATGATCTCAAATAGTAAAAATTGTTCTCTCCCACCAAATAGCTATTTATTTACTGATTTTCTCTTTATTTCTATATCAGCAGAAGGAATATATATATATATATATATATATATATATATATATATATATATATATATATATATAATTTAAAAATACAAAATCCATGAAGAAAGTAGAATAGGAATACAGATTCCTATTGTTAGCCATTCACTAATACTATTAATTAACAGTTTATATTGCAATTCTTGCCTTCACAGTTCTCTCAAACTTCCTACGTGATCCTCATTACTTTTTTCATTCTGTAAGGCTAGGTTAATATATGGAAAGTCTTTGGTGTTAATGGTTGCCTCTCTAAAGATTCAGCTGTAACATTCTTTGAATGTTGGTAAAATCTGACTCATATAGTTATCACCTACATAAAGATAATTCTGCAGTCATTACTTGCTGTGAAAGGTTGGGAACATTTTTTTTTTCTTCTAGGACCACCAACCTATATAGAGTAACATAATTCTCCAGAAGTCTGGAGTAGGGTTTTTTAAGGGCAAGAAATATAAAGTATTTTATTTAGCTGTATTTTTAAACAATTCATCAATATGTAAGGAAAAAAATCAGTTCTGTATTATAGCCGCTTAAGGGGAAAGGAAAGAAGGCATGTAAAACTCCATTTTATTATCTGTGAAATGAAAAGATAGAGCTAGATCACCTCGAAGGTCTCTTTAAGTTTTTTTGATCTATGAATCTATGATTAAACCAAAGTGAAAAGTTTTTTTGCTTTTCTAGAATAATACCACCCTCTTGTGGCCTTTTAGAATACTGCTTTTCAAGACTTTAAATGATGCATTTTGGTAGTGCATGTGTGTTGTTACCTCAATGCATCACCCACATGCTAAGTAAACTTCAGACAAAGGCTTGGTTAAGTATGAAAGTCATTGGTTCTTCCCCTATTTTTCTATGTGAAAGTATAACCTTGATGTTTCAGCCCATGGAAATAAGCACAACATATTATTGATGGTGGATTATTATTTAAAGATGGCCTTAATATACTATGACATCTGAATTATAACTTTTACAATCCTAGTAAGGCTGTCAATTACACAAATGCTAACCCAAATTTGATCTCCAGGCTGAACTGACTGGCTATAGCTACATACTATACTGCTCTGTTAAAGGTGCATCAAATATTAAATCAAGACAATCTCTCACAGTAACTTTGAATTTGATTCAATATTATTATTAACTACTAATTGATGGCTATTCAGGCTTAGCAGTATATTAACCTATCCAGATACATTAATCAGGAACCTTTAATCCTAAAATTGTTTGAACTTAGCATTCTTTTTTTTTATCAGAAGACATAGAATGTTATGGTAGAAAAAAGCACTGGATTTGAAGTCAGAGAATTTATGTCAAAATTATAGCTAGTGTAACTTTATTCAAATCACCTAATCATTGTGGACATCAGTTTTATTATCTTCAAAATAAAGGGGATAAACTACGCGTTTAAGATCTTTTAACTCTGAGATCTGTGATCTTATTACAGAGCAGTTCTGGGACTATGCATAGTAGCAACTATGGCAAAACATTGAGCAATTAATATAGTGCCAAAGACACATACATCTTTGGCCTATATATGCCTAAAGCTGTATTCAGAATTTCTTGATATGCAAAGAATCAATAGTATTAATTGCCCTGTGTAGCCTATATAAATCCATGGTCCATCTTCCCTGGGAACACTGTAAGGGAAGAGTTTACACCTCTCTATATCAAGAGCACTTAAGAGCTTATACATGAATTCTATAGTTGAATGATAGTTGATATTAAATATTTTGATAAGTAAGCATCATCCCTCTAGTTGGTACTTAATGGCAATGTGATTGCCAAAAAACATTGATTCATGATTTATCAACTAATTGGCAGTATAAACAAGTGATTAATGATGAGTACAACCATCATTTTGTATCTTATATGTGAAGCTTTAAAGTGAGCACATTTGAGAAGCAATGTGATGTTTGAGAAAAAGTCCTTCACTGAAAATCAGGAGACCTAGATTCTGTTAATTCTGACATTAACTTAACTGTGTGTCTTTGGATAGTCACTTAACTGTCCACCCAGTTTCCTCCTCTGTAAAACGAGATAATTGCACTAGATTTCCCTTCCAGTAGTTATCTCCATCTTAATCTATCCTCCTTATGTGCTCAGATGCATGTGTTATTTAAAAAATATTATTACAACTTTATTTTCCCATGTAATTGAACTCACTGAGGGAGTGGCCCATCTACACTCCAAACCCAATTTAGCACTGTTGATTTTTGCAGATTTATAACATAACAAAAGTATGCCTTGTTTTTTCTTCTGAACACAATAGCCATTCTTCAGTTATATAACCTTTTCCTCTCTATATATTTTGTGCATGTGCCTACATAGACATGGATATCCCTTATTAAATAGTCTTTCAACTTCTCACCTTACTTAACTTGTATAGTGATCTTCTCTATCCTTCTCTATTTGCTTTGACTAAGTAAATAGTGATCCGTGTTTATTACCTTTTTAAATGTTCTTAAAATCATCCTTTTCTGAAATTTTCTAGTCTTCAACCAATTCACATAAATCTATCATATTTGTCATACTTAAACCATTGAAAACTTCATTTATGTTTTTTGTCAATGTGGTTCCTATCCCATTCTAACATAAAACAACAATTCATTTATTTAATGCATTAAGATTTTCGTAAGTTAAAGTCAGCCAGTAAGTAGGTGCTTAAAAGATCCTTACTGGCTGACTTTAGATAAAATATTGTCCTATTCTGATGCCTTATGATATGAAGATAACCTGGGGCTTTGTGCATCTAAAAAAAGCATAAATACCAGTGAGTCCCACCAAGCACAATAAGACTGGAGAGGTCTATACTGATGTGGGTCTAGAGATGGGACTGTTTTGTTTTTCTTCGTCCACATAATAAAAATGATGCTTAAATTGATTTGTAGATTTGGTAATATAACTAACCAACTCAATATCAATATTAAAATTCATTTTAAAGAATAAATCTCAAGGAACAATGAAAATAAGGAGGAAACAAACAAAGCAGGAACAAAACATTAGCAGATGTCAAGACTATTATATGATGATAATTATCAAAATTATTTACTATTAGTTAAAAAGAATAGATGAATGAAACAGACTATGCAAACAAAGATATCCAGTGACTCCCTATTTAACATGAAGTGCCGGCAAAACTGCAAATGATTTTAGCAGAAATTAGGTTTAAACTAACATCTTTATATATCACAATAAACTCCAAATGGATAGTGCCTTTCATAGTTATGGCTAGGAAGAACAGGATTCTAATATTATTTGGCAAATCAGTTTCCAGGAAATAGGGGAGATGGGTCAATTCTCACAGACTCTCAGAATTGTAAGGGATAGCTATTTAGCCCACCCTAGATCTGCAAAGGCAAACTTTCTGTAACATTGCTGAAAATGTCTGTGGCCATTCTCTGTAGGATGGAAAGTTTACTCGCTACCATTTAAAGATTTTTATTTCACTTTTGTTGGAATCTAATTGTTAGGAAGTTTTTCCTTATATGGAGCCTGCATCTGACTTTCTAACTTCTCTATGGTTCTTAGTTCTACCTTCTATATTCAAACCAAACAAGTTTAATCTATCTTCTATGATAGCTTTTCAAATAACCACTATTGCTATTGTGTACCCCTAAATCTTTTATCCAGGTTTATTCATAATTTTCAAAATATGGCCAAATTGAAACCAGACCAGATATAATGTGGCCAAGACAGTACAGCAGAACTCCACCCTCCCTCATTTTGGATACCCAGCTTTTATTAAAGCAGTCTAAGATAACATTTACTTTTATGGCATTATATCACCCTGTTGACTCACATTGAGCTTTCAATCCAATAAAACACAGATCTTTTTTCACACAAACTTTTTTTTTTAATCATTAATTACTATCATCCAGTTTCTATTTTTCCATCTTACCCATGAGAGATTTTGTCAAACACTTGCTGAAATTTAAACCTGATTTAATTCACTGAAAATCCTGATAAAAAGGAAACAAAGACTTAGTCTGTTATGACTTGTTCTCAGTGAACCTATATTGACTTGTGGTAATCACTATTTTCTTTTCTCAGTACTCAGAAACTATCACTTTAATAATGAATTGTAGAATTTTTCCAGGAACCAAAGTCAAGTACACCAGCCTATATCTCAAAGCAAAACAACAAACAAACAAAAAAAAACCCCAAAACAAAGAAACAAAAACCAAACAACCCACCTTCTGTTCCACTTCTCTTCTCTCTGTCCCCTGTCTTGCTATCCACTGCCATGTGCTTACACAAGTGAAATCAAGCAGCATAATGGTAATGGTTTGGAGCTGGAAAGACTGGCTTCCAATTTTGCCTTTAAAAGTTATTAGCTATCCAACCCTGGGCAGATCATTTAAGCTCTTATTGCCTCAGATAACATTTGAGGAATTGATTTAATATTAGGTCGGTTCTGATCTATTGAGAATTTCAAAGAAAATCCTCACACTGGGAATTCCTTAAGCTGGCAAAATCATAGATCCTTCTCGTTTTCTTATCTCACTGAAATCAAATCTGGAAGAGACAAAGAATTAACAGATCTCAGATTATTGTAAGATAATTATCAAAACTATAGTTAGTTAAAAAGAAGAGTAGACCAATGAAATAAGATAAGAAAAAAAAAGCTATTGAACAGCAATCCAGTGATTCCCTATTGAAGTGCTGGGAAAACTTCAAAGCAGTTTAACATAAAAATCAACATATATCAAATTTCAAGGACAACCTCGAAGGATAAAAGAAATTTTAATACAGTGTGAATCTGATAGGTATATGTGGAAGGGTAGGAGAAGGTACACTGCTTTGGCTTGACGTTTGTGGTAAGGATTGTGAATTAATTTGTGTGCATAACAACATCACATGTTTTAGTATCAGCTGACAAAGCCACCTCTACCTTTTCAAATAGCGCTCTCTCTCTTTCAGAGTCATCATTTATCTATGAGTTGTTCAGCCATTCTCTCCTTTAACCCCTTTTCTGACCTTTTTCCAAAGTGTGGTGGCCAACTTTTTTTTTCCCCATCTATTGACAGAAAAGTCTTTAGAGATTTACAACTTGTATTCTCCCTTGCTTAGAGTTTCTAAGAGTAATAGCAAATATAGGTTTATATTTTAATAGGATATTTTTGTAAACAATAAAAAAGCAATTTCCTTTTTATAAACTTTTATTGATGACATCAAGATCCACTACCCACCTCATCTACAGGTGGTTTATACATTTGCCCTATTTTACAAGATTTGCTAATATGTTACTATTGCCAAACAGGAGCCTGAAAAAAGATCTCAAATCCACACACCCATATTTGTACATTCCTCTTTGTTTAGTTTACTAATGCCCTTGTTTGATTCATCACACTGTTTTCCTATAACCGTATTTGTTAATGCTTGACAATAAATCATATGAGGTAATACAATAAATATCTTTAAATTTTATAAGGTTCTGAAACCTCAGAATTATCTTCAATTCCTGTTTTTCCTTCCTCCATCTAAGGTCTAATGATTCAACTTCAAGAGTATCTCTTAAATTTTCTTTCTTCTTTCCTACTTTCATTATCATCCCCTAATCTATAAGTGTTGGCAATTGATTGGATGTAGGGAATGAGAGAGAGGAAGATTTCAGGATTGGAAAACTGGACAAATAAGGATGTCAGTAACAGAATTGGAGAAATTATAAGGAGGAATGGGTTTGGAAGGAAAAACTTAGACATATTGAATATGAGGTATCAGGAAGAAGAAATGGAGCATTTTAACTTTGTTGGATAGTCACACAGAGATACTGTCAATGCTGTGAATGGAGACTATCATCAAGAGATAAATTATTTCCATTTCTAAAGCACTTTTAAATTTTGTAAAACTCTTAGTTTACAATAGCCATTAGGTAGATACAGCAAAATACGATTTTTGCCATTTTTACAGATGAGGAAATTTAATTTGAGAAGTTAAGTGATTTGTTTTTTAATCACAAAGCTAGTAAATATCTAAGGTGGGATTTGAATTTAGATAAACCTGACCTTAAGTCATTCCAACTGCTGTGCTAGGTGATCCCTAGATGATTACATTTGAAGCATGGGAGGAGAAAGAAATATTATCAGAGGAAGCAAGCAAAGAAGCAGAAGAGACAGGAGAATGCACTGTCACTGAAGTAAAGGAAGGAGCTTCATCTCAGAGAGATGTAATCACTGAGTTATATCTTACAGAAGACAAAAAAAGGCTAGAAAGAGAAGTTTATAAAAACAGGTGAAAATAGATAGCAAGGATGTGGATTCTATTAGTACTTCTAGAAGTTTAGTGGTGATGAGAAGAGACGTGACAAGATAACTTACGGGGAAAATGAGGAGTGAAGAGAAGTGTCTTTAGATTTGGAGAGTGGTAGCTTATTTACAAGTAGAGGGAGGGGAGAATGTTTACAGTAGAGTGGGGAAGATTTCAGAATGTAATTACAAGGATCACAGTTGATATAAAGGTCACAGTTGGTCTTGATACTGAAGAGAGACATTTTTACAGTAGCAAAGGAAAAGGGCAGGTGAAGATTTAGGTGAAGAATTAAGGTGCCATGGCAGGTGCTCTCTTCACTGTGCCATCCAACTGCCCCTCACCTGACACATTTTTGAGGCACCTTTCCTAGCAGTCACTTGATAGTTCCTCATTAAATACAATCATATTTTAATATTAGCAAAGCAAAATGTAATTATTTTGTTAAATTTTTCCCAAAACACCCTCATGTACAATGAGTTTTTTAGTATTTTGAGTTATGATGCTATATTCCTTGAATTTGAACAATGTAGACATAAATGTATCATAATTTCATCTTTTTAATGGAAATAATCTTTTGTCTCCCTTCACAATTTGACCATATAGTCCTCATATTTGCTAATTTGTACAAATGACTGATAAATTTCAGTTACTTATGCAAACTAAAGGTCTAAGCTATAAACCAAAATTTGTCAGAATTGTTGACATTTTCAATTGAGGACACTATTATTTAACTGTAGTAACCACAGACACGTGGAAATATGCCTACACACACACATATATATATATATATATATGTATATATATATATATGTATATGTATATATGTATATACATATATATATATTTTTTTTTTGTTCTGAAACCAAATAATTTGAGAAGTCATGGGCCAAACAGGAGGCAAAACAGCTGGTGGAGCAAGAAGTTATATAGCCCTTCAGGTTTTGCAAAGCACTTTGAATAGGTTTTCTTATTTGTAAGTTCTTATCTATGCCAAGGACTTTTTTCTGGCTTTTGAAAATAATGTCTGGCCCTTTTGGTTTTGACTTATATTTCTTTTTTTTTTTTTCATCTTCACTCAAAGGCCCTGGAGAAGAATCAGCAGTGGCTAATATATGATCAGCAGCGAGAGGCTTATGTGAGAGGACTTATGGCAAAAATCTTTGAATTGGAACAGCAATCAGAAGCAGCTGCTCATTCACTCCAACAGCAATCAAAAAAGAATGACTCAGAAGGTCAGGCTGATACTTTTTTTTTTTTTCCTTTTACAATTTCTTTTACAATAAGTTCTTCAAAATTATTCGTTAAATAGAATGTATTGTTGTTAGAAGTAAGCAACTAGAAAAATCTTACCAACCCTCACATTAGTAATTCTAGTTCACCCTTATTATTTTGATTTCTTGAATATTAACTTAAAAAGAAAGTCATGAAGAAAATATTTAATCAGTTCAATTTTGGATTAAAAATCACTGACTTGTTTGCAAAGTACTTGCTATTTTTGCAGATTATTAAAGTACACAATACAAAATGCTTATATTATAAAGATATAGAAACTGAGACTTCCATTATAGAGATATGGTTAATTAACTCCCCCATGGTCACATGGCTAGTGTCAAAGGCAGATTTCTCTGAGACCAAGGTCTTAGGCTTCTAGAGATGAGAAAACCATCAATAACCCTTATACTTAAAAGGAAAAACAAATGATTATCTGGTAGAAGTATGACTATGTCTATTTATTTCCTCCTTCAGTTATCACACTATTAAGAATCACTCAATATAGAGACAGCTAGATGGTGAAGTGGATAGAGTGCTGACCCTGAAGTCAGCAGGACATGAGTTCAAATTGGTCTCAGACACTTAACACTTCCTAGCTGTGTGACTCTGGGCAAATCACTTAACCTCCAATTGACTCAGCAAAAAAAAAAAAAAAAAAAAAAAAGTGATTTTGTGTGTGTGTGTGTGTGTGTGTGTGTGTGTGTGTGTGTGTGTGTATAACTCAATACATACACCCACAGGGCTATAAAACTATACATACCCTTTGACCCAGCAATACCAAAGATAAATCTTATTGGTGAAATTAATTATAAATAAATAACTTAGAATCATAAATCTCAACAGAACAAAACATTCTTCAAAATGTTAATTGTTCCCAGAAGGCAAAAAGCCCTTAATTAAATAAACCACTAATCTTCTTCGAATTGGCACAGAAAACTGATAAACACAAGCTTATTTTACAATTTTCAGATTTCAAATATAATTAAGATGGAGCTAAGCAGAATAGAGAGTATTTAAAGGGAAATCCTCTCTAAATCTTGTGGCTCTATCATATTTGGATCTAATCCTGAGGAAATATTTTAAATAAAAGTTTGCTGTCTTTTTTTAGTGTGATTTTAATTCCATGGGAATACATTTCATAATTATAATAGAAGTCAGTGAGAACATGTGGTTTGTAGTAATTTTCTTTCCAGCTATGATTTGGGGACCAAATTTGTTGACTAAAATGGGGTATTCTTTACTGTCTCTTGTATTAGGCTTTCTTCAAGAAGAGAAGCAAAAATACTACAACCATCTCTTGATGAATGTCAGAAAGGATCTAGAGGCTGAACGACAAACTGTAACCCAGTTGAGTTTTGAACTTAATGAATTCCGAAGGAAATATGAAGAAACCAAGAAAGAAATTTTAGATTTAAATAACCTGTTGTCTTCTTTAAGAGAGGCTGATGTACAACATATGGAAGATAACAAATACAAAACAGAGAAAATACAAAAGTTAAAGAAAGAGAATGAAATTGTCAGAGAAAAACTTGAAGAAGAAAAAAAAAGATCTGAGGATCTATTATCTCAGGTGAGCCCTGTTTGGTTTTCTTGTGTGCTTCAGGAGGATTCAGTGCCCATTCCGACCTTCATGCTGATGTTTGTGCTGAGTGAGCATTTGTCTGGCTCTATTATCCCCAGTCTCTGCTAGATTACGGAGCAGAGCTGGGGGGCTTGCTTGGGTGCTTGAGAGTGGGACACTTCTCAGCATTTTCTTACTTGCAGTAGAGATTCACCAGTCTTTTAGACAAACCTTTAGAGGGAATTGGTGAGAAGGTGAGTAGCTTCTGGGGTTTTTCCCTTCATCCATAACAAGCTAATTCTGTTGGGGGTCACAGTAGTGGTAATGTTTGAAGAATCTCTTTAATGGTGGGCAATGGAGCTCCCAGATTACCTACTACACTTAGAAAATTATTGGCAAAGCTTAGGCCCCCCCCTCCTAGTAAGAGAAAGAGACAGGGAGGGATGAATGAAGAGACTTCAGGGGTGTCATTGTTTAGATGAGGGAAGTAAAAGTCAAGGAACGTAAGGAACCTGTCCAAGGTCACCCAGGACAAGGGCCGCAGGAGTAGGATTTGAACTCAGGTCTTCCCTGGAGTCAGCATCTTTCCCCTTATAAATGTAGCCTCCTATTGGGGCTAAGGATATTGGAGGCTGCATAATTCAAGAAGCTATTCTCAGCTTCCTCCCTACTCTGTGACTCATCCCCCTCTGTCCTCTTCACGTTGCTACTCCCATTTTCACTTCCAAATTATAGTTAGAATAACAAATTAGAATAGCTGCTCTCTTTAGAGCCACACAACTAATCAAAAGAAGCCGCTAAGTTTCCTTTGATGAGGGTCCTCACTTCTGGAACTGATAGAAGATTCTATTGTTGTAATATACACTTCTCTCTTTGCCATAGGTCCAGTTTCTCTACTCATCTCTACTAAAGCAACAGGAAGAACACACAAGGGTGGCTTTATTGGAACAACAGGTATCTCTTATAGATTCTTTTTAACATGAATTCATCACTGAGATTAAAATTTTCTTTATCTTCACAATAACACAAGGACAATTATTACAAAATATGTGAGAAATATTTTAATTTTTTAAGAAAAAATCCATTATACACACCTGGGGCTAGCTTGAGAGAGAGCTTAGGTGGCAGATGAAAAAAAGATGTTCCTTGATAAATTCTGTTACTCATAAGAGTAGATAGGGATTTCTGTTCCATCTCCTTCATCAGTTCCCATCTTGGGAAATTGCCCTAAAAGAATTTCCTTAATTCTAACCCTAAATGCCTTGGAATAACAAATAGAAGCAAAGGTTTCTACAAACTTTAAAAACATCTACTGGGATAAATATTCCCCATGTTCAGTTCCTTACTAATTCAAATCAGGAATAACCCTATATGGAAATGTATAAGACAAAAAGAACATGTTTTTTCCTTCTCTTGATGTTTGAGACAGAGAATAAAAAGAACTAAAATAATTGCCTTCATTCCAAATTCCACAAAAACCAAAAACATTTTTCCTAACATTGCAGCACTTATCACAGTGTTTAATCAACACTTTATAAAGACTTAACTTGGCCGACCAGTCTTTCTCAAATGACCAATCCTAACAACATATGCCTATTTGATCACTTGGAGTTTGTGGGCCTTAGTAAAGAAAAATGTAAAAAGAAGAATTTGGGAGAGAATCACTTTGGGACTATTTCTACCCAGTTTTGAAATAGAGGAACAGGATCAAGTTTACTAGGAAGGAATGGTGAAAGTATTTTTCCTCTTCTCTCCCCACCTCAAACAATCAGTCATTTTCCTCCTTGGATATTCTATGGCTTTTACTAATTGGAATTTGTTTTCAGATTTCTCTGAAATAAACTGATTTTTTTTACTACTTATAAAAAGTACTTATTATTTATCAGTTATGTGTATAAACAGCAAGGAAAACTATAATGCAATTATTACTTCAATAATATTTGTAGCTCCATAATTATTTGTCTTTGGGGTTTACTAGATCCAAGCTTGTACTATAGATTTTGAGAATGAAAAACTTGATCGTCAGAACATGCAGCATCAATTGCATAAAGTTCTTAAGGAACTAAGAAGAGCAAGGGAACAAATAACCCGATTGGAACCTTTGGTGAGTCTTGAATTCTTAAAACTAGTATTTCATTTTGAACTATAATAAACTTATCTTGTTAGGATATATTTCTGTATATGTTGGGTGAGGGGCAAGGAAGAAAGTATCTCAGAATCCATGCTGTGCACACAGCTGCCTTTTGTTCTGTAATTCAAGGCATACTAACATAGAATAATAGAAAGTTAACAGATTTCCAATATCCAGGAATATATGCTTTACGCATGACAGAGTCCCTTCCCAGATGCTCTTACTGGAAGAGCCACTTAGAAAGATTTCAGACCTCCTGTTAGAAACTCAAAATGCATTTTCTTATCAGAACATTTAAATGAGTATATAGTTGAAATAGTACTATTGTTATGACATCTCAGCTACATTGTGAGTTCAGCAGGTTTTTATGGGATTATACCAGAAACCAAGCACCATTTTTTTTATGTGTTTTTTTTTTTAAATGGGGAAATGTGTTACAAGTTCCAAACAACCAACTTACGGACTTTTGGAACTCGAATCTATAAGTTGGAAGTTATCTGTATATGTCTCTGTATGTGTGTATCTCTTTTTGTGTGCGTAGTCATACTTTACAGAACACTGCCCCATCTAACGAAAGGATTTTATTGTTAAGACTTAACCTACTGTACCCATCTTTAACCCAACTCCCATGACAATTTCCTCAGGTTTACCACCAGTGTGATTGAAACTTCTGGACCCTACTTGGACAGTTCTAATTCTGCTCCTTGACATTAATAGTCATATTTTCAAGAAACCAATTAATGATGTTACACAAATATATAATTACTTTAAAGCATCTACTGAAAAAGCTACAAAACTTTTTTTTAAAAGATAATGCAATTGAACTTCTTAAATAATGTGAAGATTAAAAGCAAAAATAATTTTAGAAGAAAAGGAAAATTAAAAACCTAAAATATCCAATTGTAACTTCTGAATAAGAAGTTTACTTGTAGTTAGTTCTGCTATAACCTGATGTGTGAGTTCCTAAAAATTATCACCCTGCAAAAATGCTCAATCAAAAATCATGAGGCATATGAGAACAATGGGATTAGGAGCACAACACTCAAAAACTTTGTCAGTGACACATTGGAAAGAATAAAACAGTGCAGAGTTTTATACATGTTAAATAGCTAAGAAATACATAAATACTACAATGAATAGTGGAGGGTCCCTAGCCTTCAGCTAGACCCTGGTTCCCACTAGACCTGGGCTGGCACAGTTCAGTTAGAGGTGCAAGGGCAATATGAGTGGGCCAGTGAGTTCAGAAACAGCTCATGGCCGTGGATAATAAGTACAGTGGTTTATTGTATTTGGTGGAACTATCTTTTTTTTTATCCATCACTCCTCCTGCCATATAATAAATATGGCAGTTTTATCTTTAAAAGAAAAAAAAAAACTAAAAGTTTATATGGAAGTGGGAGTTTAAGGGGTTGTAGCTTCTGAGTTATTATAAAGTACTACAGTTTGCTGTGTGTTTTTTTTTTTCTGCTGTTTATCTGGGATGAAACTGAGCATAAGCAACTTGCAATTCACTTTATGCTCAAATTATCCCCTAATATATCAATCAGTTGGAAACAGATTTGCATTTTCAAAACAAGTACTATAACAGAGTTAATTGTTTTCACTCTGACTTTGGGCAATGACTCTCTAGACCTTAGTTTGCTCAATTCTAATATGAGGAGGTCCTATTCTATCTCCAGATGTTATATCTCTCCCCAGAAAGGAATAACTATTTGCCCAAAGTCAGTTAGTAGAAGGTGGTCGAGCTGAAATATTGATTCCATTCATTCAGCACACATTCTATTAAGCAACTTAGTATGTACATAACATTGTCCTAAATGATTAGAACTAGAAAAAAATAAATTGAATGAGATATTGTATGGAATTTTCATACTATGAAGACTATAATCATGATAGATTGTTTTGGTTCTCCCATTTACATTTTGGTGATAGGTAGGAAATGGGGAATCATAATCTAGATCACTGAAAGCACTTTGGTTCTTCCCTAGTTGTAACCTTGTAAATTCTACAACCAAAATGTAGCTTTGAGTCTTAGAGAATTGTAAGACTTTACAAGAGCACCTAGTCTCTTTGTCAGTGCTCTTCTCTTCTACCCCAGTTGTTACTGCAGAACTGATGTTAACATTTTATTTTAAAAATGAAATACATTGTTTTTCTGTGCATAACCAGGTGCTTTTTAAAATTCAGGAATGTCTCAGGTCATCTTCCAGTCATTGTTTATACTTTTTTTTTTTTGTTTCTGTCCCATTCGTTATCTTCACAAAGTATCTTAAACCTTGCTTCATAGTTTTGAGATTTATAGAGCCCTCTAAACTCCTCAGAGAAATGATAAAAGGACAGGATTTTAGTTTTACAAATGTTCTGAGCAAACTCAATGTAGCTTCTTATAAATGTACCCATTAATTTTCATTCAGTACTCTCTAGCTGGATCTTTTCCTCTTCCTCTCACAAATGGAATTATCTTTGCAAATTAGCATTGGTCTATAGGCCCTGGTTTGGAGGGGGGATTTGTTATAGCTAAGAATTTTAATGAAAATGGAAACAATGATATCCAAGACCATCTTTATTGGGTGATGGGTGCTTCCCTGCTACTAAGGAATTTTCTCTATGGTGCTGTGGAGGGGAAGAGGTAGAGGTTCATAAGAAAATCCATTTGCAAGAATAGTGATGTTTATTGACAGCTGTAAGCATACCTACTTTTATGCACCGTGGCTTCAGATGAAAATTTTTTCTTTTTCAGAAACAACTCCAGGAATATGTCCACATAGAACCATCTGACCTTTTTCCAGGAGAACATGAGGAGAAGTTAAAAACTGATTCACCAAAGCGCTCCAATCTGTTAGATGAGAGCTTCTTAGAGTGTCCTAAATGTAAAGCACAGTACCCAACAAGTCAGCACAGAGAATTGTTAGCTCATATTGATTTCTGCGAAAACTAGCAAGGTAATACTTGTATTTATGCTTCAGAGATCCAATACTGTATATCTTATATTAGCTTATGGACATTTTGAATTCACATATCAAAGACCCAGTACTGTATCTTACATTAGCTTATGGACATTTTGAATTCACTTTTCATTTAAAATTGTAGAAGATGCTGCCTGTCTGCCTGCCTTTCAGATTCCAGCTAAAGGAGTCAATCATTATATTTCTCTGGCTATTTGCTATTTTCCATTGCAGTGATATTTCCCAGGGTTCATGCATCATCTAGGCATGTTAAAAATGGTAAACTTTTCTGAATATGTATATTAAAACTACTGACATTTTGCACTATAAAATATTCATTTGGGAAGTAGAAATGCATAGAGAGTTCAGATTATTTTTAGTGCTCATGCACCAAATATTTTATGGTCAATGGTGCAATAAAATAAACACTGGCAAGAACATTGTAGATCATCTGTAACAGTTATATAGGAATGTTTTATCTTTTGGTCCAAGCACTTATAAACTAGAATACTGGTTTGCAAACACTGGTTTGCATGTTCTTAAAAAAACTGCAGTGGAATTTTTCATTATTTTTATTTGCTATAGCATAGTATTGGAAAAGTCAGAAGTGACATGTTTTGCTGCTTGCTGATGTGCCTCTATATCAGCAATGTTCAGAGTGTAAAAAAGATTGCCCATGGAGACTAAAGTAACCAATAAGCAGCTGCACATGATGTTTACATTCATATTTACTGGAAAGTATTTCATCAGACTTTCAATAGCATATGTTGGTCCCCTGAAAAATTAAAACTAATTCTACCAAAAGCTTCTAGGCCTCTCATTTGAACCAGAAACATTTTTAAAATTTTTCTTGGCATTTCTACATTCTATAGTTTAAATTTGGGAAATGTAAATATCGGGTAACTTTTCAGAATAAATATTTTTTTTATATACTGTTAATATAAAGTAAATGCTTTTAAATGTTTTTGTGTTCTAAAATTCTTGACACTGAGCTGTTATTCATAATAATATAAAAGAAAAGAATAAAATAATTTTAATAAGTTTTAATGTGAACAGTATGCATATAGAGATAGATTATGAAAAATTAATTGTATTCCTCTTCTGAAACTAATGGAGATGGCTTACATATCAAAGCACAATAAAAAATAAAACATTTTAATACTCAGACAGTAAAGGTCATACAAAGAAGTAAAATAGGTATTTTCAGGTGCCTTATGTGAGTAGATAATAATACTTTGGCGCTAAGGTTTCTAGCATATTAGACAAAAGGAAACTTTGTTTAAAGATTTTATTTCCTGCCAATGAGAGCATTTAGATTCATTGGCAGAGGCAAAATTTTTCCAGAAATTAAAGCTCAAGCAGATATTTACCCTGTATGTAAAGGACATTGAGTGACATATAATCATAGAATGTTAGACCTGAACATGAGAAATCAACTACTGATTTCAAACTTGGAGAGAAACAGGAGCTATTAAAACATTTATGAGACTCCCTGTGGGCTACATATTAATATTATCTGCATTCTCTTGTATTTTTATTTTTTAAAATATTTCCTAGTTATGCTTTAATCTGATTCAAACCACACTTGAGAGTGTTATAGCTGCAATACCACAGGTTTGACTTCTCTGATATAAACTAACCCCTTTGTTTTACACATAGTAAATAACTTGCCTAACGTTACATAACTAAGCCATTACTAGTGACATGTAACTTTGAAAATACTAATATTTGAGACAAAAGGTTCCCTATCATCTGTTAGATAATTAAAATTGCTTAGCCTGGCATTCAAAACCTTCATAATCCATCCCTAATCTAACTTGCCAACCTTCTCCTATTGCATCTTCCCTTCACAAACCTTTTGTTTTGCTCACTTACTGTTCCTACAGAGGGCACAACATTAAAGAACAGTAGTGTTCAGTAATTGTGTCCTCCAACAGTGTCTTTGAGCACAGTTCATGCTGATTCTGGATCTACCATTTAGTTGTATGACCCTCTTTTTTTTTTTTTTGTAAAATTGGTGTAGGAATGATTACACTGCTTACATTGTGTGGTTGTTATGAAGGTAAATGAAGAGATATGCATAGAACTCTTTTGTGAGCTTTTACTGCTTATCATCAAAAGAAAATGACTAACTTTTTTAAAAGAAATTTTGAGCTGTCATCTTATTGTTGCAATCTTATGAAGTAGGTAGTACAAAACTACTATTTCAATTTAAAGAAGAAAATCAAAATGGACAGATTGTAAGTAATTTTTCACTGTAAACGAGTCAATGACTAGACTGCAACCACTATAGTCTCTTGACACTGGTACTAGAACCCAATCCCATTTATTTTTATATCATATTGTCATGAGTGAAATTCAACCAAAGTAGACTGAGGCATGTTTTCTCTAAGCAAGATAACATTTCATTAACAGGGGTGCTATCTGCCAATATATTGAGTCACTAGTGGCCTTAATTTTGCCAAGGACTCGGAGATGGGAGCTCAGCTCCTTTTTGTAATATTAGAACAAAGAACAACACAGGGCAGGTGGGGCAATTGTTTGGTGAGATCATGAGGGTGAGAAAAAATATGATTGGTTACATAGCTGAGGTATGGGGAACAATATGATTGGTTGGACTTTGGGAATGAGGGGCTAGCAATAATCCCCTCCTTCCTTTCAGTAACTAAGAAGTGTTCATCGTTTGAATCCACCTGCTAAAAGATAGTGAGCCACATACTGGATGGCAAACCAGACATCCTTGAAGGATAGCTTGATGGTGTGAAGATACTAGACCAGACTCCCTCAAAGATAACAGATTTTCTTGAGGCAAGAATTGAATAGTGGTTAGCAGAACAACTGGATTTCTAAACTTAATGTTACCGGCTGGCTGAATTTTTGAATCAAGTTTAGTGCCATGACATAGACAGTTAAAGGAGAAAATCAATTAATTGTAAGTAAGATCAATAAAAAAAAATCATACAGATTCAATTTAATCTTTTCAATAATTATTTACATACTACTGCAATAAATTATCTTACAACAAATAAGACAAGTAGAACCAACCAACAAAACCACCATGTCTGATTGAATTATGCAGCCATAATTAATTAGCTCTCCTTTTAAAGGAAGGATATTTCATTATCTGACTTCCAGGATCAATTAATGGGAGTATAGGTGCCTCTTCATGTTGTCTTCATGATGCATCTTATTCTCCTGGTTCTGTTTACTTCATTCCAAATCAGTTGATCGCCGACTAACCATGTTTCTTGAAATTAATTCTTTTTTGTCATTATGGTGCAATGATAGAGGCAGCTAGATGGCTCAGTGGATAAAGCATAGAGCCTGGAGCCAGGAAGATCTGAGTTTAAATAATCTAGCCTAAGACATATAATAAGCTGTGTGATCCTGGGCAAACCAATTAACCTCTGCTTGCCTTAATCCAGTAGAAAAGGAAATGGCAAACCACTCCAGTGTCTTTACCAAAAAAAAAACAAAAAAAAAAAACAAACCCATGTACAGAATGGTTCAAGGGAATGTGAAGAGTTGGACATAACTGAACCACTGAAGAACAACAGATGGTACCATAATACTCCATTACGTTCATAAATCACAATTTGTTCAGTCATTCCTCAGCTGAAGAGCACCCACTTTTTCCCCATCATTTTTCTGTGCTCTGATGTTTCCACTGACTCATGCAGCCATGAATAGCTAATCCTGAAATAGTCAGGTTACAGTGTATATAATTCCAGAAGTAAAGGTTCTGCTTTGGGGTCTGGGCATCTTTATTCTCTTTCAGTTATTAGAGAACAACAACTAGGAATATAGCCCAAAACCTCTTCTATTGTATACAAAAAGTAATACATTGGAAAACTAACATGGCTGAAGAGAGAATCATTCATTATGTGACAATGTCCCTGCCATAGTGATTAGTGAATAATAAGATTCCCAAGACATTGTATTCCCAGTCATTCCACCAAAGCAAAGATCAACAAAAGGAGTATTTCAGCCCTGATAATCTTCAAAGGCCAGAATATTAAAACAGTTGCTCCTAAGTCTACATTCCATCTCTACCCCCTTTATTAGAGCTATGGCTACCTGGCTGATCTTCCCTAGAAGTAGCAAACTGGGACAGCTAATTAGCTCACATAACTTATTAGTTATACCTTGTATAACTCTGGTACTTGAGTTTTAAGTGTTTTGCTCTTGTATCTTTGGAGCCATTAAGCAACACAAGCCCTATCCTCATACCCAACTATTGTCCCATATGGGCCTTTTTTTATGGCCACTGCCACTACTACAATTTTTTCACTTGCAAGTCTATGCCATATAAACTGCTTGTGGTTTTCTGATTAACTCAAATATATAGAACACCGCAATTTCCCTATCCCTTGTGGCCCTGAGTCACTCCAGGTCTCAAGCCTTCTATTGCTGTAAATGAACCCTTCTCTCTAAAGTAGACTCCTCCAACTATTCTTTTTTGTTTCCTAAGGGACCTCTCCCTATTTTCATTATTAGATCTTTCTCCACCCAATCCATTCCTCTGTTTTTTTTTAAACCTCTATTTGTTTGACCCCCCATCTACCGAAATTCAAAGCTATAATGTCTCAGACAATAACATCATGGACCCACTGCCGCCTCTTTCTCCTCAGTCTCTCTGTCATCTAAGTTCTCTACATTCTAGTAAGACTGCATCTAAAGTATTAGAGAGTCTTTCTCAATTTTTCATTTCTCATTTTTTTTCTGCAAACTCGCTGCCCTAATCTGTCTCATCTTTTGGCTATCCTGATGCCTTATTTTGGGACATATTGAATACAAAGAGAATAGCAGGGCATTCAAGTCAATATAATGTCCATTCCAATTCAACCATACTGGACTGGAACACAGGTGAAAAGTACAGATTTGGGTAGCTACCACATTGAGGCAGTTGGGTAGTGGGATAGATAGATCCCTGGTCCTGGAGTCATGAAGAACTGAGTTAAAACTGAGTTAAAATCTGACCTCTGATACATACTATGTGACAGACAAGTGATTTGACTTCTGTGTGCTTGGGTTTCCTCATCTGTAAAACAGAGGAGGAAATAAGCATTTAGAGTCCCTGCTATGTGCCAAACACTTTAAGTACTTTTTTTTTTAAACCAATTCTACCTCATTTGATCCTCACAACACGTCTGCGAAGTAGGTGCTGTTATCCCTATTTTACAATTGAGGAAACTGAAGCAAACAGGTTAAATGATTTGTTCTGGATCACAGAGCTAAGAAGTATATTAGACTGAATTTAGACTCAGGTTTTCCTGACTTCAGGTGCAGTACTTTTTCCACTGTGCCACCAGTTGTCTTGGAATGGGGATGATATTTACTCACCAGGATTGCAAACATTAAATGTGACATTTGTAAAACTCTTTGCAAAACCTTAACACTACATAGATGCTGGTTGTTGTATTATGTGATAGTTCTTAAGGATGGATTCTCTTCAAGAAAGAATTTTAAGAGAACAGAAAAACTGAAGACAACTATAAAACTGAAGACAACCATAAGGAATGCCATTACTTAAGAATAAAAGGAGGATGAGGAAAAAACAAGCGAGAAAAGAAGAGTGTTCCAAGAAGTAGGAGACCCAAGAGACTGGAGGGTCATTAAAGCCAAGGGGAAAAAAAACTGTTCAAGGAGGGTGAATGATGAAGTGTTCAGTAGGTTAATGGGTATCTGGTGATAGTCTCACCATTCCCCTGCCTTCTAGTTTTACTTTAGTGGTTCAAACTATGGACCAGCAAATTATTAAAGGTATAAATAAATAGAAAACCAAAATTACAGAAGACTTTACAAAGTGCTTTCTTCATAGTAATCTCATGATGTGGGTAGCATTATCATTTTGTGGATTAAAAAATCTGCCTGGGGTCCAACAAAGTTTCTCATATTATCATTGTTTTTCTTCAGTTACACAGGTAGGTGGTGACACAGCCACTTAATCCATGCCATTTGGCTTCAAATTCAGTACAGCAGTACAGCAGTACATCATGCTGTCTTATATGAATAGGTTTACAGAATTTTAACTCTTGCTGTAAGAGAATGTAATTTTTAATTAGTAATTAAATTATTATTACTAGAATTAGGTTAAAAGTAAAATTTTATGGAGAACTTGAAGAAAATTTTGGCTGGTGTTATGTTTGTCTAAACATTTATTTCAATGAAGAATTTGCAAGCATGTTCTATGAACATAAAATTTTGAAAGGATGAAAAATTCCTTCTCAACCAAGAAGCTTTTAAAATGAAGTTAAAAAACAGGTTGAAACTGACAAGGAGCCTGAAACTGCTTGTAGTATCATGAAATAGAACATTTTGAATGTTAAGTCAAAATTCAATAATAAAAGATGATTTTTAATAAAGTGAAACTTCATTCTCTAATAGTTAATCATTTTGCACAAAGGTAGCCATACTGGGCTGCACAGAACCTCCTACAAGTACACAAATTTACTCAACTTTTATGAGGTAGGGTAAATGGCAAATTAAAAAAAACACCTGACAATTGGAGATCTATTTCTTTTAAAGTTAATCCCCTGTTAATAGTTGGTTACAGATTCAACTCTGTTTCCTATATCTATTGGATAATGTTGTCCTGATAAGAACCCCTATGTTGAGGCACCTTCTCCACCTAGATGTAATATAGGTGCTTTCTACTCTGCTCTTTGACCTCCACCTTAACAACTCGTATTCTGGAAACTAATCAAATCAACAATACCATTGCTTCTGGGAAAGAGATGTCAAACGCCCTCATTCTTGTACTCCCCATCCCTGTGACTTCTCAGACCAAAATATTTCTTATTCAGCACTCCCCTAGCTCTCCTTTTTTAGAATTCTATTATTTCTATTACCTCTCTCAAATAATAGTTTTTCCCAACTAAATGTAAATATAGTTTTCAACATTCTTTTTAAAATATTTTGAGTTCCAAATTTTTCTCCTTCCTTTCCCCTTCCCACGATAGCAATCTGACATAAGATATACATGTGCAATCATGTTAAAATATTTCCACATTAGTGATGTTGTAAAAGAATCAGAACTAAAGGAAAAAACCTTGAGAAATAAAAAACAATGAAAAAAGTGCTTCATCTATATTCAGACTCAGTTATTTTTCTGGTTGTGGATAGCATTTTCTATCGTGAGTCTTTTGAAATTGTCTTGGATCATTTCGTTGTATTACTGAGAACAGCTAAGTCAATCATAGCTGATCGCACAATGTTGCTGTTCCTATTAGTATGATCTTCTGATTCTGTTCACTTCACTCTGCATCAGTTCATATAAGTCCACATTTTCCTGAAATCCACCTCATTTTTTATAACACAATAATATTCTATTATATTTTTTGCAAATGGGTTCTTTTCCCTTTTTATGATCTCTTTGAGATACAGACCCAGTAGAGACACTGCTGCATCAAAGGATATGGACAGATTAATAGCCTTTTGGGCATAATTCCAAATTGCTCTCCAAATGGTTGGATTAGTTCATAACTCCACCAACAATGTATCAGTGTCCCAATTTTTCCACATCCCCTCCAACATTCCTCAGCTTTTCATTTTTTCTTGTCATTTTAGCCAATTTGAAGGGTGTGTAGTAGTACCTCAGAGTTGTCTTATTTTGCATATCAATAGTGATTTAGAGAATTTTTTCATATGACTAGAAATGGCTTAAATTTCTTCATCTGAAAATTGTCTATTCATATCTTTTGACCACTTATCAATTGGAGAATGGCTTGTGTTCTTACAAATTTACATCAATTATCCATATATTTTAGAAATGAGGTCTTTATCGGAGCCCTTGGATGTAAAATGTTTTCCCCAGTTTTCTGCTTCCCTTCTAATCTTGGTTGTATTGGTTTTATTTGTGTAAAACCTTTTTAATTTACTATAATCAAAATTATCCATTTTGTATTTCATAATGTGCTCTAGTTCTTCTGAGATGGATCCTCTTAATCTCAGCACCTTAGAAGAAACAGTCTATTGAAAAAAAATACCCCAAACACAAACAAACCTTTATGCTATTAGGCAGAAAAGTGAATTATATCACAGAAAGATTTTCAGTAGGGATTCTAAGAATCCATGCTGCTTAGTAATCCTATATGTCGTCTTCCCTCTTCTCTTACTATTCCCCTCCCTCCATTCAGGTGGTTTTACAAAAACTTAAATTTTGCTAATTTTTTTTTCACTGAGCCACAGTCTTTAACTTCCCTTAGTTTTCATTGTTATGAAAATTTCCATTTCAAAAGGAAATGGCAAGGGGAGAGGGAGTATTTATTATTGTATTTCCTTGGAATTCTAAGGCATGGTTTTGATTTACTTCAGGCTTAGCAGCATACACTTGTATGGGGAAACCAACCATCCTAGCAAGAGGGGTTAAGAAGTTGGAAACATATGAGCAAAAATGTTTTTTCTTCATGGACTTCTATCAAGGTTCACTAGTGATTATGTTTATCAAATGACATTGTATTTGTTTAAAAAAAAAAAAGAAAAGAAAAAAAGAGGGGCAGCTAGATGGTGCAGTGGATAGAGCACCAACTCTAGAATCAGTAGGAACTGAATTCAAATCTAGTCTCAGACACTTAACACTTAGTACTAGCTGTGTGATCCTTGGCAAGTCAGCCCCAATTGCCTTTCAAAAAACCCATTTGGCACATAGTATGTACTATATAAATGCTTATTTTCTTACCTTTTCTCATATCTTAACTCCTCTCCCCTTCATCACCTCCAACTTCAAGAAACATATCGAATAACAAAAGGAACAACAAAAAAGAAAAGTCAGAGGAGAATAAAGAAATGAGAAAACAAGCTTTAATATGGTGAATGGGAAAAGGAAACACAATCTGGAAGAAAAGAGGAATAGAGTAATAACCAGAACCATGAATGTAGAACATAACCTCAAGAACCTCTGGGATGAGTTAGAATTCTTAAAAACAAATTTGAAATTATAAAAAATATCCCTAGAGAACAGTAATATAGAGCAGATGACGAAAAAAGCTAAAGCAGTAGGATAGATTGAAAATAAACAGCAAAAAAAAAAAAAATGAATAGCAAAGAGTATAAAATATGCAGAAGTATAAGAAATATAGGGCCTTTAAAAAACAATTGGAAGAACACAAGCCAAAAATGTGGCCATAGAACATAGCATCAAGGAATAAATAGTTGATAAGCCTGTTACAGTCTACACTTAACACATAACCACATACTGTTGGGCATTCTATATTCATCAGGTTGTTGTTGTTGTTTTGTTTTGGTCTGGGACAATTGGGGTTAATGACTTGACCAGGGTCACACAGCCAGGAAGTGGAAGACACTTGTCTGAGGTCATATTTGAACTCAGGTCCTCCTGACTTCCGGGTTGTGCTCTATCCACTTCACCACCTAGTTGCAGCACCACTTTTTTTTTTTTATTATTTTGTTTTTTAAGACTGATTATCCATACTCTGGCAGACTAGAAATGCAGTTACCAGTCATTTGGAATCCTAATAATAAATAATAAATGGAGTGTCCAAAGGAGAGCAATCACTATAGTGAAGGGTCTCAAGATCATATTATATGAGGATTAATAGAAATGAAGATATTTCAACTGTAAGAGATATAGTAGGATAAGATAGCTGTTTTCATGTATTTGAAGGGCTGTTCTATAAAAGATACATTTCATTTTGCTTGGCCCTTTAGGGCAAAAGTAGTGGAAGAGGTAATGTTAGACCTCATGTAGAACAAACTTCCTAATAATTACAAAAATTCAAAACTGGAATGGGCTCCTTTGGGAGGTGAAGCAATTCTTCTCATTTGGAACTCTTCAAGCAGAAGTTATGTTGTAAAAAGTTTAGTTAATTTCATCACAGAGGTCCCATCTAGCTTTAAAATTTTATTCTATGAATGGGTCAAAGAACAAACTACAAAACCAATGAATAATTATAGTAAAAAGAATGATAGCAGTGAAGCAACAATTATTGAATATAACAAAAATAATCCTTTTATCTCTGAAAACATTAATGAAAGATAAAAAAGAAACGATTAACGAATCGATTATGTAATTTAACAAAAGCCAACAAATTAAGAATCACAAAACATACTAAAGAAAATTTAAAACATTTTGTTGAAACAACTTATGTCACAGTAAATTTCCATCCTCAATCGTACCTTCAAATTGAACCCTTCCTTGTGACAAAGAAAAAAATTAAGCAAAAATATCCAGTGCAGTGACTGACAATATATAAAATGTTCTTTCCTAGTACTACCTTCTTCTTCTGTGGTGAAGGAGGAGGCATGTTTCATTATCTCTCTTTAGTACCTTAATTGGTTTTTCTATTTCTTCTAGTTCAATTTATTTTTAGTGATCTTTTCATTAACTTTGTGAAAAGAAGACAAATAAAAATCAAATGAGTGATAAATGGAAAACAAAGACTATTGAATTGACATGTCTTTATGAAAATCAATAAAATTAGTAGATATGTGTATGTGTGTCCATTAGACTGTAAGCTCCTTTAAGAGAGGGATGGTCTTTTTTTTGCCTATTTTTGCATCCACAGCATAAAGTAGTAGGTACTTAAATGTTTATTGATTATTGATTGATTGACTATAAAGCCAGGGCCTCTTTACTTTTTTGCTTGTTTCTTTGTTTCATGGATCCCCTTATCAAATTTTTAAATGTGTGGAATAAAACATGTAGTATTACATAGGGAATTATTATATTAAAATAAAGTCATCAAAATGTTTTAAAAAAACAAGTTCACATATCTCAGGTTAACTCTGACATAGAGGTACACATAGATTTTTAGGCTCACAGCCAAGTGGACTCAGATTATACTTTTGACACCTACCTAGCTCTGTGACTCTATTTAATTAACCTCTATATTTCTCAAACAATTTCCTAGAACATAACTATTATGTCATAAATGAATTGTGATCTGTATTGTTTGAAAGATTTCCCATAATAGGTAAGAAAGTCCTCCATGTCATAGAATGCATTTAACAAATAGTTCATTCCTATATTAATATGATAATATTAATAAATCATTAGTTAATTTGGCTCTTAAAACTAAAAAGAAAATCATATTATGAAAATAAAATTAAAAAAAAGAAGAAGGAAGAATTCACAATGAATAGAAAGGAAAATCATATGAACCACACAGGAAATTTAAACAACCTAATCTTAGACAAGAAATCAAGTAAGTTGTAATTGTCCTCCCAAAAGAAAAAAAAAATTGGTCCAGTGAATTTGACCAATTATTTAAAGAAAAAAGTCCTTTGCTAAACTCTTCTCAGAAAAAGAGGAAAAAAACCATCCTACTAAGCCACTTTTATTTGACAAATTTGGTTCTAAAATAACCCAAGGAAGAAGAAAACAAAGAAAGGGAACTTTAAATCAGTATCAAAGATGGACATTGATGAAAAATAATTACTAAAATAATAGCAAAAAGAGTATAACAAAGTATAAACATTCTTTGTGACTTGCCATCATAACTACTCAAATTAATCTATAGATTTAACCTTATATCAACCAAATTACTCAGATAATACATTAATGAATTAGACAAAATAATAACAAAATCAACATGGAAGAACAAAAGCTAAAAAACATCAAGGGAAATAATAGAACAATTGTAGAATTAAAGGGACATATCTTTGATATACTGAAAAAAAAGATCTGAAAGGAAGGTTCTTAAGCAAAAATAATATTAGTGATAACATCTTTTATAGTGACAAAAATATGGAAGCCAAATATATTCCTGGGAATTAAAGCAATTAGAATTGAACAAATTGCTTATATAACATGTAAACATAATGGAATATTAAGAACCAAAAAGATAAAACACATGTGAAGTTTTCAGAGAATCATGGTAAGACTTGTATGAAGAGGTACAGAAAGAAGAAAGCAGAGACAAAAAGAATAGTACTCAATAACCATAATTGTAAATAGAGGCATTAAAAGGGAAAATAACTCATGTCAAAAGACAGTGTTGGTAGCAAATGACAAAGAACTTCTTTCCTTTTTGTTGATTTTTTTTTTCTTTTTCTGAGGCTGGGGTTAAGTGACTTGCCCAGGGTCACCCAGCTAGGAAGTGTTATGTGTCTGAGATCAGATTTGAACTCAGGTCCTCCTGAAATCAGGGCTGGTGCTCTATTCACTAAGCCACCTAGCTGCCCCTGTTGATTTGTTAATAAGCATATAAGCCATAAAACTAAAAAATTATATCCACCAAAAATGTAAAATAATATCAGATGGTTTTGCTTTACTATTTCCAGGAAATGTACTTTGTCAGCTTTGAGTGATTATTACATTATGTTTGTTGCATGGAAGCAAATATTTCATTAATTTTTTTAACATTAAATACATTGGTGCTCAGTACTCTCAAATATCCACTATTGGTTACCACTCTTAAGTGGAAAGTTCTGTTACTCTTCCATTCAAGCCCATCCTCTGTAAATGTTATTTCTTTCATCTTCCCCGTTTTACCAGAATCCATGTTTGGGTGTGTTCAATAGACTTTCTTGACAAAAGGACTGGTAGGAAAAGATCAGAAACTACAAGCTACAATAACCATTGAATTTCTATATTTGTCTGCTTATAAGCAAAGTATATCTTTGGAATTTCTGTAACTGAGGAATATGACTCAATACTCAAATAGGCATATGTATCAAATATTGTACAAAGCAGGCTTCAAGTATATAGGCTATAAAGAAAGTAAATATTTGATTAATTACATCACCCACATAAAATACTTCTCAAAAGGAAAAAAAAACAATTCTTGCTTTTGGAAATAATTTCTGACTAGAATTATTGTAAAGTCCTCTTGCACTTAGGGCGCTTTTTAGCTTCACCTTTGCTCTTTCTGATAGCTGAATGAGCACAGATTATCCCTTCTTGCACAAATGCAGTACTGGAAAGGTACTATCAATTCCAGAGGCATGAGGATTTATGTTCTTGATCTAAAACATCAGAAGACTAAAATTAATATTCCATAGATGAAGTAAATGTAAATATATATAATATAAAGTAAATATAAATGATAAAGTAAAGGGAATTTCTTAGTAGAGGCCCTTAACAAAGACAAGAAAGCTAGAGGCTTCTAAATGTTGCTAAGGAACAAAATCCAGTAGAGAGCCAGGACTTTGCTGGGATTTCTAGAACATCTCCAGCAGATTACATGAAGGAGAAAAAACCCTAGGAAGTTGGGGATCATTTTTGAAGATCACCTCTAATTTTGCTCCCCAAAGAGTTTCTTCCTAATGTGACCTGGGCTCAGACCATTTGTGAGCACAATATAAAACATACCATAGACTTCCTCTGGAATCTAGAAAGAAGAAAAGGAAAAAAGTGTGTCCAGGAACAAGTCAAGGGAGCAAGTGATTGCAGCCAAGTGAAGCTCTGAGCATTGCTTTTGGCACCTGGTCCTGCCCAGTATTAGCCAGTCTGAGTATATACCCTGACTTGTTTCCCTGCTTACTGAGCAGTGGCTTTGGTGAAATGGAAAAGTGTGAGAAAGGCTTCAGTTGCCTCCCAGAAGTATATTTCTTCCTAATCATCAAATAGACTTAGAGTGAATGGGACAATTTTCTAGTGAAAGAGAGATAACTAAGGCAGATGGCCTTCTCAGCATAATAGAATGAGCAAGGAGTCAAGACTCAGGTTCAAGTCATGGCTTTGTCACTAACTTCCTGCAGGAACTCGCACAAGCCACTTAACTTATCTTGTCATGGAGGGCACAGTAGGGCACAAGATTTGGTTGACCCGCTGGTCTGGGAAGGAATGGAGCATTCACTGATCCAGGATTTGCTGTATATACCGAGAAAAGCCTCTTCAATGGCAATCTCTTTGCCTATAAAATGAGGATACAACTGCTGACACTGACTCCCTCCATCCATTAAATTCTTACCGTGATGGCTCATCCTTTCAGGGAGGAGACCCTGGTTAAAGGCTGTGCCAGGAGAATATAAGCCCTGTAGGCTGTGAACTAGAAAGACTTACAGAATGATGATGGATAATGTCCATTATATGTTGCAGCTGCTCATATTCTCTATGCACTTCTCCCAATACCCTCTGAGTGAAAGTTTTTTGTCATTGCTGCTTTTCTTAATACTGGATTTCCCTATCTCAGCTGGGACAGAAGTGTAGTGGGCACTCATGGGCCTAACTCCACTTCTGACCATCATGGAAACTTTGACTTGCTTTATTTCTGATCTTAGCCTATTTGCCCCTCTGATTCAGCTCAAAACTCCCAGATTCAATATAGTCACCAGCCAGACCTTCCCTAGCAAGAATGACAGCTATGTGCTATTATCCTCCATGACTCACAGTCATGAAATCAACAGTTAATATTTTATAAAGTCAGCTTTTATCTCTGGAAGAAGTTGTCAATGATTTTAAAACATGAACCTAGCATATGGGTGATAATGAATATAGACACTGTGATCTTATTATGGACTGATGGAAATGATTCTTTCCACAACACCAAGCTCTCAAAGGTCATCTACTGAGTGATCACTGATGGAAGGTACATCCACCATGACCAAATACTACAGATCTTGAAAGTAGAATCCTACCTTAAGGTCTGTTTTAAGGATCCAAGGATACTGAATGCAAAATCTTCTATGAATGCAAATGGTATTATTCCTCAAACTGCACTCTCTTAAAAATTGAGAAACAACTCACTTTAACCCAAGAAAAAAATTCAGCTGACAGTTCCCACACAGCTAGTGTATAAAATCCAGTCAATACAGAGAGATGACAAAAAATATTCAGAGCTGGGCTATTGATCTGGTGGGTCAGTAGATGCCGCCCACAGATGGAAACTCACATTAGGGAAGTTGAAAGTCCAAAGGCCACAGAGAGCTAGAAAAGATGTTTTCACCAGCTTCCTTTAATGAATAAAATGAGAGAGACAGAGACAGAGATACAGAGATAGAGACAGAGAGAGACAAAGAGAAAGAGAAAACCTTTTTTTTTTTTTTTTTTTTTTTTTTTTTTTTTTTTTTGCAGAGAACTGGTCAGAAAGAGAAGCATTTAGGACCAGCCCCTTCTCCAGTACGGTGATGCTTCTCTTCTATCACAACTAGTCAGTTACAAGCCCTGCATAGGCAGCCACCACTGCTACCTTTTTCTCTCTCATCTAGATCAAGGGTTCCTGTTGGGAGGTTTAGATCAATTAAAGATCAATCAAAGGCTATGTATATTTATATCTATCTATCTATCTATCTATCTAGATATTACATATATATCAATTTCAGCTTTTAAAACAAGAACTAAAGGGGTCAGTTTTCTTTTAGACCTTATGGTAATAAGGCCTCATTGATGTCCTTTTTAGCCAAGATGACTGTCATCAGGGAAAGGGGGGAAAAAATGCAAAAGTAGTGCACTGTCAGCAGCTACCACCAGGGGGAGGATGGAGCTACTTTTCAGTGCCACATTTAAGCTCACCAAGGGAAGGAAACAAGCACTTTTTATGTGCCCACTATGAAATAGCCACAGTGCTAAACTATAAAGAAAGGAGGCCTTGCCCTCAAGGAGCACACAGTCTAATGAGGACCTCAGAATTTTCCAGCTAGATTCATTTCATAGTAGTTTCACAACTTGGTTTCAACTCTTCTCTCCTGCTTCAGCTGAATGCCTTCTAATGGGAGTCTTTCCACACCCCCACCCCCTTTTCGGTTTTTTCTTCTTCCATTAGATTGTAAGGTCCTTGAAGATAAAAAACTGTCTTTTTCTTATTGTATCTCCAGCACTTAGCACACTGCCTGGCATATAATAAGTAATAAATGTCTGTTGACTCTTCGCTTGTAATTTTTGCTGATGTGGTAGGTAGGCTTATTTATTTTTTTGAAAAATAACTGATTGAAAATGAACTAATTTGTATTGAAAGACTTTATATAATGATAGTACTTTAGTGTCTGCTATATATAGAAATGTGTGAGTTGCACACACAAGCACATTTATAATTATTGAAATGCTTGTGGTTTAGGAAATACATTTGGTCAGACCATGCTTCATTTAAAATTGAACTGTTTCTCATTTTGAGGTAATCTAGTTTCATTTTTAAATTTTGTCTTTGAACCACAATTGTTTCCAAGACTTTTCTCCATCAGTACAACTTGATTAGATTAGCATTTCACTTCTTAAATTGTGAATGACTTAAATATTCTCAGCAATACAATGATTGGACATTCCAAGAGGACTCATGATAAAAAAAAAAAAAAAAAAAAGGTCCTAGCTGCTTGCAGAGAAAGAACTGATGTTATCTGAATGCAGACTGAAGCACACTATTTTTCCTTTTCTTTTTCTTCTTCTTTTTTCTTCCTTTCTTTTTTTCCCTTTTCTTTTCTCTTTTTTCCTCCTCCCTCCCTTCCTCCCTTCCTCTTTTCCTCTTTCTCTTTCTCCTTCCTTCCTTCCTTCCTCCTCTTTTCTTCTTCCTTCCTTCTTCCCTCTTTCTTTTCTTTTCTTTCCTTTTCTTTCATTCTTTCTTTCTTTCTTTCTCTCTTTCTTTCTCTCTTTTGTTCTTTCTCTTCCTTCTTCTTTTCTTTCTTTTTCTTTTTTCTTCCTTCCTTTCTTTCCTTTCTTTCTGTTTTTTCTTTTTCTATCTTATTTCTCTTTGACTTCCTTTCTCCTTCCCTCCTTCCCTCCCCCTCCTCCTTTTCTCTTCCCTCCCTCCTTCCTTCCTTCCTTCCTCCCTCCTCTTCCTTCCTCCTCCTCCTCCTCCTTCCTTCCTCCTCTTCCCTCCCTCCTTCCTCCTCCCTCCCTTTCTCCGTCCCTCCCTCCTTTTCTTTCTTCTTCCTTCCTTCTTTCTTTCTTTCTTTCTTTCTTTCTTTCTTTCTTTTCTTTCTTTCTTTCTTTCTTTCTTTTCTTTCTTTCTTTCTTTCTTTCTTTCTTTCTTTCTTTCTTTCTTTCTTTCTTTCTTCTTTTCTTTCTTTCTTTCTTTCTTCTAGCACAAAATGACTAATGGAAATGTTTTACACAATCACACATATATAACCTATATCAGATTGTTTGGGTGGGGTAAAGAGGAAGAAATAGAATTTGGATCTCAAAAAGTTTTAAAAGCAAATTTTTTTTTTAATTTACATGTAATTGGGGAGGAAAAATAAAACATTAAAAATTTGACTTCTCTTTGAATAAAAATGAAACAAGAAAAACTCTTATCAACTGAAATTGTATTTTATCCCCATTTGGTCAGAAACAGTAAAAAGGAAGCTCCTTTAGTAAATCATCTAATAACATTATTCATCTCACAAGATCACTGTTGTTACTGTTGTTTGTCCTTCATTCTCAGAGGACCATGATATCAGAGAGGTGATGCCATGACATTCAAGTGAATTAGATTTAAGTGAGGAAGGCCAATGCAAAGTTACCTGCCTCAGTTTCTCCTCCAGAGCTGAGCCCACTGGTCAGATATAGATCAGATATTGATCTGAACAATAACTTAAATGGATCATTTACAGAGATGAAATAATGTGCTTAGTCACATTATTTGTGCTAAATGGCAAAGGAAGGATCAAAATAGATATTTTCCCTTCAGAGTCAGTATTTTTTTTCTATCTATAAAACCACCCCCTGTGCCTTAGAGTGGCAGACAGACTTGGATCACATGTTTATACTGAACAGATCCATTCTCTTTTCCCAGTTTATCTAACAGAGGAATGAGTCAAAGAGGAAAGCTGAAAATAACAAATGATTAGCATAATTTTTAAAATAATTTAACTCATAGATGGTTGCTGGAGCCACAAAGATCTGAGTTCAAATCCTATGTCAAATATATATTAACCTCATGACCTGGAGAAGCCACTTAACCTCTCATTAATTAAGCCTGTTTCTTCTATAAAATGGAAACATGAACACTTGTAGAAACCACCTCACAGCTTGTTATGAGGATCAAATGTGATCACATATGTGGAACGCTTTGCAAACCTTAAAATTTTATATAAAGGTCAGTTACTATCATAACCACCTTCCTCCCATACACAAATACATCTCTTCTGAAGACTATGGACAGGGTCTAAGTGAAAAAGAAATTTCCCAACTGCAAAATCCAAGGTGGAGAATAATGGGAAATGAGACAAATGCTCCTGTGAGCCTTAGAGACATTGTTTTCAGTCCTGGTTATCTCTAGATGCCATCACTTCACCTATATGAGCTTTACTTTCCTTATTTGTAAAATGAGAGAGCTGAATGAGCTGTTGTAGATCCTTTTTCTTGTTTCTGAGCTTAATCAAAGTTGAACTTAATGAGAGATTACTCGGTATCCCTGCCTTCAGTTGGAGTCGTGATATCTACATGAAAATTACAAACAGTTACAGCATGAGGGAAAACATGCAGACAAAATTAAAGTAAATACTTTGTTGGTTTTTTTTTTTGTCATCAGGGATTGCTATGTGAATAGCATTGAACTGGGCACTAAGGATAGATAGAACAGTAGCTTCCCTCAAGATGCTCACTTTCTAGTGGAAGATACACAGGGGGAATGCTTTGGGGGTGAAAGGAGGGAAACAAAGAGGCCAATTATGAGGATATTTAAATTGTCCAGATGAGGATGGGAGATTTATGGAGATAGAATTGACCAGACTTCAACTATCCATATGAGGACAATTTCAATTAGCCAACATAACAAACCTAGTGGAACACTGCTTTTAGCAACCTGTTAGAAAACATATTTTCAGTCTTCATGGAAATACTTTCCCGTCATCCTTTTGTGATTCTGAACACACACACACACACACACAAACACACACACTCACCCACACACTCCTTTTGGCCATCATTACATGAACACACACATGTAAATACATGTATAATACAAGTGCCTACATTAATATATTCATACATATGTGGCAGATTTGATCTCCACATATTTATACTGAATGGATTCACTCTATTTCCAATAATTATTCTATCCCCACACACATCTTTTATCCAAGAATGTGCACATAACCACCCATGTATACAGATAGCTACTCAGAGGAAGAGCTGCTCTAAAGTTTCTGTGTTTAAACTGGGTCAGGAAGCATAGTGGCTCTTTTTTGACCCAGGCACCCCAATGCCCACCCACTGTTGACATAATCTCCATCTGGAATCAGTTCTGGATTTTCCAAATGCCAATCTGAGTCAAACTAAACACTGTCATAAACATGCCCACAACGCAGTTACTATCTCATAGAAATAGTTCACAGACAGACGTACCCACCCACTTGTTATACAGATGCACACATATTTGGAGACTCAAAAATAGAAGGGAAAGTATGGGCAAACAGGAAAGAATAAGCCTAGATAAATGATAAAATCAGACTTGGCAGAATGAAGTAGATAAAAAAAAAGTTTTGGAGGAAAGGAAAGCTCAGTGAAGAGAAAGGTTTTTGCTATAAAGTCAGTGCTGCTCTTGGTCCTCCCTCCCTACCAGTCGTCCCCCCAGGAGAGGAGAGAATGGAAGGAAAGTCAGAAACAATCACAAAGAAGCAGCTACATTTATTAGATAGTAGCAAGTTGTGGATAATGGTTTTAGTTTCTATCATTGGTTCTACAAAGTATATGGCAATACTTAGTTTTTGTTAAATTCAGAATAAATATGAATTATAATTTTTAAATGGTTAAGTAGAAGAGTTGGTCGATCAGTGAAAACAGCTGACAAAAAAAATCCATTCAAGTTTGCAAACATTATTACAGACATTAATTCATTTGAATTTCAACAATTCTGTGAATAGTGCAGATAACCCCCATTTTACAAATA
Organism: Sminthopsis crassicaudata; assembly: GCF_048593235.1. Taxonomy (NCBI): domain Eukaryota; kingdom Metazoa; phylum Chordata; class Mammalia; order Dasyuromorphia; family Dasyuridae; genus Sminthopsis; species Sminthopsis crassicaudata. The sequence goes on from NC_133618.1 coordinate 606,989,390, forward strand.
GGGAAAGAGAGCTTGAAAGACTTGCTCCCTCCACCCACCGGTTACGGAGCCTGTAAATATCCGAAGTGGAATTTGAACCTCGGTCCCCCAAACTGCCCCAGGAGTGATGCAAAGCCAGGAGCCACCAGTGTACTTTATCCTACAGGGGCAGGAATTGGGCTACGTCAGGAGGGCTCTCTTCGGGAAGGGAGGGACCTCAGAAGGGCTCAGCCCAGTCAGGCCCTTCCAAAAGGGAAGCTGGGCAGAGGCGTGGAAGCCCGTGGGGCTCGGCGGGGCATCTCCCGCCCCTTGCGCCCGGGCACCAACACCCCCACAGCTGGGAAGCCGGCGCCGGCTCCCCGCCCAGGCCGAGAGTATCCAGCCCTCCCCCACCAGTCACTTCCTCGTTCCCGGGCCCACGGGGAGCAGTAAAGTGCCTGGATCCTGGGAGGGGGCAGGAGGGGAGATGTCAGAACCGCCTCCTTCCTCTTTCCTGCCAGGTTCAGCCTGCCAGATGATTGCAGCCCGCGCAGGCAAACGTCTCGGGGCCGGCAGGCGGCCCGGGGCGCAATGCTGCAGCTCCTGGACAGCCCCGCGGGGTCCTGGACGGCTCGGGGGGCGCCGCCCCCTCCCTTGCCGCGGAGCCTGCAGGGGGTTAACCGCACCTTCTTCCCTTTCTTCTCGGAGTTCAAGGGGGACCAGGGACTGGCCCTGAGCGTCGTGGAGACGATAGCGCTGGCCCTGATCTTCACGGCGTCCCTGGTGGGCAACGTGTGCGCCATCCAGCTGCTGGCACGCCAGCGGCGCCGGGGCACCACCGCCTGCCTGGTGCTCAACCTCTTCGGCGCCGACCTGCTCTTCATCACGGCCATCCCGCCGGTGCTGGCCGTGCGCTGGACCCAGGAGTGGCTACTGGGCGACCTCGCCTGCCATCTGCTCGTCTACGTGATGAGCCTGAGCGGCAGCGTCACCATCCTGTCCCTGGCCGCAGTGAGCCTGGAGCGCATGGTGTGCATCGTGCGGATGCAGCACAGCGCGCAGAGCCCCGGGCCCCGCGTCCGCGCCGCGCTGCTGACTTTCATCTGGCTCTACGCGGCCGTGTCCTCGCTGCCGCTCGGCGTCTTCTTCAGCGTGCGCCGCCTGCAGCTCCACGGCCTCGGCAAGGTGAGCCTTGCGCAGCCGCTGCGGCCCGGGGCGCCTAGGAGGGGTAGGGGAGGCGAGGGCAGGGCTGCAGCGCGCGCCGTCCGCCCGGACTGATAACAGGGCTGCTTCGAGGGCACGCATCCGGTGCGGGCGAACCCGGCTCTGGAGGCTCCGGTCTCCTGCGTGAGGGCGACTCGCCACAGGTCTCCTCTCCGCGCTCGGGGTTCCGTTCTGTAGGCAAGGCAGCGAGCGAGGCCACCCGCGCAGCGGTGGCTTTCCAGAGCGCCCAGACCCTGTCTCGCCCCCTCCTCTATGCTCGGCTTCTCTCCCTGATTCATGAGGGAAGCGCTAGCACTCAGTAGCGCCTTCCCTTTTGGGGCAGAACCCGTCGGCAGAGCGGGATCCCTGTAGGTTCACGCTTCCCATCCTGCGCCCAGGCTTCTCCTGGTCCTTATTTCTGGGACAACATTTGTGGAGGGAACGGCCTGTCACTTATTCCTGCCCGCCCGGAGCCAGCGAAGGCTCAGAGCCCTGTGCAAATAGATGAGAGAATCAGGAACTTAGAGACGCACCTGCTGGCTGCCCGAGAGAAGAGGAAAGGTGACTCAGGGGGGCCGACGGGAGTGTTCGGCCAAGCCAGGAGCCCTAAACTCTCTGTTACCGACTCTCGTTGGTCTCCAGTGAAACCTGTGAGCCCCGTCTCACAATCATGGGCACAAAACAAAAAATAGAGGAGCGAGAGGGAATCGATCATATTGAAATACAACTATTAAAACATTTCTTTAAAGTTTATAGAGCCCAGATTAGAACCTCAATCTAAACCAGTATCGAATTCCATGCACTTATTTGCGGGTTCCATTCTAACAATAGATCAAGTTAAGAGTGAGTCTGAATTTCTGAAAATATGAATTGGAACTAAGAAATATTTTCAGTTTTTTTGTGGTAGTTGTCACTCAGGTTATAAACGATGATCCCTTTCCCCCTTGTCCCCCCAAAGTCCCTGAACTCACAATTTAAAAACCCCACTACTTTTGGTATATTTTATCTTAAACGGCCTCCCCCACATATTGCTGAAATGTCTCCCAGCACTTGTAATTTCATATTGGTATTTACATGGCTGTCTTCTAAATCAGGTGAATTAACAGGTGAAAAGCACTTTCTCAGCCTCAAAGCAATTTTGCAGATTTTAGCTATTATTTTTGGTACCCATTTGATTGGTAAATCAAATGGATTCATAAAATGCTTAATTTCATGCCTTTTTCGAGCTTCCCTCTTGGGTGGCCCCCTACGCCCACCCCAATGTATTAAGGAAATAAAAGTGATGTTTAGGATTACAATGGCCTCTTTGGGGTGTGCTCTTTAAGATCAGTTCTTAAACTGATAAGGGATTTGGGGCATTTTTTTTTTTTTTGGACTTTTAACTTTAGACAAATGTTTGTAAGCCTTATCTCCTGGGTAACTGCAGATTTTCATTCATTCAGCAAATATTTATTATGTCTCTATTGGGTACAGACCATTGTGCTTGAATAGATATAAAGATCAAATGTCCCGAGCCCCTTCTTCTTTTTTCTCCCTCTTCACACTCCTTGGGTGAGCTCATCTGCTGCTGCCATGGTGATCTCACCTGCCCCTTCCCTGTGAAGATAATTTTAACACCCGATATTTAAATAGCATTTTAAAGTTTGCAATTCTTTTCAGCAAGCATTTATTTAAAGACTACTATGGGCTAGCCACTCTACCCAGTGATTAGACTTTAGAAATGAAAAGATAAAAAGTAAAACCCTAAAACAGCCCTTGCATCTTAAAGATAAGGTAAGACAAGCAGTTATTGGGTGTTGTTTTTGTTGATGAAAAACCTGAAGCCCAGAGCAGTTCGTCCCACAGCTAAGAAATATTTCAGAAAGGCATTTGAATGACAGGATCCCTCTAGTCTGTCTCATGGTAAATCCTAAATCTTTGTCTTTTAATACTCCTAAAAAGTTGGCTGCCTGCTGAGCATCAGCTCCTGGGTGTCAGACTCAAGATATCTCCCTTCTTTTGGGACACATTCATCTCACTCTATACCTCTCCTTTCTTTGTCTTTCAAAGGAGGGGAAGGAGGATTTTGGGAAAAGGAGAATAGTCAGAAAGAAGTAGGGAAGGGTCAGAGAAGGATCCCTGCCTTTGTTTTCATGATCAAACAAGAAGAAAAAAGGAGCAGTGAGGTGGTGAGGAAAGGTAGGGTTTGGAAGATGCAGATGAGAATACATCAGTTTCTTCCTAACTGTCCATCGCCTGATCTGAATTGAAGCTAGCTAGCTCTGCCATGGATTTTGTATTGTGTGAGTGACTCTGGGTAAAACATATCACCTTCTGGGCTTGGTTTGCTCCTCTGTATCAAAGTGAATTAACTAGTCTTATCTTTCTTATAGCATACTTTGCTTCTCAATCATGCGATTTTTCTCAGTTTCACTTTATTCATAAGGTAGCATAATAGATAAGATACTCAATTTTGAGAGAACTGGGTTCAAGTTCTGCCAATGAACTTTATTAAGGTAACTAGGTGTTTCTATAAGTAGAGTGCTGAGCTTGGAGTCAGGAAGACCTGAATCCAAATATCTGTCTCAGACACTGGCTAGCTGTGTGACTCTGGGCAGATCATGGCCATCTTTCTTGTCTGTTTAAAAGGGTCTTGTACGTTTCTCTTTCCTTTCTGAAGAGACCAATGACATAACAGGTGACAACTTGACTTGTGGGTGAATTGGATTAAAGTGAGGCAAAGTTGCCCAAAGTCGTCAGCCTCACTCTGAGTCATCAAAGTCCAGTGGTAGGTCAAAAGTCAGGCCTCCAATGGGTCTCATGATATTTGTGAAAAAAGGGCTTTATTAACTTTAAAGGGCCATATCAGTAGGAATCGTTATTCTCCTTAATAAAAATAGAGAAATTTTAGCAACCCTGAAGTAAAGCAGACCTAACAGATCATCTATACCAGAGGTTTCTTAATTGTTTTCTGGGTCATGAGCCCTGGTGGCAGTCTGGTGAACCCTTTCTCAAAATTAAATTTTAAAGACATAAATTAAATACATGAGATTGCAAGCTGGTTATATTGAAATACTGTTATTAAACTTGTAAAAACAGAGTTTGAAGAGTCAGGTAGAGAATTCCTGAATTTTTAGTCTAACTTCTCATTTTCCAAATGAGGAAACAGAGTCAGAGAGGAGTTAGTTATAGGCCAAGCCTAAGATCCAAGTTTCCTGACTATTAATCCTTTGTTCTCTCTATATGTCCAGCTTGTTGCATTTTTTTAACTTTAAATTGACCTATATAGTACTGGGTCAATAATTTATATATGCCATAATAAACTTAAGGGGAAAAAAACCTAACACACATATCTTTGCTCTAAATATGCTTTAGTATACTAAATATATACTAAATTTAGTGTATATGTATATATTATTGTTATTATTCTCTTTAATAAAAATTAGAGAAACAGGGTAAACAAATACTAAATATATGATCAATAAATACTAAAACATATACTTTAAATATACGAAATGCACTTCCAATAATGAGGGAGTTAAGCCATATACTCACAAAAGAGTTTTAGAATGGTATTGGACCTTATGGGCCATTTAGTCTTATCTACCTCCTGTCAGGTGCAGGAATCCTTTCAAAAACATCCCAGATAGATAGTGGAGTCTCAGCTCTGATACCTCCAGTCATAGGGAACCCATTTCACTTTTTCACAATTCTAAAATTATTAAAAAGTTCTTAACTGTGAACTGTGATGGAGGTAAAATATGTCCACCCAGTTGTCCTATTTCTGACCTTTAGAATTCCACAGAATAAAATCTATTCCTTCATGTGGAGAATAACTAACACTGATAGATTAAAGTTTGAAAAGTATTTTATCTATATTATCTCATTTGATATATATAACATGCCTTCGATGAAAGTTTATATGGCACATGTAGCCTTTAATATCATGCTGTTTTACAGGTGGGAAAATAGCCTAACAGGGGTTGGGTCACTTGCAGGGAGCCATACAGCTCATAAGTATACAGGACAAGTCTTCCTGACTCCAAGAACAATATTCTGTCTACCACATCTATGCCTTCCTTCCTATATTCCATGTGGCTATCTTAGCCATATCTAGCCTAGAACTGAAAACAGATCTTCCAAATGTGCTCTAAGTCAGGGATTGGTGGTGTTAGAAATAACACTCTTGATACTGAAAACCAGATGTTGAGGAAAACTTATAAAAGAAGAATCTTTAGGAATCATCTTAAGGTTTCTGGCCAGAAGTGAGTCCTCTTCCTCTTCAGGAAAAGGGAGCACTGAGTACAGAAGTGGGGGAACCTTTATACTTGCTAGTTTGAAGCAGCCCTTCCCTCCAGAGAACAGATTGGTTTGTTTCATCCACATTACAGTCTTTCTGATACACCCACTACATGTTTCCCCTCAATATGTATAAAAAACATGCCCCCCATGCATCCTATGTTCAAAAATGGGGGAAATTTTATCCTCTGGAGTATCTTGTTTAATGTTCAATTAGCCTATTAAGCAGGCACAGTAGTGATTTGGTCAAATCCTGTCATTGACCCCCAACTAGTTTGGGCAGAATGGGCTATTATCTTGTTTGTGGTTTTCTCATAACAAGAAGACTCTTTCTGATTGGCTAAATCCCCCTGTGCCTGCCTAGCACCCCAATTCCTTGTTTGCTCAAGGCTTCTATGGATCATATAATTGTTCTATGAATCCTAACCTTCCTTAACCTCTTATGTTCTGACAACCTCTTGGTCAGTGGTATCACTATCCCAATCCCACATTACCTCAAAGCTTGTAACACTGTGGAAACCCAACTTTTCAGCATTTCTCACAATCTCCCCATTTCCTTTTTAATAAGGATTTGGTTGGGGCAGCTAGGTGGCGCAGTGGATAGAGCACATCCCTGAAGTCAGGAGCACCTGAGTTCAAATCTGGTTCCAGACATTTACCACTTCCTGGTTGTGTGACTCTTGGCAAGTCACTTAACCCCAATTACCTCAGCAAAAATAATAATTGTTGGGATTACTAGGTGAGAACTGAGGTTGTCTGGATGGTGACAAGGTGAGAATTCAGGTTTTCTGGACAATTACAAGGTGAGAACTCAGGTTGACTTGATAGAGGGGGCAAGCTCATTGGCTGGGGTGGTTCTTCCCAGAAGCCCTTGCATTATCCCACGCCCATTCTCTGGGAGGATAAAAAGAGACAGCAATGGGCGCAGAGGGCAGATCGGCCTGGAGAAGGATAAGAGCTGGAGGAGATTCAGAGCCAGGATTCAAGAAGGAAGACTCTCTGCATTACATCAGGCCTGACGGGGCTCTCTGCAGGAAGGGAAGTCACTTCTAAGGACAAGAGTTAACAGCAACTGCCTGGAGACAACGGTTCACTACAGGAAGAAGAATCTGTCTTAAAGATTTGAGTAGACACAGCAGATCTCTTCCCAGAGAGCGATCCAGCAGCTTCTAGAGACGACAGCTCGCTACATTTGGCGTCCACACGTGGGGCAAGGACTTTTGCTTATCCTGACAAGAAGAGCTAGACCAGACCTTCGCAATTTGGCACCCGAACAAGGACAGACACGCTCCTGATTCCAGTGGAAAAGCTTCCAATCTAGATCTCAGTCTCTCTGACCCAGAACCGTGAGTAACGAGGAAACTTTGTTAAAGATTAAGTGAGCGTGCTAATAGATAAATAAGGAACTTAACTTAAGGGCTAAACCAGGAATCTCTTATAGTGAAATGGGGCAAACACCTTCTGTTCAAGGAAAATGTTTAGAGAGCATCATCAAGGTTATGAAAAGCCAAGGATTGATTATAATTTTAGAGGAGATTACTGAACTTTTAAGAACTGTGAAGGTCATATGTCCTTCTTTTTCTCTGGAAGAAGAATTGGATCCAGATGAATGGGAATTAGTAGGAGAGCAATTAGGTGAACAGTACAATTACCTTTGTGACATTTTACCCTTTGGTTCCAGACCAAACTCAGTTTCCAAAGATACAATTCATACCTACAATTTAATCCAAATGGCTTTAAAAAATGTTATTCTAAAGGAAGAGATGAAGGAGCAAAATGGGGAGGTGTCAACTAAACTAGGTGAAAAGGATGAATCAGATAACAATGAAGTTAAGTACAATTCTGAGCAACAGCAACAGGAGCACCTCCCATCTCCTCCCTCAATTAACCCTTCAGGGGTGGAGCAAGAAGGAGGAGAGGAAGAGGCAGAAACACAAACAGAATTGCCTGTGAAGCAGCCTAAGCCTATGACAAGATTAGAAAAAGCATTGGTTAAAGCTAAGAGAGAAGGACAGGATATAAGTGATTTTATACATGCATATCCTGTGATTGAAAATATTGACTCTGTAGGTAAAAAAAGGAGAAGATATGCACCTTTAGATTTGAATAAAATTAAGGATTTGAAAAAAGGTTGTACCCTTTATGGGGCTACATCAGCTTATGTCAAAATGTTACTAGATGGTTTGTCTTATGAAGTCCTAACCCCGAATGATTGGAAATCCATAGCAAGGATATGCCTGGAACCTGGAGAAAATTTATTATGGCTTTCGGAATTTCATGAATTATGTAAAATTCAAGTCAGATGCAATTTGGAAATAGGAGTTAACACACAATTCACTTTTGAGCACTTAGCTGGTGAAGGTCAGTATGGAGAGAATTCGGAACAGATTAATTATACCATGACAATATATGAGCAAATTGCTAAGGCTGCAATAAAAGCTTGGGGTGTCCTTCCTGGACAGAAAGATCGTGGAGAGGCTTTCACTAAAATACAGCAAGGTCCCAATGAACCTTTTGCAGATTTTGTGGGACGTTTGCAAACTGCTGTCAAAAGAACTATTGGAGAAAATGCAGCTACAGAAATAATGACCAGACATCTGGCTAAGGAAAATGCCAATGAGATTTGCAAAAGAATTATATGGGGATTAGACAAAGATGCTCCTTTAGAGGAGATCATAAGACGCTGTGCTACAGTGGGAACAAATGCTTTTTACACCCGGACAATGATGAATGTGGAAAGACAGGGTCCCTCCTGGCAAGGGACTTCTAGAGAAACTCGGCGATGTTTTCAATGTGGAAAAATTGGGCATCTAAGAGCTCAGTGTAGGTATGGAGATACAGTGAGAAGACAGGGTGAGAGAAGACCTAAAACCCCATGTCCAAAATGCAACAGAGGACTCCATTGGGCATCAGAGTGTAAACTAATTCAGGGAAATAGGATGAGGGGCCCAGATCCAGGGCCCCAGGCAAAAAAGACTTGGGGCATGATGGCAGCTGATGTTACACCTAAAGAGCCTTTAGAAGGTCAGGACTCTGATTTGATCAACCAGCAGAAAAGTAATCACATGGTAGAAAGGGATTACCTGATAAGTGAGCCAAAAGGCAATCAGATTGCAAAAATGGATTACACTTGGGGAGAATACAGGCCTTTTAAACCAACAGGGCTGTGTCCAGTGCAAACAATTCCAATGTAATTGCCAAATGATGAGAAGATATTTAGAAAGTGGTAAATAGAAGGAAATTAGATAGGTTAACTGCCTGGGAGAGAGGGTTTGCTTGTATTTCTTCAGCAGGAGAAGGAATCAGATGGGTGCCAACGAGTCATATTCGCCTTGTCCATCAGAGAGAGACAGAAAAAGAGAAAGACCTCAAAATAAAGGAGAAGATTTAAGAAACATCTGACACTGAAAGAGCATGGATAATAAAAAGACTGTTAAAGAACTTTAAAATCAGCAGGAATCATTGGACTTCCTCACACAAGATGAGACTAATGGACAATGGACTTATGGACATTTATAAATTTTCAATTTATGATTATTTGATTATGTTATATACTTCTAGCATGCGTTATGTTACTATGTTACTATATGCTTATGTAATTTATGTAATTATCTGTAATACTTCCCATATTGATGGATTTATGTTTCAAGGTCATTTATGTAATTATCTGTAATATTTCCCATATTGATGGATTTATGTTTCAAGGTCATGACTGTCCTATGTTCTAAATCAAAAGAAAGGGGGAGATGTTGGGATTACTAGGTGAGAACTGAGGTTGTCTGGATGGTGACAAGGTGAGAATTCAGGTTTTCTGGACAATTACAAGGTGAGAACTCAGGTTGACTTGATAGAGGGGGCAAGCTCATTGGCTGGGGTGGTTCTTCCCAGAAGCCCTTGCATTATCCCACGCCCATTCTCTGGGAGGATAAAAAGAGACAGCAATGGGCGCAGAGGGCAGATCGGCCTGGAGAAGGATAAGAGCTGGAGGAGATTCAGAGCCAGGATTCAAGAAGGAAGACTCTCTGCATTACATCAGGCCTGACGGGGCTCTCTGCAGGAAGGGAAGTCACTTCTAAGGACAAGAGTTAACAGCAACTGCCTGGAGACAACGGTTCACTACAGGAAGAAGAATCTGTCTTAAAGATTTGAGTAGACACAGCAGATCTCTTCCCAGAGAGCGATCCGGCAGCTTCTAGAGACGACAGCTCGCTACAATAATAATAATAATAATAATAATAATGGCATCTTTTCTGATGCCCCTTCTTCAAATCTTTTAACATCATCTTACATTCCTCATCTATATTTTAATCTTCCTCAAAAGTAACCATTCTAATTTAGCATTTCTCTTTAAACTATAAACTTGTAACCTGAAAGGAATAAGACTAACAAAAGAATACAAGAAACTTGGCCCAAACAAGAAGATAAAACAATAATACGTTCCACAAGCCTTAATTAGGTACATGGTTCTGAATAGATCCTTAGCTTGGGCCCATCATTCCCCTTCTGTCTTTTGGGGTGATAGAATTCTGAGGATAAGGGATGGGGATCTCAGTCTTCTAAAGGAATCCCGACTACTTCAAGCTGGAAAGGGGCATAGAGGTGAATCATTTTACAGGGTGAACTTTTAAGGATCTTATTTCATACAGATTTATGCATCTATCAATCTAATAGATTGACTAGGCCAAATATTCATTTACCTACTTATTTAGGATATAATGACCATATTTTTCAGATTGAAAACTACTGTAAGATCTTACATATTTGTATTGTACTCATGATTTCTATTGATCACTTACTCTGATTAAAGAAGCTTGCCATAAGAGGAAAAAGCTGGGACATAATTAATAATCAAAAACTGGTTCTTCAGACTTCAGTTTGAGAGCACATACATGATAGGATAAAACATCCTTTGCTCTGTTTTATAGTTGACAGCCAATTATACAGTAACAATTCCACCTTATAGCCACTAAGGAATAATCAGATGGGTTTTTATTGAAAGAACACCCTGGGAAACTGAGTCAGAAGGATCCCATCTCAAGCAGAGGCCAAAGTTGTCTTTCCAACTTTAGCCCAGATATTAACCTCCACCTATACCAGTTCAAGTACATTCCTCTGAGTAGATTGTGGCACATTTCTCTCATATAATGGACTTTGTTAGACAATCATATCTGAATTCAAAACTCTAAATAATATCAGTTACAATCCCAAGAGATATATCTCAAATAGCAAGTCTCATCAATCAAAGTTTTAGGTGAATTTAGTTGTCAAGGATTATATATCCTAAATAAGTATTTACAATTCTACATTAATAACAGCAAGAAATTCATCCTAGAAAGCTCTTAAGTCAAAAGAGTTTTCTGTTTTAAATCTCCCTCCTTGGTTTTACCTGTAGATGGTTTCCCATAGGAATTCCTGCCCCCCCTCCCAGTTATAATTTGTTTGTTTGGTTTCCTCCACTTCCTCTGATTCTCCTGGTTCAGAAACAGGTCCCTTAACTTTGGTATAACAATTCAACCTCCTTCAGCAGTTTTTACAGCAGTCTCAGTGGTTAGCAAAATCTGGAATGGCCCATCCCAGTTAGGAATTAACTTTCTCCTTTCCAAGATTTTATCAGTACCCAGTCACCTGGTTTGAAATGTATGTACTATGAATTCAAGAGGTGGAATCTGAGCAAGGAGTCCTTTCAATGGAAGTTCTGAAAGACAAGTAAATACTGCAAGTATATAGTCTCTTAGTCACCTATCCTTGGTCTGAAAGGATGGCACCTCTCCTTCCCTGCCTGGGTAAGGCATTCTATACCACATTTCAAAGGGTAATAATCCAATATCTCTCCAAGGGGCCATTCTGACTGTGAAATACTAGTGGCAAATATCTCGTCCAAGGTAACTTTGTTTCAATGACCAGTTTAATGATCTGTTGTTTCAAAATTTGATTCATTGGCTTTACTCTTCCTGAGGAAGGTAGATGCCAAGGGGTATGGAATTCCCATTTAATTCCTAAACACATCATGATATTCTATAATACCCTAGCAGTAAAATGGGTTCCATTGTCTGAGTCAATCCTTTCCAATAACTGAAACTGAGGAATGTTCTGTTCTAAGAGGACTTTGCTGACCCCAGCTGCTGTGGCTGAGCTCAGAGATAGGCTTCCACCCCTCCAGTTAAGTGCTCTACAATAACTAGTAAATGTTTAAGTTTCCCAATTAGTGGGATTTCAGTAAAATCTACCTCAGTTCTTTAGAAGGGTCTTAGTGAGATTTCCCTTCCCCCCTTCATTTCTTCAGGATCTTTTTGTTAACCCTCTGCCATATTGCACATCTTTCTGCGACTTGTTTTGCTATTGTATAAGTCCCATACACTCAAACTGTTTAAGAATCATATCCCACAATGCCTGGGTTCCCCAATGACTCCCCCTATGGAGAATTCCCATAAACTCTCTCGTTATCCCTTTGTTTAACATTTTGGGAGTACCCACCATTCTTAGCAGCCCCTAATTTAGACAACTCTTCTGTTTCCCTTTGATTAAAGATGGGGATCACTTTGGGATGATTTCTTGAAGCATTAAGATTAATACAGGGTTTTCTCTGTCACTTAGCCCAGCTTGCCTTGCTTCCTCATCTGCAAGTCTATTTCCCCTCACTTCCAGTGACTTTTGGTGACCACCACTATTTGTGTACTTTTTGTACTATTTGTGCAATTTTTGATGGCAATAGCAAATTTTCTAACACTTGTTTTATTAGTTCACCATGGACCAAATCCTTTCCTTTACTATTTATGAGGTCCCATTCCTCCCACATGTTTCCAAAAGTATGAACTACCCTCACAGGCATATGGAGTTCCTTCTTTCCCACTCAGTTTCTTAAGGGCCTGACTTAGAGCATGGAGTTCACATGTCTGTGCTGACCAGTTCTTTGGCCGGGATCCAGACTCTTGGACTGACCAATCTTTCCCACTTATGATTGCATAAGCATTCCTTCTCTTTCCTCCAGACACTCGTGGAGACTCATGTATAAACAATCGTTCTCCTCTTTCAAAAGGAATATCGCTCACATCCGATCTAACTTTGGTTTGGAAGTCTATTACATTCAGACAACCATGTTCAGGTTCTTCCTGACCTGATTCACTTTTCTGTAGGAAGGTAGTGCTTAAAACTCAGTTCTCAGTGCTTAAAACCAAATCATCTTTTTCCAGCAATAATGATTCATATTTTAAGATTCTTGAAACAGTCAGCCAACAACCTGCCCTTTGGTTTAGAATGGTCCTAACTTGATGTGGGGTGCTTACTTTTGGGTCCCCCAAAAGTCAATTTTCAACTTTCTGCTACCAACAAGGTAGTTGAGGCTACTACTTATATACACTCAGGCCATCCTCTAGAGAGCAGATCAAGTACTTTGGATAAGAAGGCAACAGGGTTGTCTTTCTCTAGTCCACAATGGAGTTAAAACCCCCAAAGCAGTTCCTTTATCTGCAGTAACAAACTGATGGAAAGGTTTGTTAAGGGTAGGCAGGGCCAATACTGGGGCTGTAACCAGAACCTGCTTTTCCCTGTTGAAATATTTTCCTTCTCTTTTAACCATTCTAACTGTTCTGGCTCTTTCTCTAATAGTTGAGCGATAACCATCTGTAGCTCTTTCCTTCCCTCCATCAGGATAGGATGCTGTCTAACATAGGCTACAGCCTGAGGATTCTTTCCATTGGATCAACCTTCATCCCCCCATGATTCTCTTCTCCTACCCAAACTTCTGGTCTAATATCTTTATAGGTTTCAGTACTTACCAAATGTAGTCTAACAGCTAATCATTCCTATACCACTTTTATCTCTAGATCTAATTTAAGAATTAAGTTTCTTCCCAATAGATTTACTCCTGCTTTGGGGACAAATAAAAATGTGACAGTAGTTTATTTATTTCCACACCAAATAGTTGTTTCAGGATCAGAATTATTAGTCTCTACCAATCCATATGTAGGTACATTTTGTTCTGCAATTATGCATATCCCTGTATACCAAATTTTCTTGCTTTTATTTTTGTGTTAAAGAGAGAAAGTAAGATAAACTTTAAGATCAATATCCTAAATAACTTTGGACCACATTTCACAAAATTTATACTATTATATCCAGCAGGACTGACAAAATGCTACAGCATAGCCCATACAATTTTTACAAATTACCCAATAATACAATTTAGGGAATAACATAGTAGCTTAAATATATTTCATCTAATTAGGAAACACAAACATGTGACCTTTTTAGATTAAAAACCAGAGAATTTTGTTTCAATACCTAATTTTTTAAAACTTCAAATCAAATACAGATTTAAATTTCTCGCAAAACTTCAATATAAATGCATACATATTTCTAAAATCTTATACCAGAATAAACATGTTCACAAACACACAGTCCCCAAATTTAAGATAGTAGAAAATAGTTCTTTCAAGTTTGCTAACAGGGCTTTTAAAAATTGGAGGACTTTAAGACCCTGGGGGAGAGGATAAGAGAAATTTGGACCCAGGTGTACAGCTGCAGGTCTGTGGCACAATGACTGGTCCACCCTCCAGCCAGAAATGCCAGAGAGGGGCTGAGCTGTAGAAGATGTTGGGGCACCAGTACAAACTCCAAAAATATATAGACAGGGAGGAATGCCAGCCTTACTAGGTTAGATTTCACCAGCCTCTCTTAGAGAAGGATTTTTTTTTTTTTTTTTTTTTTTTTTTGGTAAGTCACTAGTTCTGGCCCTTTGGAGGCTTTCAGTCATGTAAGTTTGGCCTACTTAAAAATACAGTAGACTAACTCCAGTAAATAGACTGAGAGAGTACCGAGCAACTTAATGATTAGTCGCAAAACCCCCAGAATCTGCTGAAATGTTTTAATGGTTTTGTAACCTTAACTCTCTTTCTGCAGATACAATTTGGCTAATCTTATATCCACAGAAATGTGTCAAGTTTTTTTTTTTTTTTTTTTTCTTTTCTTTTTGATGCTGTAGTTAAAAACTTTCCCTTTCTCGGAACTAATCCTTTCTCTTTCTAGCTAAAAACTATTTGCATAAATCCAATTATGTACAAAACAAATGCTTTCAAATCTCAAATGGCCAGATCTTTTTCCTTTATAATTCACACACCGAAGACAAAACACAAGCGCTCTCTCTCTCTCTCTCTCTCTCTCTCTCTCTCTCTCTCTCTCTCTCTCTCTCTCTCTCTCTCTCTCTCTCTCTCACACACACACACACACACACACACACACACACACACACACACACACACACACAAACACAAACTGCTTTTAAATTCCTCTTCCTTCTGTTTAGCACAGAGTATCTCTTCTCCTCCTTTCCCCTACTCCTGGGAATGTCCTTCCAATCCCTTCCTAGGGATTACTTCCCTTTCCCTAGGCCTAGAACCCGTTACTTCCATCTGCAAATCCAGCAAGTTTTAAAGCCAGCTGGAGGCTTCTGTGTGGATTTCCACTAGATAGTTTCTGCAAGGCCAACACAGCCCAAGGCTGCTAACTTCGGCCTTCCGCTAGAAAGGAATGTCCCCGAGCAACCAGGGGTGTTTCTTACCTTTATTCGATATATTGACTTGCGTGGTCTGTGGGCTGGCTCTCCAATCGTTAAGATCAGGCCACCTTAAGGCTTATAGTTTGAAAGGAACAGGGTTCAACCTCCAGGACTGTTGAAAGCAATGGGAGCGATCTTCCCAAGGAGTCTCACCCTACTCCGCCTAAGGTCTTCAAGTGAAGCCCTACATTGGGCACCAAAATTGTGAGAAATAACACTCTTGGTGCAGCTAGGTGGTACAGTGGTTAGAGCACCAGTCCTGAAGTCAGGAGGACTTGAGTTCAAATTTGGCCTCAGATACTTAACACCTCCTAGCTATGTGATCCTGGGCAAGTCACTTAACCCCAGCCCCAGGGGGGGAAAAAATCAAATATTAAGGAAAATTTATTAAAGAATATTCTTAAGGAATCATTTTAACATTTCTGGCCAGAAGTGGGCCCCTTCTTCTTCAGGAAGAAAGAGCACTGAGTACAGAAGTGGGGGAACCTTTATACTTGCTAGTGTGAAGCAGCCATTCCCTGCAGAAAATAGACTGGTCTCTTTCTTCTGCATTACAGTCTTTCTGATACACCCACTACATATCCCCTCAATATGTATAAAACATGTCCCCCCTCCATACATCTCATGTTCAAAAATGGTAGAAAACTCCTCCTCTGGAGTGTTGTTTAATATTCAATTAGCCTATTAAGCAGGCACAATAGTGATTTGGTCAAATCCCATCATTGACCCCCAACTAGTCTGGGCTGGATGGGCTACTATTATCTTGTTTGTGGTTTTCTCAAAACCACAAGACTCTTTCTGATTGGCTGAATCCCCCTGTGCTTTCCTAGCCCCTCAATTCCTTGTTTGCTCAAGGCTTCTATTGATTATTTAATTGTTCTGTGAATCCTAACCTTCCTTAACCTCTCATGTTCTGACAACTTCTTGGTCACTGGTACCCACTATCCTACACTACCTCAAAGCTTGCAACACAAGCTTTGTTGTGGAAAACACAACTTTTTGGCATTTCTCATAGTGGAGTGGTACCTTTCTTTTCCCAGACATACCACCTTCTCTATCATTGGAGTCTAAAATTATATTGATTTTTTTTTTTTCAGGAAGCCATCATCCTGTTGACTCACAGGGCACGCAGATCATATAATACTCCCACTTCTTGCCTCTATCCCCAGTTCCTGTTGAAACAGGTTCTTCCCACATGCCACACTATATTTGTTCAATTGATTTGTTGAACTTGACATCTAGACCTTTTATTTATTCTTATTAGCTTTTACCTTGTTAATTTCAGCCCATTGTTCCAGCCCAATGACATATATACATTCAGAAAACCCAACTTCAGAATTAAAAAGGAACTCAGCAATCATAATTTCCTCAACAATATTCCCAAGAAGTGATCATTCACCCTTTATAGGATAATTTCTGTTGAGGCAGGACTGACAACTTTTTGGGTAGCCTAGAACTGGAAGTGTTTCATATAGCAGTCTTTTGGGGATACCTCCCCAACTAGGTACTTGCATGTTTTAGATTGAGTCAAAAAGGATGACTATTCCTACAATTAGTTTTTGATCTAGCCTTCTATAATAGCTTATGAGCCCCTACCAGTTTTCTTCCCTTTAACAGTCAGCTCATAGACACAATTAGCTCAAAGCAAAGACATTTATGGAGATGGCTTCATAAGAACAGCTACAAAATGTTCCCTCTTGCCACCTATAAATCTGAGACACATTCTCCCACAAATCCATGATGCATCAGTGGGGAGAGTGAATACCAACATATACTTGTAACACACATTTATACTTCCCACATAAATGTGTAAGGAACAGACTTGGGAAATACATATTGCCAAAGCAACTCATGGCTTAGGGACTGCAGGAATCAATGAGCTTTCTCCTCTTGTGATGTCCTCATATGATTCCCACAGGGTATTCTGTCTCTGCTGAGAAGATAGATCATCTCATCTCTTCAGCTTAATTTCTAACTGACAGGATCTATTCTGTCTTAAATCCATAGCTAGATCTCTTCTGTGCTTCTTAGATTCACTTCCTCCACAAAGCTATTTCCTGTCTGGACTTTATTTCCCTAGCAGGTATATCTGCTTTTTCGGACTACTAGGAATGTAGTTAAATCTTTTGTCCAAAGATATTAAATAAATCTCACAGACATTATCAGCGTGCATATTCTACCAGGTTCTCATGGGATTCTCCCTAAACCTCTGTTTTCCCTTCTTTGAAATGAGGGGAAAGGACATTGTGATGTCTGAAGCTCTTTCTAGACCTGTCACACTATGATTTACTGTATATTATAAAGAAAGAAAATATTTGCAAATTACCACCTTTTAGTGGGTTAAGAGCAAAAAGTTAATCCAGAAATTTCTCCATGTTCTTTCTCAATAGGAAGTTCAGATTTGTACCTTGGTCTGGCCCAGTATCCAAGGAGAAATCTCTTGGGATGTATTGTTTGCGATTTTGAACTTCTTCGTGCCGGGATTGGTTATTGTGATAAGTTACTCCAAAATCTTACAGGTATGTTTGTTCTTATATATTACCAATTTCTTGGAATAGATAAGGATCACAGGACTAGAGAATCAGAGAAGAGTTGAGAGGCTGCCTCTAATTTTTTCATTTTGTACATGAGAAAACCAAAATTTTAGAAGGGAAGATGAATGGCTAGCATAGACCATACAGGTAAAAAACATGAGTGGGGGATATTAAATCCTTGACTCCAGGGCCTGGGCTCTTTCCACTGTACCCTCCAGCTGGCTCTGAGTCTCCCTAAATAAGAATTCCCTCCATATGCATCATTCCTTACAAATGGTCATCAACTTCCACCTAAAGACCTTTGTAAATGGAGGACTTGCAACTTAGTCTTGAAGGCCAACTTAAAATTAGATTTAGCCCAAAAACTCAAGTTCAGAATTTTAAAATTTACTTTAAGAAGCACTTGTGGACTAGAGAATATAATTAAAAAACCAATTCTTTACCAAATAAAGTTAAAATAATACACTTTTTAAAAATGCAAAATTAAAATAATACTTAGCTTTCCTTGCAGTATCAACTGAACAAAAAACCAGGAAAACATTCCCACAAGGATATCCCATGAGGATAATAAGAGAAAGTTTCTTATTCCAGCTTCCTCCAACTTGGGCCTTTTATACCCCAGGAATCAAACTTGCCTCCTTTCCACTTTAAAGAACTAGCCCAGCTTTCCTAAAGAGGTTTTGCTCCTATCCCTTATGTATACTTTTGGATGGATTTCATTGGTGGCAGATTTTCCCACCTAATGCCAAAATCTACCTCCCTGGAATTTCCACCTGTTGGCCTTAGTTCTAAGCAGGACAAGTGTTCCCTTTTCCACATTCAAACTCATCAAATATGTGACCATTTCAATTCAGGATATTCCAAGTGGGGTATTATGACAGGCTGTACCATGTTAATCAATCCATATTCAGATCTAGCCACTATGACATTTATTATACCTAATTGCTGGTAGCATTAAGCAACTTGGTAGCCCTTGTAGTCTAGTTCAAAACTTCTTAAACTGTGGCTTGCATAACTGAATGTGAGAGTCATGAAATTACAATTTGTTTTCAGTAAATTTTGGTTTTTATAACTATTTTTATATGCCTATATATCCAGAGCTGGGTAAAAATTTCTCAGACGAAAAAGGATCATGAGTGAGAATAAGTTTAAGAAGCCTTGGTCTATAGACTTTAAATTATATTATAAAGCAGAGGTCATCAAAACCACTTGGTATTGGTTAAGAAATAGATCAGTTGATCAGTGGAATAGGTTAGGTTCACAAGATAAAATAGTCAATGACTATAGCAATCTAGTGTTTGATAAACCCAAGAATCAGTATTTGACAAAAATTGCTGGGAAAATTGGAAATTAGTATGTCAGAAACTAGGCATTGACCCACACCTAACATCCTATAGATAAAGTCAAAATGGGTTCATGATTTAGACATAAAGGGTGATATTTTTTTATTATATTTATATATTTATTATATTTATATTATATTTATTATATGATATTTGCTTATAGCAAATTAGAATAACAAATCTACCTCTCAGATCTGTGGATAAGGAAGGAATTTGTGGCCAAAAAAAGAATTAGAGTACATTATGGAATGCAAAATGGATAATTTTGATTATATTAAATTAAAAAGTTTTGTATAAACAAAACCAATGCAGACAATATTAGAAGGGAAACACTAAACTGGGAAAAATTTGTACATCCAAGGGCTATGGAAACTGAATGTAGTCACAACATAGTATTTTCATTTTGTTGTTGTTTGCTTGCATTTTGTTTTCTTTCTCATTTTTTCCTTTTTGATCTGATTTTTGTTGTGCAGCATGATAATTGTGGAAATATGTATAGAAGAACTGCACGTGCTTAACGTATATTGGATTACTTGCCATCTAGGGGAAAGGGTGGGGAGAAAGGAGAGAGGAAAACAATTTGGAACACAAAGTTTTGCAAGGGTGAATGTGAAAACTATCCATGCATGTGTTTAAAAAAAAAAAAAGCAACAGCCTTGGCCTAGTTAATTCTACTAGTAGGTACCATGACATATAGGAGAGAGAGGACTCAGAGCATGCTGATTAATAAATTTATGAAATAAAAAAAGTCTCTAATAGCCTCACATCCCTTATCTGTAAATTGTGAAAGTCCAATTTTCCCAGCAAATTTTGTCAAATAGTGAGTTATTTTTTTGCATTAGTCATGCATTATGGAGTGGTTGGGAGGCTATTTTAAAGTATTTTGTAACTATAGAGTTCTATATGAATAAGAGCTATCATCATTATTAAGAAATCAAGGGATATGAGAATAAATAGCAAATCAGTGTTCTTGATATTTCTCTCCCTCCCTCTCTCTTTCCCTCCTTCTCTCTTTCTCTTTGTGTGTCTCTTTTTCACTTTCTCTGTCTCTGTCTCTTTCTCTCTCTAACTTTGTGTTTTGCTCTTGTTTATTTTTCTCTCTTCCTTTTTGTCTCTAAATCTATGTCTTTGTTTCTCTCTTTATCTCTCTTTCTCAGTAACTATTTCTCTCCCAACTCAGTTCTTATCTCTCTTTTTTGGCCTCTGGGTTAAAAGTGGAGGATGCTTTGTTTTGTGATCTTATCTTCTGAATAATTATCAGTTCTTTAGAAATTCCTAATTCAGTTTCCTTTAGTAGTAGTTTCCTTTAGATTGCAGTAGTCTAGTGTATCATTCTTTTGATTTTACTTATTCCACATCTACCTGTTCATCTTCAGAATTTTCTGAATTCCTTTCTCTTCTCCCTTATTGTCCTTGCATTTGGTGAGAGAAAACCTCATGAAATGATCTAAAGTAATGTACTTTGCAGATCATTGCAGGAGCAGAGATAGAAGGACTCTAGCTTCAAATACTTCCATTTTACAGAAAAGAAGGCCTAGGCAGGTTAATTGACTTGACAGGTGTCATATAGGTAGTTAGTAGAGGAGTCAGGATTTGAACCCAGATTCAGTTTCCATTGTGGAATTCTTGCCTTTGTTCTATGCTATTCTGAAATCTTCTGATACAATTAAAAATATTATTTAGTTGAAATAACCTGATGACCATGTCCTTGAGTGATCCTACTCACCTTTCTTTTTTCTTTTTCATTAACTCAACCCTATATCGTATTTCTAATTTGAACTCCTTCCTTTCCCTTCCTTTCCCCCCTTTTTTTCTCTTTTTCCTTTCTTCCCTTTCCCCTTCACTATAAATAGTATCACTAATAAGCCCTGACTTAGAAAACCATAAATTAAAATTATCTGTGTAGTAGCGTACATTTATTTATTTTGTTAAACATTCCTCAGTGACATTTTAAGTTTTTCAGGCCTTTGTAAGTCTGACAGCCCTGATGAAACATTCTCTTAGATCTCTTCAAGAATGTCATGTTTCTCAGACATAGGCAAGAGGATTTTCAGAGGCCAGTTCTTTGGGGCTATTCCTTAATATAAAAGGGACTCAGATGTTAACTCAGATGTTACTTAGCATCCCCTGACACCTTGTTTTGACGTTGCAGATTACAAAAGCTTCCAGAAAAAGGTTGAATGTCAATCTGGCCTATTCAGAAGACCGCCACATCCGGGTCTCCCAACAAGATTACAAACTGTTCCGGACTCTCCTCGTGCTCATGGTCTCATTTTTCATCATGTGGAGCCCCATCATCATCACTGTTTTCTTGATCTTGATCCAGAACTTCCAGCAGGACCTGGTGATATGGCCATCCCTGTTCTTCTGGATTGTAGTGTTTACATTTGCCAACTCGGCAGTCAACCCCATTCTGTACAGTGCCTCCCACTTTCAGAAGGAATGGTGGAGGGTCCTTTTCTCCTGCTCCATGCTGCCTGAGAAGAACAACATGGCTACGGACACTTCAGTGAGAAGAAATGACTTGTCTGTGGTCACAGGCTAATGAGTTCACTGGCTGTGGGTTTTTTCACCCATGTGCATATTGCAGGACTGTAGTTTATACCAGTGTGGGTTTTTTTTTGGGCTGAGGGTAAGTGCATTAGGTAAAGTTATTCAGGTGGTAGTGAATTCTAGGACCCTCATTACAGATGTGCCCTCCTTTAAGACATTTTGCTATACAAAAGTTGATTTTTTTTTTTAACAGAAATGCTTAAATGAGGGTAGGTGCTTACTCACCATAACAAATATTCTTTGCTCAACAAAAGGGTTTATCACATTTTCCCCTTAACTTGTGCTTTGCTTGGAGCACTAAACATAAGATTTTTTTCCAAAATGTGATTTATGTATAACTATCTAATTTAATGCATAATTTCTCCAATTTTATCAACTCTAAACTCAATAAGACATATCTTTCCGGCTGTACCAAGTTTGTAATGCACATCAGTGGTCTTGACCCACCTCAAACCATTCTTTCCCTGGATATCATAATTCTTCATGATAACCATTCTTCCACTTTTACCCCAATCCAGTGACTACCTCAGGGTGTCTCTGGTTTTTTCAAAACTTTCTATGAACTTTCTCAAGTATAATTAACTTTAATGCAAAATTCAGCACTCAGGGAAAGGGAGGGCAGAGGATATGGATTGACAGCCGGTGAAATGACTAGATTTTTGCTTGTGGTTGCCTCCAGAAAGCCAAATTCTAGACATCAGGTACAACTGGATCTTAGGCATCCATAGGTATTTGTAATTTGCTGACAGTTGAGAAGCCAGATGAAGTCACCATGATGTCACCTTGGTCCCACCCTTGTTCCTCTGTCCCCCAGGAATTTTTCTAATTGATTTTCCTCATAAAAGACTTCTAATGAAATAAGACCTGCAGTCATTGTGGGTATGAAACTTTATGACTAAAGGGTTGGAATATTTTTGGGAAAATATAGTTGAATATAAATTAAAACTGTTTTGTGAAAAGTTTGATGCATTTTCTTTTGTGATCTGGAGGTATCTACATGAAGACAACTAACCAGTATTTTTTAGAATGGTATGGTATAGAAATTAAAATGGAGACCCTTCTAGATTGTCCCAAGCATTTCTTCCTTTCAGAAACCGGCTTAAATGGCACCAGTGATAACCATAAATCATCACTGGGTGTATTTCTCATTTGTGGGCCCCTCAGTATTCTTTGATATTTTTTGTAATGTCTGGGCTAGCTTTTGGGGGGCCTTAGGACTAGCCTTTGTCTCAGCAGAATAATCACCACGAGAATAGTCAAGAATAGAGTCAAAATTCTTTATTCTGGCCCAGTCTTGATCTTAGTGCAGGAGGCATGAGAGCCACCACATGGCTGGTCAAAGATAGAATGTCTGTGGCTGACTTTGTCCTCAGTTTAAATACCCTATTACAATTACATCAACTGTAGAACTATTACACCATGCTAAGAACTAAATATATGTAAATTAGGTAACCATTGTCTTGTCTCATCAATTCCATTGAGTTAACACCTTCTTTCAAGTATACTTCTCCAGAGTTCTGCCCTCTACAAATTTTGATACATCAACTCATGACATGTTTCTCTGCCTAGCAGATTCTCTCAGAAATTTTATTTAGGCAGGATTTTCACCACCCTCTCATGGAGGGCAAATGTTCTATACTATCTGCCTGAGCAAAGCACTAACCCAAGCACCTTAGTATATCCTTCCCCCAAATCCTAGACCTTTCTGTCATCCTTTATTTATCATAATGCCAGGGAGAGAAGAAAGAGTGGGGTGCACTTTCACCCTTATACAAACATCTTAATACAAATACCAATTCCTTCCCCCCCATACTCTGGTCTTCTGGTACCCACTTCCAAATCAGGGCACAGTAATGAACAGATTATACCTTTCTCTGGGGACATGGTGGGGGGGAGAATTACTTGAACAGGAGAGAGAAACAAAGAAGTTTTTCATTTACTTCTTATGATGGAAAAAGAGATGGTTTTAGGGTTAAGAGCTGAATGCCCAATTTTGATACCACTAGTGATCTTGAACTCCTAAGTTTTCTGGAGTTCAGTCTCCATAGCTTTAAAATGAGTAATGTTAAACTAGATTGCTTATTCCAACTCTAAATCTCCAAAACTATTAAAGGGGAGTAAGTGAATTGTGTCCAAGGTCTTACTATAGACTAAAGAGTCAACCTTCCTAGTTGGGCAGAAGCATAGAACCACCTATGTAGTGCTAAGGGTCAGTTGCTTAATTATAAGAAAACTCTGTTTTAGGAAATGGGAGCAGACCAACATCATAAGAGTTAATTGGAGGAGTATTCCAAATCCTTCATTTTAGTGGTAAACAAATAGGCCCAGGGACGTTGATTAACTTGCATAGAGGGTAATAAGTAGTGGAGAAAACCAGGTTTTCCAAAGATAAATGCAATACTCTCTACTATACCAGGTTTAGAGTTTAAATTAACCATTAACCTTGCTTCACATGGGATTTTGTATGGAACTTCAGCAGTCTTGAGGTACACACACAGGAGTTCTCTAGCTGAGAAATTTCAGGACTTAAGAATTTGTTTACATGAATCAAAATACACTTCCCATGCTGTGCTTGAAGAGATATGAGCACTTCTAATTTGGATATTAATAAAAAACAAAACAGGACTAAGTGGAACATTTCAAAATTTTTATCTTCTATAATGTTTTTAAAGAAACTGATAGTAAACACGTACATTTTATTACAATTAGCATGCATTCCTTTATAAATTTATGTTTGGTAAAGGTTTCTATATTTTTCAGAAACAAACTAGGCAACTCTGATAAATAGATCTGAGGGTTGAATGAGGGTTTTTCTGATGTTTTGAAACGAAACTCTACATTTATGGTGTAGTGATAAAATGAGTTCCCATTGCTCAGTGTTAACCACAGTAGCCTGAAATAGAAAAAAAAAAAGGAATTACTAAAAGATATATGACATTTTGAGTTAATTGCCTATAAAATGATGTCCTCTAATCTTTATTTTGATCTTTTTCCATTAGTGCCTCTCACAGGGCATGTTGTGGCACCCTACTTTGTAAGGAGTTTTGGCTTAAGTTGAAAATTGCTTGGACTGTGAGCCTCTCAATTCTCCCAGTATACTATAATTCCTAAGAATAACATTGTGCCATAAGCAAAAAAAAAAGTTATTTTGCATTTTACTTGGATACTTGTCCTCATGGGATGCATGCTAAGAAAAATTAATATAGCCTTGTTTTTGGACTCTGATATACAAAATCTCCACCCGGCCCAAGGAAAGTCATTTCTATTTGAAGCAATCTCTCCATGGTGATCTTGGATCGTAACCTGATTTAAAAAAAAATTCAGTTGATTGTTTTGATTTCCTTCTAGTCCTTGAGCCCCTCCAGGGATAGGACAATAGAGAATATAAAATGACATAATGAACTCTATTCTTAAATTTAGATTTAAGATTTTTGGGAGCTTAGAAAACCCCACTTTTCTTCTTGCATTTATTTGTACAGGATTCACTACCAACTCATTGTCTAGTAGAAATAGTCAAGAGTTTCATCATAATTCACCAAGATAAATGCTGTACCACACTCCTGAAGCTCATGTTGATTACTGGCTGGATATATACAGAGGGAGTTGGAAAAACTTACCATCATGAACGATCATTCGGTACTGTTTCCCTAAGCAAATCTCTTCTTGCCTTTGCCTAATTATTCTCTGAGCACGTAAGGGTAAACCATGAGGATTCCGAGAAAACACAAAAGAGTAGCTGTCAGCACAGGTACCATCAGGGTTTTGGAGGCGGCAGGAGTATTGCAGTGCATAGGTATCATAGTCAGTATCCACAATCCAGTGATCATCATCTAGGATTAAAGAAATGATGATGTCATATTTTTGTGAGGGACAAAGTTTAATAGTGAGATTAAGAATAAGACACCCTGACAATGAATAGTGTTCAACAGCAATCTTCTCCAGATGCACACAAACATGGCTTAGGAGAATCTAAATGGGATTTGGTTCATTTAGCTCAGAAGTCAGTAAGATAGGTTCAGAAAATTTTAATCACATAAAGTTCAGAATAATTTTATGGAATAGAAAAAAATCTGGAAACGTTTTATTTTGCTTCTTAAAACAACAAAGAATTTTCTTCAGTGTTCATCTATGAACTTAATAATAGCTTCTAATAATGATACTTCTTCCACTTTCAATTTATTATATAAAGTTGCCCTATAACATAGAGGAGCAAGACCTCTAGATGTTCTTGTCATAAATAAATAGCAAATGTTGATGTGTTTATATATGTATATATATATATATATATGTGTGTGTGTGTGTGTGTGTAAACTATTGATATTTGCCTTTAGATAATGTCAATATCTTAGCCAAAAAGAGAAGTATAAAAAATTACTGTATAGTTGCAAAAAATGTCAGTTGATCTGGTAGGACATAAGAGTGCTCATTCAGCTGGATCATCCAAGAAACAAAACCAATAATAGCAAATATAGTAGGAGGACATGAGATGGAAAGAAGGCAGTTTAGGGTGGTTTTGGTATTTACATTTTAATACTGATACAATCTTCCAGGAATTCACAATTTCATATAAAGAAAACCACACTAAGTAGCCTGATTTAATACCTCTTCCTACTTCTGTGGTATCATTTTGGACTCATCCACATTATACTGACAATGGATGGAAAGGATGCCATTCTGTTTCTGAAGGCCCCTACCTTTCCCATATTAAAGGAACTGGATTTGAATCCCATCTCTGTTACTTATTTGTGTGAGTTGATATAAGTTACTGGGCCTCAACTGGGACAAGGTGACCCCTAAGGGTTCTTCTGGCTCTAAATGTATGATCTCTATCAGCACCCCGTTTTAGAATGAATTACCAGTCTCAGTAGAATTTGTCTTTCTCTAGACTTGCTATCCTTGCCCCATATTTTTGGTTTTTTGGCTAATAAGCAAAATTAAAAACTATTAAATTTTACTTCAAATGCCTTGAAATATATAACTTTAAAAGGCTTTTGCTGGACTATATACTATACACAATAAACAAACTAATATGATCACAGTGTTACCTCACACCTAAGTAGAATGGGTGATGTCAATAAAAACTTACAAACAGTATCTGCTATAAAAAATGAGAAATATGTCTGGCCTATTTGTGGATCATTGAGTATTGACTCCATTATGTTGCTGCTCTTGTTGCTGAGTTGGTTCTCATATAATACAATAATACAAATGAGACTAAATTAAAATAATGGGTGTGGGAGTGGAAAAAAGGGGTCATATGCAAGAGATATTGTGGAGGGAGAAAAATAAACATTTAGCAAAGGATTGGACATGGGGAGTGAGAGAAAATAAAAGTCAAGAATAATACCAACATTACAAATATGGGAGATTGAAAGAAGGCATAGAGCAGAAAAGGGAAATCTGGAAGAAGGGAGCATATGGAGACAAAGATAGTAAGTTCTGTTTTGGATATGTTGAGTTTTAGATGTCTCTGACACAGGCAGTTTATAATGCTCAATAGGGAACTGGGAGTTATGTGGGACTGAAGCTCAAGGCCACTAGGGATGGATATATAGATTTGGGAGTTATCTATATGGATGGTCCCTAATTTTTATCCCAGGACACTTGTACACACTAGGCCAAAGATTAGGGACCATCTAGGCCTACATGAATGTATCTTAGCTGCAAATAGCAATCCTCTAGACATAAAATATGGTTTTATCCTAATGCATTGTCATGAAACAACCCATGGCTGAGCCAGGACCTAATCCCAAGGCGCACCTTTTTGTACTTTCTAACCCAGACAAGGAAGGAAAAGGAATTTCATTAAAGGCCCTACTTTATTTTTTAAAAAATTTTTTCCTGAGTTTATCTTTAGCAGTATTTTATTTTTTCAAATACACACAAAGATAGTTTTCAATATTCACTTTTGCAAAATCTTGTATTCCATTTTTTCCCCTCTCTTCCTTCCTCCCCCCTCCCCAAAGTTGGTAAACAATCTGATTTAGGTAAAACATGTGCAATTCTTCTAAACATTTTTCTGTATTTGTCATGCTATGCAAGAAAAATCAGATCAAAAGAGAAAAAAACACAACAAAGAAAAAAAAAACAAGCAAACAAACAAATAACAATAACAACAAAAAGGTGAAAATACTTTGCTTTGATCCATATTCAATCTCTATAGTTCTCTCTTTGGAAGTGGATAGCACAAGTCTACTGGAACTAAAAGCCCTGTTCTATAATACTGAATGTCTTTCATGACATATATGCTAGGCATTTAGTAAATGTTTTTTGACTACTTTTTCTAAACTAAAATCCCAAACTTTTATGTTCAATAAAGTTACTTTCATTTTATTAATGGAGGAACTGGTAGATATCTGTGAAGTGACCAATGATCACACAATTAGTTATTAAGCCACAAAGCCAAAAATAGAAAGCATGAGCATGAGTCCTACTTCCTTCCATGCCCCACAGAATTCTGCTTTGTTCTCTCCTGAAGACTTTCTTAGAATGATTCATAAAAGAGAATGATTTTTCCTATGGAGGTAAAGATTTTTTTTTTTTGACATTTGATTTAGATAAGCTTTCCAAGCTTGAATAGCTCAGCAGACCTGTGCTTTGTGAACTTTTCCAAATAACTTGGAGAATACAAAATTCTGGGACCAAAATATACTTTATTTTTTTACATTTGGTTATGTCAAATTTATGACTATTCTTGACTTTAAAAGGAGGAGAGGGTATTTGGTTTATCTCCACCACATTCCTCATGGGCCTTTCTTTTTTTAAATTAAGTATTACTGATGCTTTTTGTTTTTACACTATATTTCTAGATATGTCACCTCATCCAGCTATCCAACCAAGAAACCTTCTCTTGAAACAAGTAAAAAAGATAGGCATAAGACTTGTGATTTCAATGATATGGGGAATTTCCCCTATCAACAGAAATCAGTGTATCAGTGTCTTTGATGCAGTTTGGAGTCTTAAGAGTTTCCAGAAGCACTAAAAGGTTAATTAGTTTGATTGGGTCATATAGACAGTATGTATCAGAAATATACTCTAATCCAGGCTTTCCAAAGCTTTCTCTCCATCTACTACAACACAATGCTTCTACATGACCAAGAAAAGGTTAAGAAAAAAGCAAGTACATCATTTCTATGTCTGATACTACATTCTGCATCTATTATTCTCTACCATTCCAAAGAAAAGAGGGAGAGTTCTTTCTCATCTCTTCCCTTGACACTTTCTTTTCAGTTTAATGTCTCAGTGATGGTGTTAAGTAATAATGCCAGAGTAACAACTTTTGGTCAAAGTCTCATCTTTATAAGAATGTTTTCAATAGAAAAGTTATTCATGGCCCATTGACAAAGACCAAGTCCACAATCTTACTGATATTCAAGGAAGAATAGACCTACACAATTCCATCTCCTGATGTTCATCTGTACTAAGTCCCAGTAGTCTACATGATATTCTCCTATGCAGAGAGCTAATTCCCAAATGGTGGTGTGATATAAAGCCTGGATTGTGGAAAATCTGCTTCTTGGTTTCCTTAGATCCAAAAAGGAAAAGTATCAGCTAGTACATACACAATTTGATTTAGCTATACTGACTGTCATTTTCTTGCTCCCCCAGAAAAACTAGTCAAGTCAATCCAGCAGTGTGATTGAGATTTTTTTCTGACTTATCAAATAAGTTTACTCCAGAGTGTACATAGACAAAGCTGGTAGAAAATTAAAAAGCATTGACTAGAAAATGCAAAGAAAACACTTTGAACCTAATTATCCAGATCAATTGGGCTGGAGTGTTTGAAGGGTTGAAGTTCATATTCCTTCTTCCTCCTTCCCCCATCATCCAAAACTCTAGCCACAACTCAATAGGAACATGATGTCTTTGGGACAGGAATAGAGGAAGGTTCTTTGTCCTCTATGTATAGAAGGACATTTAACTCTGGGGAAAATGCCAACATAGTTATTCATTTAAAGGAAACATTTAAATGCAAAACAGGTTTTGGGGGGGGCATTTTGCATCTTACTTTTAAAATGAATTAATTTTTGGGATTAAATTGTACCATTTGAATTTTTTCAGGGGTATAGATATTCCTTCTTTAAATATCTTTGAAATTAAAGAATTTAGATATGAAAAGAGTTTTTAGAGTTTATCTAGGTCAATACCCTTCCCCCAATTTGATGATAGATAAAAAAGGCTCTTATAAACAAAATGTCAAAGGCCATGATAAGATAAAAGTTAAAGGCTTTGACTTGCCAAAGGTCAAACTGCAAGTATAAGAGCCAGGATTTAAATCTAGGTTATCTGGCTCCAGATCTAGTGCTCTTCTCACACCATAACATCCTACCTAGGGAAAAATAAATAAGTAAAAGAAATAAACTATGTAAAAAAAAGTCCCTCACATTTCTATAGAGCTTTACGATTTACAAAACATTTTATAGATTTTATTTCATTTGCTCTTCATAGAAATCCTATGAGGCAAAGTTGGCAAACAATGCCTATTTTACTGATGAAAAAACTAAGCCCCATTAAGTAATCTCCCCAAGATTGCTAAACTGGTGCCTCAAGTCCAGGTCTTTCTGACACCAAGTCTAGTGCTCTCTTCACTAAGGAAAAAAAGAAAGTGTTTGGGACAATACAAACCTAACAAAACCATGGGGGTGAAAGCAAAAACACACAAAAGTTCATAGGGGGTTTCAGTCAGCTTGAAAATAGGAGAACCATCTATATTAAGAATGAATTCAAATTCTAGGACTGGAGTGCCCCTATAGGGCTTCTTAACTTTTTTGTTTCTGACAGTGTGGTGAATCTTCTGGAGCTTTTATCAGGATAATGTTGCTAAATACATAAATACGTAGAATTACAAAGGAAATTTATTATATTGAAATGGTTATCAAAAATTAAAAAAAAAAAAGTTCACCAATCTCAGGTTTAAGAGCATACTAACATATGCTATTAATAAGTTGTGAGGTCTTGAAATAATTTTTTAAAATTCTCTGGGCCTTGGTTTCATTCTTTGTAAAAATGATAAAATTGGACATGAAAGATGATCTCTAAAGTCCCTGTCAGTTCTATCAATTTGTAATTCTACATTTTTTTATATTTCTTGGTGCCTGGTGGCTTACTAACGTCAGGAGGAATTAATGATTAAGTCATTTGGATTGCATAACTTTTGCAATAGTATGATGTTTCTCATTTCAGACTATCTCAGCTGAATTTTTAGTCATAATTTATTTTTAGTAATATTATTTGATTAGAAAATTTATTTTTTCCTTAAATGTATATTTTTTCACTTAATAGTATTTTATTTTCTCTATTTCCATGTAAAGATAATCTTCAACATTCATTTTTGTAAGATTTTGAGTATCAAATTTTCCCCTTCCTTTCTTTACCTCCCCCTTCCCTTAGATATCAAACAATCTGAGATATATATATATATATATATATATACATATATATATGTATATATATATATATAAATTCATTTTAGCAGCATATAGTTTCATCAAACATATAACTTTTTAGGAACTTGTCTAATAGATGGATTGATGGACACCTAAGGAGCACAAATTTAAAAGTGAAAGGGACTCCAGGGACTATCTAGTCCAATCTCCTTCATTTATAGAAAAGAAACTGAGGCACATAGAGGTAAACAATAAGTGACAAAGCTGGGATTCAAACTAAGGTTCTTAGGTTCTAAAGCCTTTTTTCACCTTTTTATATAGTAAGTTATAAAACAGATTTCAAATGCATTTATCCTGGAAAGTAGCTTTAGAATACTGGGATAATGTTAAATAGGAAAAGAAATATAGCACCTACCATGTACCAAGCACTGTACTAAAGGCTTTACAAGAATTATCTTAATTGATTCTCACAACAATCCCCTAAGGTAAGTGTTGTTAATATACCCATTTTACAATTGAGTTTAACTGAAGCTAGGAAGTGTCTGAAACTGAATTTGAACTCAAGTCCTGCTGGGGACCCAGCACTCTATTCACTATGCCACCTAGCTGAATCTCCATTTTATAGGAAAGGGCAAGACATGATAATGTAAGAGACAGATCCATCCAGAAGATAACGTCCAAGAATTGTCAAGAAAACAGGGTTAAAGATCACGAGAGTACATTACAGTCTGGGGTACCCGTCAAACAGCTAAAATCAGGTCAAGAAGACCTTCCTTCAAATCTGACTTCAGACACTTATGTGATCCTAGACAAACTCTTTAACTCTGCTTCAGTTTCCTTATCTGCCAAATGATCTAGAGAAGGAAAGGGTTAAACCACTCCAGTATTTTTGCCAAAAAAACAAAACAAAACAAAACAAAACAAAACAAAAACAAACAAACAAAAAAAAAACAACCTTAAAATGGGGTCATTGAAAAGTTGGATATTTCTGAAAAACACCTTCCTGACTCCAGACTATCCCCTATATCTCTGAATGAATGAACATATTATTTGCTTTAGATAATCATTATGATCATTTCCTATTCAAAAAGTCTATAATTTTGTGATTTTCCATTCAGTATTGAGCAAGGCACACTAATTCAAGGCTCCCTAAATTCAAGACCCACTGATAGCAGTATCTATGGAAAAATACATTAAAGGGAATGCAGCTGTGATAACAGGAAGCCTATTTTTAAAGGATGATCACTTATAGAAAAAACACAGATGAGATAATGATACCTTCTAGTGTCCTTTCCCTGTATCACTAGCTCAGTGGCCAGCCTATGCAAGGACTGGGGGAAACATTAAATAAGGATATTAGTAAGTGGCTGGTAGAGATGCTCCCATATAAAGATCATTCAGCTTGGAATCAAAAGGTAAGAGCTAGGATCCTAGCTTTGCTACTTCCCAGCTGTGTGATTTAGGAACGCTCTTTTAACTCTTAGAAACCTCACTTTATAAATCTGTAAAATGGGAACAATACCTGTTTGAAGTACCTCATGGAATTATTAACATCAAATAGGATGATATGTAGAATTCATTTAGTAAATATGAACAGTCAAAATAAATACAGTTTAAGGCATCATTCTGAGACACTGTTAGGTGACTCCTTAAACTAGGATGGGACTCCAAGAAAAGCAGGTAAACTTGTGCTTTCTCCATATTTAAAGATGTAGTGGATCACTGGCCAGCAGTCTCCCACCTGCATACCTTGGTATGGGACTAAGGGTTCAGGAAACAGTCTGAATAATCCCAAAACCTGACAACACTCCCAAGAGATCATGCCAATTCCTTTTCTCAAGTTTCCCATCCACTTCCAATCTCAGGCTCATCATTAACTCTTTCCCCAAGGAGTAGTATTAATATTCAAAGTACTGAATCTTTGCCCCACAAATCCTGGCTCTCTGGCTGTCAAACCAGTTCAATACTCACTTCCTCGCTGGAGAAAAGACGCCATTCCCCAGTACTTCATTTTGAACTTGGCAGAGTCTTCTGTATCCGTGAAAGTGCCCACCATATCTGCGCACACGTTCCAGTCACTGCAAAGGAGACAGACAGGGAGAGTGAATCAAGATTGATCGGCGCACTCTCCTCTCAGGGTCCCTTCTCCGCCCACCCCAGCACCTCCTCACCCTCCACCCCCGCCACCGTCCAGCACCAGGGCGGAGGGAGCGCGGGGCAGATGCCTAGGACAAGCGTGCCCTGCCCGCAACGCCGGCCAGGGCGCAGGGCGCAGGGCGCAGGGCGCGGAGCTCAGGGCTCAGTGTCCAGAACCCGCTCAGGACTCGCTGGCGCGCGGAGCACCGAGCTCGGACCCCGCCAAGTGAGAGTGCAAAGCTATTCCGGGGAGACTAACTTGAGAAGGCGGACTCTGCCTCTGGCCGTGGCTTTCATCTGGCCAGTCTCGGGTTCCACAGAGAAAGTGGTGACGATGTTGTCCTGAAGGAAGAGCCCCTCAGGGTCCTTCTTGGCCATTGCGTACCAAGTTCCGGAGAACTGTAAAGGAGAAGGGGAGGGGGCAGAGAGGGGGAAAGAGTACTCGCTGAGCCTGGCCCAGCCCTGAACGGGGTCCCGGGCGGGCTGGGCTCAGGGGGCCGCGCGGATACCTACTCGGGCCTTGTCGAAGTTTTCCATCACTCGGAAGCTGTCCACGCGGCAATCGCGCTCCGCTCTGCAGGCGCCCAGCGCCAGCAGCAGCAGGAGAGCTGAGGCCCGCTGCATCCTCCTGCTCCTGAGGTCCGTCCTGGAGGGTACAGGGGAAAGGGGCGTCAGCAAAACGGCTGTGCCCTCCTCCTGCCTGCCTATTTCTCGGGGGGCGAGCGCCGGGGCTGGCTCGGATTCAGACTCACTCAGATGCTGCGCGGCTCAGTGGGAGCGTCCGGCTGGTCCTCGGGGTTGCTGTGGCCGACTGCAGAGCCAAAGCGGAGGCGCGCGACTCGCCGCCCCTTTTATAGCGCCGGGGTGGGCCGCTCTTTCGTAACTTTGCAGGGTGAAAGACCGACCGACTGAGAGACCCGGGAGTTGGGGGAGGGGGCGCGCACAGTCCAGCCCAACAGGTGGTAGGGGGCTTGCGGAGATTGAGCCTACATAACAGTTCTCTGTCTGCCGCTGCCTTGGGGGGGGGGAGGGCACAGTCACTAGGATCTCTGGGACCAGGTCACACACAGGGGTGTTCGGGAAGGACGTCAAACCTCTTCAGCCCTGAGCCTGGAACCTCGAGATTGCTGCTAGAACTGAAAAGGGTTGGGGATGGGGGGAGAGGAAGAGAGGGATAGGAAGCAACCCAGTAATAGCCTAAAGACCCCGGGGTTCAGTTTTTCAACAGTTGTGCTCAATCATAACCTGGTCTGTATCTGCAGGGTCCTGTCTTTAGTGGCAGAAGACCCTTTGCAGCCCTTGCAGAAGAAAAAACGATTCCTTAGAGCATTAAGTCTCTAGAGATCCTGTGGAAATCAGTGTGGTCCTCGTTATATTAGTAACCATGGAGCTAACATTGTGAAAGGTTTTCCTTTTCCCACTGGAGAGTAAATTATGAAGGATATTAGAAGAATTTCAGCAAAAGAGCTCTTTATTACATAAAGGATTTATTTTTCTCTCTTTCAGGCAAGTGGTGGTGCCCCTAGGTCAATATTTGTCAGGGCCTTTCAACATCTGTAGAAACACTAAAACCCCTGTTAAATATTCTCTAGCAATGCAACCCTGGACAGCAGAGGAGAACTTTCAATAATTACAGGGATGACCTCCGACTCCATAACACTATCAGCAAGGGGAGTTAACCATTTTAAAGTTCAATATGAATTTTTTTTTTTTGTTTTTTAAAAAACTACTGATCCTGGGAAGCATTTGGAATTAACTGGGATAAATAAGGACCACGTCCTGAGCCAATGGGTCTACCCAATGTCTACACAATAGTATACATTCAGATTGACTGGATATTTTGAATCTAAAATGGTTTGCTTTGGCTTTAGCTAGGGATAGCCAAGGAATCAGCTAGCTTATTTAGAATATCCCAGGAAATCACAGTCTTTGACTGAAAGGAAGAGAATTGGCCAAATGACCAAGAAATGAGGTCTTGGAATGTTCCATAAGCTCCTCTCTTCCCCATATGCTGCCAACATTATTAACATAGACTACATCTGTAATAACAACAGGACTCATTTGAACAAATCAAGTCCTTGACTCAAAGTTTGAAAAAGTGGGCTAGTTTGCAAATCTAATCATTTTGATGTGATTTTTTTACAACAACATGTTGTAATTCTTAGTTACCCAGGAAAGAGGTACTTAATCTTCTTTATTCGTGTGTTTTTTAGTTGGTCCTGATGAAATTAAGAGTTGATTTTGGCACACTTACTCAGATTTCTTCATGATTACAAATACTTGTATATAGGTCAACTCTAGTTTAGCTTTGGTGGGTAAAATAAGGTTGAACCACATTGAGATTTAGCCCCATAAAATAGTCTTAGGTTGATTCTCATTCTTATGTAAATGAAATACAATTTAAGTAAAGTCTGAGAGGTAAACCTTCCCATGTTCCTCCAATTTATTTATGATTTTGTTCTTTATACCTAAATCTTGGACCCATTTTTGGTCCATACTAATCTTAGTATGTGGTGTTAAATGTGGGTCCATCCTAGTTTCTGCCATACTAATTTCCAGTTTTCCCAGCAGTTTTTGTCAAATAATGAATTCTTATCCCCAAATTTGGGATCTTTGGGTTTGCCAAACACTAGATTGCTATTTTTATTCACTCTCTTGCCCTGTGAACCTAACCTATGCCACTGATCAACTAGTCTATTTCTTAGCCAATACCAAATGGTTTTGGTGACTGTTGCTTTATAATACAGTTCTAGATCAGGTACAGCTAGACCACCTTCACTTAATTTTTTTTTCATTACTTCCCTTGAAATTCTCGACCTTTTGTTGTTCCATATGAATTCTGTTGTTATTTTTTCTAGGTTATTAAAATAATTTCTTGGAAGTCTGATTGGTATAGCACTAAATAAATAGATTAGTTTAGGGAGTATTGTCATCTTAATTATATTCGCTAGGCCTATCCAAGAGCACTGAATGTCTTTCCAATTATTTAAATCTGACTTTATTTTTGCACCTGCCACAAATTGTCTTAGAGAATTGCTCAGGAGGCTAAGAAGTTAAATGTTTGTGTCAGAGGCAAGCCTTGAACCTACAGTGTATTTCAAGACCAACCTTTTCTCCGATTATGTTCTGATATCTCTCTGAGACTGTATTAAGTTTTTAATAAATATTTTTATTTGATTCTTCCCTTTCTGAAACTGGCTTTTGTATACCTCAAGAGATCCATGATCTCACCAATGTGTTTCATTCCTTTCATTGATGCAGTTTGTACTCTGTCCACCCTTCTTCTTATGTGATCCTTGATTCATCCTTTTTCACTCCTTCCATCTTGTACTCACTGAGACCTGGCTCCTTCCTGATGATACTGTTTCCATTTTGGCTGCATTTTCACTCAAATTTCTGAATCACTTGTTATAGTGAGTGAGTGGGAATGCTCCTTGCTCCTCACTGTCACTTCTAGACTCTTCTGCTACAATCACTGTGTGACCTTTTTCTCCTTTGAGGTTCATTCAATCCATTTCTGACCATAGCAAGATTCTAGTAACTATCAATGACTGATTTCCAGGATACTCTTCTTCCTTCCTTAATGACAATGCCTCATCATTCTCTCTCTCCTTCCTAACTCCTGCTCTCATTTTAAAAACTTCAACATACATGCTGATAATCCCTCAAACATTAAGTTCCCAGTTCCTCAACTGATACATTTTCCATTTCCCATTTCTATCCTACTTCAGCTATACACAAGATGATCCTAACCTTGACCTTGCTCCATCTCCATGTTTATAAACTCTGAAAATCCTTTATCTAATCATAATGGGTTATTCTTTCATCTTCCCTTCTCTCCTGACCTTCAGACTCATATTTTCAAATTCCTCTTAGACATCTCAAATTCAATATGTTCAAAACTGGGCATTTATTTTCTTCCAAAGTCCTCTTCCTAAATTGCTAATGACTGCAGAAGTATCTTCCCAGTCACCCAGTTTCACAACCTAGATGTCATATGTAGCTCCTCACTTTTTCTTACTTATCCAATTAATTATCCAATTTTCTTACTTATCCAATCTGTTACCAAATTCTGTTATATCTATTTTCTTAACATTTCATACACTCCCCTTTTTTCTCATCTGATAATTCTACCACTCTAATACAGGTTCTCATCATCTCATTCTTGGACTATTACAATGGATTTCTGATTAGGTTCCCTGTTTCAACTTTTTCCCTATTCCAGTCCATCCTCCAATCAGCTTTTTTTTTTTAATTAAAGCTTTTTATTCTCAAAACATATGCATAGATAACTTTTTAACATTAACCCTCCAATTTCCTCCCTTCTCCCTCCCCCCTTAGGCAAATAATCCAAAATATGTTAAATATGATAATATATATATATATATATGTTAAAACCAATATATGCATACATTTTTATACAATTATTTTGCTGCACAAGAAAAATCAAATCAAAAAAGAAAAAAAATGAGAAAGAAAATAAAATACAAGCAAACCACAACAAAAAGAATGAAAAGGCTATTTTGTGATCCACAGTTCCCACAGTCCTCTCTCTGGATGTAAATGGCTCTCTTCATCACAAGATCATTGGAACTGGCCTGATTCTCATTCTTGAAAAGAGCCACGTCCATTAGAATTGATCATGTTATAATATTGTTGTTGCCATGTACAATGATCTCCTGGTTCTGCTCTTTTTCACTTAGCATCCAATCTTTGTAAGTCTCTCCAGGCCTTTCTGAAATCCTCCTGCTGATCATTTCTTATAGAACAATAATATTCCATAATATTCATATACCATAACTTATTCATCCATTCTCCAACTGATGGGCATCCACTCAGTTTCCAATTTCTTGCCACTATAAAAAAAGCTGCCACAAATATTTTTGTACATATGGGTCCCTTTTTCTTCTTTAAGATCTTTTTGGGATATAAGCCCAGATTGAACGGTATGCACATTTAGATAGCCCTTTGGACATAGTTACAAATTGCTCTCCAGAATGGTCTCCAATCAGCTTTCAAAGTAATCTTCCTAAAGAATGAGTTTGTTGACATCACATAGATGATTCCTATTCCTACCCTCCACTATTCAATAAATTCCAACAGATCACTATTGCTTCCAAGATTAAGTACAAAAATTTTTATTTGGCTTCTAAAGCCCTTCATAAAATGCCTTATCCTTTCTTTACTTCACATATTCTGAGTTACAGTGTCCCTGGAAAACTTGTTCTTCATTACAAAACCTATTCCATCTTCCAACACCATACATTTTCACTGGCTGTCTCTCCTTGAATGCTCTTGATTTTTGTCTCCACTTCTTGGATTCCTTCAAATCTCAGCTAAAATCTCTTTTTCTACTAGGAAACTTTCCTAGTCCCCTGGAATGATAATATTTCCCCTCTAAGATTATCTACAAATTAACATGTATACATTTTATTTAAATGTAGTAGTTTACATGTTGTCTCAGTTCCTCAAAAGCAAAGACTATTTTTGCCTTTATTTGTATCTTCAACACTTAGCATACTGTCTGGTACAGAGTAAGCATTTCATAATTACTTCTTGACTTCCACATTTTCCCCCAAAAATCTTCCATCGAGAATCTACTCAACATGTTGTAGATTCATCTAGGTCAATTAATACTTCATGGGTATCAGTACAACATTCAAGTTATCCTTCCATTTCCTTTTTTTTTTTTTTTCTTTTTGAGTAGATCTGTGATTTAATTGGCATAGGGAACTTCTAATGAAGAAACTCCCTCTTGGCCATGGAGATTAGCAGCTATTCTACAATTAAAGTTGTCTTAAAAATGGAACAGACTACTTTCCATTTTTAAGACAACTTAAATCGTTTTTTCCCCCTTGTATAAAGCCCAACTTTGCAATTTCCATACACTTGTGTTTTTGGAGCTTAAGAGAAGAAATTTAACCCTTCTTTCACATGATGGCTCTTCAAATTCTTGCACATAGTTGGTCATGACCCTACAAATCTTCTCTTCTCTGGGCTAAAACATCACTTGTTCCTTCAACTGATTGCCATATGACATGGATTCTAGACCTTTTATAATCCTGGTCACTCTTCTTTGTCCAGAAATGAACATAATATTCTGGATGGGGTTTGACCAGGGTAGACTTGTCTCCTTATTCTTAGAAGCTCTTAATACTGCTCAGCATCATACTATCTTTATCTTAGTGTCCACATCACACTGATGATTCATACTGAGCTTGCATCAAAACCCCTAGATCCTTTTCACACAAACTATAATTTAGGCACATTCCCTCCTTTCTTTATTTCCAAAACTTATTTTTGAACTGAAGTCAAAGGCTTTACATTTATCTCAAATAAAATTCATCTTATTAAATTCAGCCCAAAATTTGATCATATCAAGAGCTTTTTAGATTCCAAGTCTTTCATTAGTATGTGAGCTATTCCTTCCAATTTTTATGTTAGTGATTGACTTTGAAAATGAAGGACCTACCAAAGAATTGTAAAATGAGTAGATGCCTATCAATTGGGTAATGGCTGAATAAATTATAGAATATGAAAGAAATGATACATTATTGTTCTATTAATAGTGATGAGCAAACTACTGGGCTTATATCCTAAAGAAATACTAAAGAAGGTAAAGGAACCTGTATGTGCCAAAATGTTTGTGGCAGCTCTTTTAGTAGTGGCTAGAAAATGGAAAATAATGGTTTGCCCATCAATTGGAGAATGGTTGGGTAAATTGTGGTATATGAATGTT
This sequence comes from Sminthopsis crassicaudata, assembly GCF_048593235.1. Taxonomy (NCBI): domain Eukaryota; kingdom Metazoa; phylum Chordata; class Mammalia; order Dasyuromorphia; family Dasyuridae; genus Sminthopsis; species Sminthopsis crassicaudata. Next base: position 607,029,073 of record NC_133618.1, read on the forward strand.
ATGGGATATTATTGTTCTGTAAGAAATGACCAGCAGGATGAATACAGAGAGACTTGGAGAGACTTACATGAACTGATGCTGAGTAAAATGAGCAGAACCAGGAGATCATTGTATACTTCAACAACAATGCTATATGAAGATATATTCTGATTGAAGTGGATATCTTTAACATATAGAAGATCTAATTCAGTTCCAGTTGATCAATGATGGACAGAAACAGCTACACCCACAGAAGGAACACTGGGAATTGAGTGTAAAATGTTTGCACTATTATCTTTCTATCCAGGTTACTTATACCTTTGGAATCCAATTCTTACTGTGCAACAAGAAATTTGGTTTTACACACATATATTGTATCTAGGATATACTGTAACACATTTAACATGTATGGGATTGCCTGTCATCTAGGGGAGGGAGTAGAGGGAGAGAGGGGAAAATTTGAAAAAGTGAATACAAGGGATAATGTTATAAAAAAAATTACTCATGCATATATACTGTCAAAAACATTATAATTATAAAATTAATTTTAAAAATAAAATTTAAAAAAATGATGAGCAAGCTGATTTTAGAAAGCCTTGGGAAGATTTACATGAATTAATTAATGTGAGTGAAACAAATAGAATCAGGAGTACATTGTACACATAACAGCAAGATTGTGCATTGATGAACTATGAAAGATTTGGTTCTTCTCAGTGGCTCAAAGATCCAATGCAATTACAATAACGGATAGAAAAGAAAAGAAAAAAATAAAATAAAATGAAGGACTAATAAAAATAACATCAACAGCAACATCAAGAACATCTGCAAAATTGCTATCTATGCCTTTATCCAAATTACTGGTAAACAAAAAATTACACATTGCAAAGACAAACCCAAGTTTCTAGGACACTTAATATTGAACAACTAAAGACTAATCTTTGAATCCTGACATTCAACCACTTCCAAATTCTTTTAATTTTATTATCTTCTAGCTCAGTATCTCCATCTTTTTCCCAAGAAGATTCTAAGAAACTATCAAAAAATATTGCTAAAATCTAGGCAAACTATAAGGATGTATTATTAAAAAAAAAAAAAAAAACTTATACTAGATTAACCTTATCAATGCCTTGGAGCACTGAGAAGATTAAAGTTAGGATTTAAATCCAGGTCTTTCTTGCATGGAAGCCAGTTTTTTATCCACTATGTTTATGACTTCTTAAGTAAACTCTTATCTATAGCCTTTCCCTGTACTATTAGTTTGGTAATTCTATTAAAAAAAGAAAGTAAGTGTTTAGCCTGGTTTGGTCAACTTTTGATGGAGCCATGTTGGCTCTTGTAATAATTGCTTCCTTTTCAAGATGTTCAATGTAAATCTATCAACAAATATTTGTTAAATGCTTACTATGTGCCAGGCACTAGCTCTTTAATTATGTGTTCTAAAATTTTCCCAGGAATCAAAGCCAAGCTTACTGGACTCATTTCTCTTCCCTTTTTTGAAAATTAGATTAACCTTTGCCCTTCCCAGAATACATCTTCTGCTTTCCACATCTTCAGAGATCATTGACTGTATCTTCAGAATTACAATCACATCTGCCAGCTCTTTCAGTACCTGAGGATGCAACTATTCTGGACCTGAAGACATGAATTAATCAAGGGAAACCAGGTGCTCGAATCATGGGCATCAATACCTTATTAGCCATCTTTATTCTGTCTCTTTCAGGAAAAAGAGATTTCTCTTTGTTAAAGTAAATGAAGCAAAATGAGGATTGGGCAGCTTTCTTCCCTCTGTGGTCAGTAATTATTGTCCCAAACAGCAGGTCTATTTTTTCTTTGATCCTCTTTGTTTTTGCCTCAACATAGCTCTAACAACCACATCAAAATGAGAGCAACTCTTTTTGCTGTTTTTAGCATTGCTTGCTTGCTGTAGGCTCTTTTGAGTTCTGGTATTCCTTTCTTTTGTGGTTCACTCCCAGGACCACATGCTAGTACAGGAATTCTTGACTTCCACTCAAAGGCTGGGTTTTTGGAGCTCCTACCACTTAGTTAAAAGATTCTTTTCTTCTTTACCATCTCTTTGGCTACAAGATTACACCAATGCTTCTATATAGCTGGTCTAGGAATATATGGTCTAGGAACTTGGGTTAGAAATTGTCCTGGGGCCATGTGGTTGAGAAGCTCCATCCACTGCCCCTCATTGCCACTTCTCAGGCCATGGATGTGAGAGTACACATGTCTGCAATATATTTCTGTCTCAGGCTAAGGGTGTGGTGGTAATGAGATCACAGGGTCATCAGTTTACTCTCTGGTGACCTGGGTAGTGTTCAACATGAAGAAACTGACCTGGTCATACTATTTGACCTAACTTTAAGCAGGCAATTTGTAAAAATACATGGTCACAAGGGAAGCAGAGTAAATAAACACTGATAATTTTATCTAAACACCTCTACTATCAGAGAAAAAAATAAAAACAAAAACATCTATCATTACAAAGCAGGATGTTCTATTGTGTTCAATTTTTTCATACTGAATATGTTATACTCAGAGTCAAGAAAACAGAGTTCAAATCCCAGCTTAGATAAGGAATCCTAGGCAAATTACATCATCTCTGAATCTGTTTCTTTGTCTACAGAATGAAGATAATTGCATTTATGCTACCTACCTCATAGAATAGCACTTCACAAGCCTTAATGGGCTGAATAAATATGAAATATTTCAGTTACATGCAAATATAGGTCATTTTCATAAAGATTTTATAGAGAAAGTATACATAGAAGTCAAGAGCTACTGATAATTTTGTGGTCACCTCTTGATCTTACTATAAACTACGATTTTTCCATTCCCTTGGGATCTTTCTCTCTTTTTAAAATATCTTGAAAATGGATCTGAGTGCCTCCCAAATTGCATAGCTTCAAGAATGGTTTTCATCTATATGTGTATGGTCAAGAGTTACTGCTCTTACCCAATTTCATTTCTTTTTTCTTCAACCTCCTCATATTATATACCAGGGTGTCAGATATTAGAGACCAGATATGTTGGCTTTACTACCATTGCTGATGCTATTTGGCTGCTGGCCAATCTGTTCCATTTGATATTGATTTCTGGTGTTATTCCCAGTTTCAACTAGAAATGCTCTTGGAATGATCTGACTTAGTCTCATGCCAAACTTTCTTTTTCTTTCTTTTTTTCTTTTCAAAAATAGTATTTTATTTCTTTACAATTATATGTTGATAGTTTTCAACATTTTTTTTAAAGATTTTTCTCTTTCCCTTTTTTTCCTTTCCTTTCCCCAACATGGCAAGTAATCTGATGTAAGTTATACATGTGCAATTATGCTAAATATATTTCCACATTAATCATATTGTGAAAGAAGAAACAGAACAAAAGAGAAAAATCATAGTAACTCTCACCCCCCAATGAAAATGATCTGCTTCTATCTGCATTTAGACTCCATAGTTCTCTCTCTGGTTGTGGATGGCATTTTCCATTCATGCCAAGTGAGTCTTCCGAGTCATCTTGCCCTTCACTGATTTTTGCTGTTTTGTAAAGTGACACACTTCATATGCTTAATCATCATCCTATGCAATATTTAGCAAATGAGCCTGTATTCTAAAAAAAAGTTTTTAATTCATTTTGATTCATCAAGTATTTGTTAAAGATGTGTGCTATGTATTAAGCAGTATGCTGAGAATACAAAAATAAAATCTGACAAGGTTTTTCCTTAGGAATTGATTTCTTTCTGGGGGTATTATGAAATGTATAACACATAAATAAGTATAAGACAAGGAAAAATTAAGGCAAAGTATTCAAGGAAAATTGTGCTTCATCCCTCTAATTATGACAAGATCAAGAGTTTCTAATTTCTTTTACCATTTTCATTGTGGCAATTACTCTATAAATTTCTCTAAGAATTAGTAATAATAAGAGTCTATGTCTTTACTTTTATCCATTTCCCACTTTGGAGGTTCAATGGCTTGTTTAATAGTTCTAGATAATGCGTTTGTACTTGTACACAAGTCTTTATCCTTTCTTCCTATTTTTACCTTTGCTCTAAACAGTTATGGTATCTATGAAGTCACAAATACTAATTCTGAAAGATCAGTCAGGCTGATAAAGTCATTTTCTATCTCATAAGAGATAAAATTTTCATTTCTTTTGGGATATTGTTTTGGGTTTGCCTGGAACCTTGCAGCTCTCTCTTCAAGATATATTCATTATACCTAGGTGTGAAATTTCTGCCTTTGACCTCTTTCATTTCTTAATCTCGAAACATAATTTCCAATATATTTTTCACCTTTCTCCTCTCTGCTTACCTTATTAAAATCACTGAAAATTAAAATATATGTTAAGTCAACATATGGAGGCTGTTGTTAAATTCATTACAAAATTTGTTATTCCTTTTTTAAAAGCATCTATTAAGCACTTGCTGCATGCTAAGCATTTTACAATTATTATTGCCTTTGATCCCCCCATTGACATTGTGAGGTAGATATTCTTATAATCTTCATTTTACAGATGAGGAAACTGAGGCCAGATTTGAACTTAGTTCTTCCTGACTTAGGCCCAGTGTTCTATTCATTTGGGCCATTAGAAGAAATTGGTTCTTGGAAAATGGTTTTAAAAAAATACATTCAGATTTGGATTGCTTATACTGAAAGATAATTAACAACAATGTTAACACATTAAACTTAGTGCTTTAATAAAAAATCATATTTACCTTGTGCATACATATAGATTTATCTAGTTAGTTAAGGTTTGCAATGGGCTCTAATTAGATTATCTAATTTAGGTCTCACAGCAATCCTTTGTGAAGGTATGATAGGTATTCTGTCACATCCTTTTTTTAGAGATGAAGAAACAGAAGCAGATATAGATTGAGTGACTTGTCAATGGCAGTACAAATTGCAAATGTCAGAAGTAATATTTAAACTCTGATCTCCTTGACTACACATTGAGCATTCTATCTATTATAATCTGCTGGTTTAGTGGATTGCCCAAAGACACATGGTTAAGTAGTGACTACAGAATACAGACCCAGTGCCTTTTTAAAAAATCATATCACATTGTATATTACCCTACTTAAAAAAATTAGCCCTAGTTTGTGAAATTTATGTAGTTAAAATCCTATTTCAGTGTATCATTGTAATAGAGGTCACTCTGGGTTCATGAAAATTATATCAATGAAATAGATGTTTTGATTTTTTTTTTTCCATTCCTGCTTTTGGATGCTTAGTGGGACATTATTGTTTTTGATCTTACATCATTCTTCTCCGTATTTTTTTTTGACAAAGCAATTAGGGTTACATGATATCCTGCACAAAGTCTAAGTAGAATATTTTATTCATTTAACAGACATTTATTAACGACCTGCAATTTGTGAAGCTTTTAAATTATCCAAGCAATCCCTTACTTCACAAGGTTTGCAGACACTTAGAAGAATATAATATGTCCACAAATTATTTAATGCAAAACATATACAAATTCAATCATTCAATTACCATGCATTTATTAAGGATCTATTATATGCCATGCACTGAACTTGACTTTGATTAAGGAATTAGCATGCCATTCATGACCAGAGCAATACATACCTTCTTAAAATATGGAAAGTAAAGAAAATCATGTTTACAATATGATTTCAAACAAAATCACAATGGTTTTGCTCATATTTCTTCCCTACTGGGGCCATTATTTTGTATTATATAATTAACTATAATATCAATATATCATAAATGTTTATTTAAACACTGCTGAATTCTACTGGGTGCCACTTACATCTTATATTATTATTCTATCGTAATTTAATTTCACAAATTATTAACAAACTTTGTTTAAAAAAATAGTGTGCTTCCTTATTTAGAATTAAGGGCCCTTGAAATGACCTGCCAAACCCTGAAGAAGTGTGACAATAAATTAAAACACATTTCTGAAATCCATATAATTTCCCTTATTAGCAGTTTAAAACTAAAGGAAGTTTTTGCTTTAATGAAAAGGCAGACTCTTTGCAAAGAGAATGCTGAATAAATACAATTTGTGAAATTCCCTATATTTTTGTCTTTGCTGAAGACATTGCTACACCATTGCTTGTGACATATTCACTTGTTATTTGATGTTTAAGAACGGATTGGTCTAAGATGCTCAAACGATTCGCAGGATTTAGGAGCTAATTGTGCTTATAGGGCTTAGTGTCCTGAACAACAAAGTCACAGCTTCCAGGCTACCCTGCTAAGAGTATGCTAAGCCAGGACCTTCTGTCACTGCTCTGGGCTTTCAGAAGGTTGGGGAGCTGTTGCAAGATGAATCCCCTGGGAAGTGGTACAAATCTTTCATCCCTTCCTCAGTAGTTGTTACTATTTTATCCCCTTGCTGTTACTGTTTCATATTCAATTCGATTCTAAAGAGGCAAGAAGAAAAAAAGCAAAGACAAAATGGGTGAGATCACCAAGGAAGAAGTGGAGAAATACTTAGGAAACAACCCTCAGTTTGCAAAGGAGTATTTTGACAAGAAGCTGAGGGCAGAGGTGCTGGGAAAAGTCTTCAAAAGCAGCCCAGTTCCCATCAAGGACAATACATCCTTCAGTGAGATGACTCAAGTGGAAGAATCAGCTTTGCTCTTTGAGTTGCTGCAGAAGGTCCAAGATGAAGCAGCCAGCATGGAGGCAGTGGTGCACAAGAATCTCCAGAGGCTGTCCCAATTGCTCTCCGCAGACCGCTGTAGCATGTTCATTTGCCGATCGCGCAATGGAATTCCAGAGGTGGCGTCGCGGCTGCTGGATGTCACCCCGACCTCTAAGCTAGAGGACAACCTTGTGTCTCCTGACAAAGAAGTTGTTTTTCCTCTAGAAAACGGGATTGTGGGTTGGGTTGCTCATACTAAAAAATCCTTTAATATTCCGGATGTGACCAAGGTAGGTGACCTGAGCATAGAGTGAGTGGGGGAAGAGTACTTATTTTCGGGGAAAAGTCTCATAGAAAAGCAAAACTTACAGATTAGGGACTCATTCCTATTAGTCATAAAGTAGTTCTTGCAGGGCGAACCCTAATTAGCTGCACCTGAGTAGGGATGGGGCCGGTAACTGATACCTCCTCTTGTATTTGTTACATCTGTTTGCTATTATCTGATAGGGAGCAACTTGGAGCCTCTTGAGGGTTTATTCAGACCACATCCTATAGCTTCTGTGGTTGGCAGATTGTTTCCTTCAAATGTATTATTAGTTCTTCCTAGTAGATTTATTCACTTATTTTTCCTCAGGGTCGAGCATAAAGTGATTGGTTGTTTGTTTTATGAAATCCTCCATGATGCCAGACTGGGGATTCCATGGGGCAAGCTAAGGAAACGTTATCCAATGAAGAGGAAAGGTGTCTCAAAAAACAAATCTGAGTTGTTTGTTTGTTTGTTTTTTATTTTCCTGAGAAAAAACACTCTTCTGGGAGAGAAGATTGTCTCTGGTGCTTGTGGAAATTGTAGCCAGCACTGGTTCTGATCTGTAAACATGATTCTGGTAGAAGAAATTCTTGAAGTGAGATGGTCTTTTGTGAGACCTCTTTTGGAGGGAGAGTTCTGCAAAGGAGAGTGTTGGGGTAGGCAAGTAGAGATTATTCCCCAATGTGAGAGAAGTTTGCCTCTGTGACAGGATTATTATAAATTAGAGTGTGTTCCCAAAGTGACTGAAGGGTTTAAGTTTGCTTGTGATGGCTACCAACAGAATGGTCTAGATCAAAGGTTCTTAAATCATGAATGTGGGGGTTGAGAAAAATTTGGCAATAGTAAAAGGTTTCTGAATGTGCAATGACCAATAATTAATAAAACACCTAATGAGTACAAGGTGTTTCTGACAGTGCTTGCGCTTATTGTATCCCCAACTTCCTTGCAGCCTTGGTTCTAAACATGCAACATGTGCACTTTGTACTGTGCATGCATGAATGCCAGGAAATGCCAACAAATGCCACCAGAGAGCTGCTGCTCCACTTTTTTTTTTTTTTTTTTTTTTTGAGGTTAGGTTAAGTAACTTGTCCAGGGTCACACAGCTAGGAAGTGTTAAGTGTCTGAAACCAGATTTGAACTCTGGTCCTCCTGAATTCAAGGCTGGTGCTCTATCCACTGCGCCACCTAGCTGCCACCTAGCTGCCCCCTCCACTCAGTTTTGAGAAAGGGCTGCTTAAAAATTTCTTTGACAGTGCAGGTACAGTGGACAGAGTGCCAGCCCTGAAGTCAGGAGGACCTGAGTTCAAATTTTACCTCAGACACTTAACACTTCTTGGCTGTGTCACCCTGGGCAAGTCATTTAACCTCAATTGTCTCAGAAAAAACAAAAAACAAAAAAAACCATTTCTTGGACAAAAAGGGTCACAAGTGGAAAAAGCTTAAGAAGTCCTGGTATATCTATTACCTTCTTTTTCTTTATAGTTCAAGAGTCCTAGGTTGAGTACTAAAAATACTGGGGTTTACTAGCTAGAGTTCTTTTTTAAGAACCAAGCTTTAAACCAAAACCAATCTGATTCTAATTGGCCACCAATAGTCCTAGCCCAAGCCCCATGTGGTCATTGTTTGGGTCCTAATTGACTCAGACATTTCTGTTTTGGCCAGAGAGTCTTCCCCTTCCAGATTCATGTTTGTTTGTTTTTCTTGGACTAAGAGAAAGAGGAGATTCTTTGTCTCAATTCCTACCCAGCCTTAATATCTGAATGGGTGCAACCTCAGTCAAACTGAGACCTGTGGAAGACCTTAGGTTAAAAAGGCCAAGGCCTTCCATTTCATCCAGGGCCAGCTCCAGTCATCCTGATCTATATCTGGCAACTGGACCCAGATGGCTCTGAAGGAGAAGGTGAGGCAGGTGACCTTGCACAGGCTTCCATCACTTAAATCCAATTCACTTGCATGTCATGGAATCACCTCTCCACACGTCATGGTTCTCTTTGAGAACTAAGGACAAACAACAACTCAGATTTAAGTATTAAGAAGTACTAAGAAATTATTTATTTTTAGAGGCATGAATTTTAACAAAACCATAGAATTAAGAAGTTGAAGGGACTTTGAGATCATTTGGTCTAATGTCCCATTTTGCAGATATGGAGGCCTAAAGAAATTTGAGCAGTTTTTCCAAAGTCCCATAGTATATTGGGACTTAGAACCGAGGTCTATGACTCCTATTAAGGGCATTGAGGTGATACAATGAATAGTGTACTGAGTCAACTGGAGTCAGGAAGACTCATCTTCTTGAGTTGAAATCTGGCTACTGATACTAGCTGGGTGATCCTGGGTAAATCACTTAATCATGTTTATTTCAACTTCCTCATCTGAAAAATAAGCTGGAGAAGGAAATGGCAAAGCACTCTAGTATCACTGCTAAGAAAACCCCAAATACATTCATGATGAGTCAGATGTAACTGAACAACTAAAGTGGCTCCTATTCTCCTTTTATTTCTTTCTTTTTTTCCTTTATAACACATTTGTTCTTTATTTTAATGCTTCTGAAATTGTTTTTCTATTTCTCCAACACTGAAACTGTCCCTTCAGTCTAACTGAATATATTCACTCATGAACACTATCCTTCTGTCTAGAGACTACTTAGAGCACATAGAATTTAAAAATAAGTTCCATAGTGTGATGTTAAATAAAGGTTCAGGGTTTTCATTTTCTCAATTTTCATATGGAATTTAGAACAAAATTAAAAAACAAGTGATTTTGTTTGAAACTTCTCTACATCACAGGAATTTTTGTTAGGGAAAGAAGAGGAAGGGATCTGGTTATGTTATTTTGTTGGCCTGGGGAATTTCTAGTCATAGAAAAATCTTTTCTCAATGTGGATAGACATTCCCGAGGCACTGAGAGGTTAAAAGACTTTGCCTATTGTCACACATTTAATGTAAACTTTCCCAATCCCCAGACTGGCCCTCTATCCACTATATTGCCATAAAAACTACTATGAAACCTACAAAATACTACATAGTTAATTTTAATATAGATCCCAATTTTAATAGATCTTTCTAATTCCAAAAATCAGCTGCTTTTCTTCTCCTTCTAGAGAATAGTTACATATAATATACATAATACAATTAAAACTTCTTAAAGGAAATAATATAAATACAAACTATCATTAGCATTGTACATTAAGATGATATAGAAAGAAAATATCTTATAAAAAGGATTTCTGTTTCTGGACTACTTTGTGCTGGACTTCTATTAAAAATGCTTTCTCTGTTGGGCTGCGTCTGACATGCCTTGGGCAGGCTGGAAGGATAATCCTTCTAAATTCACGAAGCTGATTACCTAGGAAAAGACTGCAGAGATCAAGAAAGGTGCCACATGGGTGATTTTTTTCATATCCTTCTCTCTGGTGAAACTGACCCAAGAAAGTGCCTTTTTTATTTATTTATTTATTTATTGCTCAGGGTCATTATGTAGGTGAACATTTTCACATGAGTTATAATTTCTCTAGCTGAATTACTGCTCACAATTAATAGAACATTGGGATTAAGTAAACACTAAGTCAAAAGATTTTTGGTTCTTTTAATTTTCAATAATAAGAAAAAAGGAACTATTGTTTAACATTGGTTTATTTCTTTCTGCTGCCTTTATATAATGAATAGCTGTGGTTTCTCAAGTTCAGGGAACAAGTGCACTGGGGATGGTCAGCACATTTTGCAGTCTAGGATTCCTCTGTCCTGGGTCACTTGTCAGCCCACCAGAACAGCAGGTGTTACAGAGAATGATATATAACCTCAGACAATTCACTCTGGGATGAGCCTTTAAAAAGTATTTGTCCTAACTTCCTCTCTGACAGACAAGGAAACTAAGGCTCAGAAGTGTCTCTCTTCTTCCTGATACTTACTCCATGATTCTAAAAGGGCTTTATTGAAGAGTATACTATGTTATTGGGCTCAAAATAAAAAAAAAATTTTAGAGTAGAAAAAATCCATAGATGACTTAGCCCAAGTCCTCTCCTTCAACAGATTAGGAACTTGATGTCAATTTGTCAATGTTAACAAAGTAGATGGTTTTTGGGGGGAGTGGGCCAGGATCCAAGCCTGTAACTTCAGTGCCGGGAATGTCTTGTGTAGGTTAACCAAAACAAGACAGATCAGCAACTATATTAGAGAATTGCATGGGGAACTGGGAATTTAACTAGTCTCTGTCAAAGGTAAGACCTGAATGTAAGCCTCCCCAATTCCCAGACTGGCCCTCTATCCACTACACTACTATAAAACTACTATGAAACCTACAAAATATTACATAGTTAATTTTATACAGACTCCATAAACTGCCTATTCTAGAGACAGATACTGAAGAGCTCCATATATAGATTTCTGAAAGCCATTCCCCTCTGCTGGTGGGTGAAGAGGCCTTCTGCGCTGGGAATCATTTTCCCATTCACCAGTTATCTTTTAATTATTTTATTGCTTATTAGCACTTCCACTAAGGGGCAAACAGGTACAGGAAGAGGATTGAAAATTCTCATCAATTTAATTTGTTATGAAGGCAAGTGAGGAAGAAAATGAAAACTACTGAAAAATACTCTATAGTTTTCATGGATTCATGTTTTCCTTGTCTCTCCTTAATAAGAAAAGTCAAAGAATAATTAAAGTTGTCTACATACTATAAAATACCCTCAACTCAGTGCTCCAAGTACTGCAAATTCCCATTAGAGGAGAATGCCTATATGATCTATCAAACCATGTGTCTCCAAATAAAATAGTTTGGACCAGACCTGTCTCTTCACTGTCATAAGAAGCTTCTAATGAGGAAACTTCCTCTATAATTCAGATTAGCAACTGCTCTGCATTTTATGCAAATCTTACCAAGGTGCCCAGGGACACTAAGCTGTTAAGTGATTTAACTAGAGAAACACCACCCAGAAGATACTTAAAATAAGACTTGAAATCAGGTATTTCTGGATCCGAGGCCAGCTTTGTCACTGCCCACTATGATATTCTGCCTCTCAAAAATAATAATATGTGAAAAGAAAACAATATGTGTAATCAAATTTATAATCTTGTTTAGCTTAATAGTAGATATTATTCCTGTTCCCCATCCTCCATCACCTCTCAATATAATTCGTATTCAAGGGCTCCTGTATTTTATTCTTTTCAAATTTCCACTGTTAAAAAAAGTGTCATTTCAACATCTGAGGATGGTGTGTGGACCAATAAAATATGGTGACACAACAGAAAGGAAACATAATTAAAAATATTTTATTGCTAAAAATATTAATCATCACCTGAGCTTTCAACAAGTTGTAAACCTTTTGTCAGTGGAGGGTCTTCCCTTGAGTGGTTGGCTGCTGACAGATCAGGGTGGTGGTTGTAGAAGGTTGGGATGTTGTGTGGAAATTTCTTAAGATAACAATGAAATTTGCTGCATTCATTGATTTTTCCTTTCACTTGAACATTTAGAAGTCATTGTAGAGCTTTTATTTAGCCTAATTTCAGTATTGTTGTGTCTCAGAGAATAGGGAGGCTCCAGGAAAGAGAGAGAGATGAACAGGCAGTCAGTGCAACAGTCAGAATACATACAATTAAACTCACCATGTTATATGGGTGTACTTCACAGTGTTCCAAACAATTACACTAGTATAAAAGATACCACAATAAATAGAATGATGAAAAAATTTGAGATATTGTGAATATTACCCAAATGTGATACAGAAATATGATGTGAGCATATGTTGGAAAAATGGTGCCAATAGACATACTCAATGCAGGAGTGACACAAACCTTCAATTTATAAAAATGAATAAATAAATAAATGTATCTACAAAATACAATAAAATAAGGTATAGCTATAGAGAAAGTCTCTTCAACCATGTGTTCCCTAGACTAATGAAATCACAGATCTAGTCTCTATCCTTTATTGTATCAATAGCTCAAACTTCAAAACTATTTGCGAATGATGTCTCACAATTTTATTACTTTATTATTATTCTCTGAGGCCCAGATCTTAATGTGAATTATGACATATTTCTAATGCAGAGCTACATATATTCTATCTCTAATGAGCACAAAAAGAGAGCACAGGAAGAATAGGGCATGGAAAAAAAGAAAATCTTGGTAACATGGACAGGTCTTGGAATGGCCTCCTACAAGTTTTCGTCCTTCTTTTACTAGAGAATTATCTTGAATGGCTTCCATTTAACCCTTTCTGAAACTGATAATTATTAATACTAAGGAAATTTTTAGGTCAGTGAAAAATAGCTACTTAGAATGTGATTAGTGCTCACAGCTGTACAAGAAGTGTTACAGCTTGGTGCATTGACAAGACTATTAGATTTGATATCAGATATCATCATAATAATAATTGGCCTTTATACAAAGTTTTGAGGCTTGCAAAGTACTTTACATTTTTCTCATTTGAGCTTCCCCACAATCCTTTATAGCTAAACCTTACCATGCAGATCACAACCTGTAAAATTTATTTATCCCATGAGACTTGTGCTCATCTCCTTCCATAATTTCACCACAGAGAGCCATGAAACATACTGGAAACCTTCCTTGCTTTCCCTTGACAATAAGGATATATCCATCTCAGGCAAAAAGTACTCTTTTTGGTCTTCTGGAGAATTTCTTCCTTGATCTTGTGTCTAATGGACCCAAACTTTGGCTAATAGCTCCTTCCACTCTGAGTGATTTTCAGGGAATGATATCAGAGAAGCTGGTAAACATGGGGCAGGGGCAGAGAAGAAGGAGTTGTCCCATATGGAAGTGGGGGGTAGATCTAGGAGATCAGCAGTATCAGACTCCAGAACTGGACTGAGCATATGGATATTGTCTGTGGTGTGTTGGAAGAGGATGGATTGCTAACCAGTCCTATCCCCAATCCTCACTACAGGCTCCAAGGAAATTATTCTTCCTTCTCTTCTTTTCCTTTCGCATTTCTTTGGCTCCTCTCATGCCTTCTTGGGGAAAGGAGCAGGTGAGAACCTGCTAATCTATGTGTGTGAATTCAATTGCTGAATTGAACAGGAGAGGAGAAATTAGGTGGCAGTTAAGGGAAGCAATAAATTTAAAACTGCAATTTTTTGCAGAATTTTTAAAAATCACTTACCTAATGAGTGGGTAATCAGAATTGAAAAAGGAACTTTTTTTTAACTCCCCATGTTAGAAAGAGAAACTTGTACCACGATATCTCTAGGCAATGAATAAATGTCATCAGTGGCTTGAGGGAAAGGGAAGAAGGTGGGCTCTAACTGGCTTGGGATGGGGTTGGAGGTGAGGCCTTCCTATATTTCTTCCCATTGTTTTTCAGACTCTAATTTAAAAAGAAAACCATTTTTCCAAAGGAAGAGAGGTTGAGGAACTGAGTAGTTAAAACAAACAAACAAAACAAACAAAAAAAAAACAAACAAAAAAACCAATCTCACCCAAAGCGAGAGGAACTTCCACTCATTAAGGGTTGTGGAAGTAGATGAGTGACAAATTAGCTCACTATTATTTCTACTATTATTAGGCATCTAATTTCAAGTTTTCACAGAACTAATTAATGCCCTTAAGTAAGGGATGGGTCTGAGTGAACAACTTTAATAAATGAATGATTTTTTTTTAAAATTTCAGAACAGCCATTTTTCAGACCTTCTGGATAAGCAAACTGGTTACACCACTAAGAACATGCTGGCAATGCCTATCGTGATGGGCAAGGAGGTTCTTGCTGTTATGATGGCTATCAACAAAATCAACGAGCCTGAGTTTACTAAGCAGGATGAAGAGGTAATGATAGGCATGGGGATAAGAAACGGGTATAGGTTTCATTTTTAATCAAAAGGAATTAGAAACAGGATTTTATTCTCAGTTGATTCTTCTTGTTTCAAGATGGAAGGCAGCATGGCAAGAGCCAAGCTGGGAGTCAGGAAGGCTGAGTTTGAGTTCTGACTTTGCCACATGTTCATGGGCAAGACATTTCATTTCTCAGAACCCCAGGCAGTTCTAAGCCTAGAAGTTACAGATGAGCAATCGTCTGCTGTGCCCAAAGGACGATCAAGCTCTCCATACTCTTTGGTCCAGTAATACCACTTCTAAATCTGTATGCCAAAGAGATTTTTTTTTAAAGGGGAAAGGATCCATAAGTAAAAAATATTCACAGCACCAATTTTTTGTGTTGGCATAGAATTAGAAATTGAGGGAATGCCTATTAGTTGAGGAAAGGTTAAACAAGTTGTGCTATATAATGGAATACACAATAATCCTATAAGAAATGATGAGCAGGCTAATTTCAGAAAAACCTGGAAAGATTTACATGCACTGATACAAAGTAAAGTAAGCAGAACCAAGAAAATATTGTATATGGTAATAGCAGTATTTGTACAATGATATTTGTACAGATGTGAATGACTTAGTTCTTCTTAGTAATATAATAATCCAAGACAATTTTAAGACTCATGACGAAAAATGCTATCCATCTCCAGAGAAAGAATTGATGGAGTATGAATGCAACTTAAAGAATACTATTTTTCACTTTTAAAATTTTGTATGTATTTTTTTTTAAATGGTCTATGTTTTCTTTCATAACATGACTAATATGGAGATACATTTATATGATTTATATGAATAACCTATATTAAATTATTTACCATCTCAGGAAGAGGTAATGGAAAGGAGGGTGGGAAAGAATTTGAAACTCAAAAAAATTTTAAATGAATGTTTAAAATTATTTTTACTTGTAATTCAAAAAATTATTTCAAAAAAGGAAAAAAAAAGATAAGTAATGGTTTAGGTAGGGCAGCTGGATGGTGCAGTGGACTCACTTTCATAAATAAAAATCTAATTTCAGACAGTAGTTATGTTACTGTGGGCAAGTCACCTAGCCCTATTTGCTACAGTTTCCTCATTCATAAAATGATCTGGAGAAGGAAATGGCAAATCATTTTAGTATCTTTGTTAAGAAAGCCCCAAATGGTATCATGAAGAGTTGGATTCAACTGAACAAATGTTCTATCTGTATCAATGGAGAAAGTTTCCACTTAGGGAATTCCTTTATTGGACCTACATTCCCTATATATGGACCATCTTCCCTACCCTTCCAAGAAAAAAGATAAGTCTAATGGCTACTCACATTTTTTTTCTTTTCTTTTTTTATTTGTAGGTTTTTTCCAAATACCTCAGTTTTGTTTCTTTTGTTCTAAGGCAGGACCACCTATCATATCTTCACAGTATTGAAACTCGAAAAACTCAGGTAAAGGAATCATGAAACCAGTCACCAATATTTTGCTAACAATTCTGAAGAACATACACAAAGGACAATGAGCCTCAATTCCTCCAAAATCCCAGAGACAAGACTTGATTTGGGGATAGACATGGGTATTAAGACTAAGATCCTTGAGGCAGGTTTATACCCTTGTAGATAAGATGTAGCTGTGCAGTAAGTGCAATAAGCAGTCTGTCTACTCCCCTTCCCAGACTTGGTTCTGTTGATTATGATCTGACTCGGGGTCTGAAGTCTAGTCTCTTGGGCTTTTTGAATAAATGAGAAGCTGTTGAATATAAATAGTCAATTAACATTTTCAAGTGTCTACTGTGTGCTAGGTGCTGTACCAAGCACTGGTATGGGAACACACAGATACTGGGCACTATGGCTGACTTCCTCTGCTGGTGCTTCAAACCTTAAGATTGAGTTTGTGCTTGGTTCTGGTGCTCTCTTCTTATTATGATTTTAGTTTTAAGGATTATGGTGACAAAATGCAGACAGACTTGATAAGCGCAGTTCTGAAACTAAACTTGTCTTCAACTGAAAAAAGAGAAAGGGAAGAAGGGAATGAGGGAATCCAGAGTCCATGCATGTGAGTATGTGTGTTTATGTGATTAATGTCAAAGGCTCATTAAAGTAGGAGGTCACCAAAGTTTGCTCCCAGGCTGTTTCCCCTTCCTTGGAACACCTATTCTCATGTTTATCTCTTAGAATGTCTAGTTTTCTTCAAAGTTCAACTCAAATGCCACTTCTTACATGAGACCTTTCCTGATCCCCTGGCAATTACAACCTCTCCCATCCCTTGGATTTATTTTGTACATCTTTTGTGTGTGTATATATATATATATATATATATA
Source organism: Sminthopsis crassicaudata (assembly GCF_048593235.1). NCBI lineage: Eukaryota > Metazoa > Chordata > Mammalia > Dasyuromorphia > Dasyuridae > Sminthopsis > Sminthopsis crassicaudata. The sequence continues at coordinate 607,046,080 of NC_133618.1, forward strand.
TATATATATATATATATATATACATATGTGTATATATATATGTATGTATGTATGTATGTATTTTTTCCCCTTTCTCAATAGACTGTGAGTTGTCTGAGGGTAGGAACTTTTTTTGTTTTTGCCTTTGAAGATCCATCATTTCACATATGCCTGGAACATACCCAGGTGCTTAATAAATGTTTCTAACAACATAAACTGATAATCTTTCTGGAATTTTATATCCAGAACCAAACACAATATTCTAGCTATTACCTGACATGGGTAGAGTACATTAAGTTTATTATAAATGAAATAATCTATGGAACTTGCTTTACACACCTTGAAGCACTATATAAATGTTAGATATCATTAATAATATTATTATTACCCAGTCCTAAATGCTATGCCTCTCTTCATATATTCTGAGTTTGAACCTTTTGATTATCCATATAATACTATTGAACTAATGGTCCACTAAAACTCTAAGATCTTTTTCAAACTCCTATTTTGCCTTCCTCCTTTTTTGTGTACTTGGGAAATTGATTTTTTGAACCTGAGTAAAATTTTACATTTATAATGATATAACTATATCTTATCAGAGTCAGCCCAATGCTCAATCTTGTCAAAATCTTTTTTTGGACAACTTAGTTGTCCAGTGTATTAGCTACTCTCTCTCAACTGTGTATATGATACAAATTTGATAAATATGCCATTTATGCCTTTAACCAAACCATGAATAAAAATTCTAAATTATGTATGGCCATGCACAGATTTCTGGGATCATCTATGAGAGATCTCTTTCCAAGATGATAAGGAACCATTAACAACTATTATTTGGGTTCATCTATTCAACTGTTTCAGAATCTTCCTAATTGTCCTATCATCTTGTCTACCATTCTCCACATTTTCCATAAAATAGCATGAGAGATTTTATCAAAGGCTTTGCTAAAGGACAGGTAAATTTATATTTGCAACCATTCTTCTGATTTACCTGCTATATATAAATGCAAATAAGTTAGTATGCTATGATCTATTCTTTTTGAAACCATGATGGCTATTTTACTCACCACTTACTTTAGAGCAAGGGGGCAGAGTAGGTATGGCTAGATGACACATGTATAGAGTGCCAAGTGTGGGATCAGGAAAGCTAAGACATTTACTAGCTCACCCTGCCCTTACTTTATGATGTGCATTCAGAAATTTATAGATTCAAATTTTCAGTAGGTACAATTCTGCATGTTAGAATACTGTGTCCCTTTTTTGGTCAGTTCATGAAGGATGTCCCTCCAATATATTTTTAATTATTCATTCTCACTCCTATTTTAGGGAAAATTAGGTACATTAGGAGCCTGTTGGATATATATTCATAAAATATCAACAAAAATAATAATCTTTCTAATGTTTTATCTAAGGACTATATATTTCACTCTTTTTTTCTTACAACTATTCACAGGTCCTTTTATGGTCAGCCAACAAAGTATTTGAAGAACTTACAGATATTGAGCGGCAATTTCATAAAGCCCTATATACCATTAGAGCCTATCTGAACTGTGAAAGATACTCCATCGGCCTGCTGGACATGACCAAAGAAAAGGTCTTCATCATTCCATTGATTTTTTTCCCCACTTAAAGTCTCCAGTGAATCATACACTCATCATAGAAAATGCCTGATTCACCTGCACTATTTAAATAACTAACTAAAAATAGAGTGCAACTAATTGTCTCAAGTGAAATTGCAGCTCTTAGCGTTGTGATTAAAAAACCTTAAAAATAGGATCTGTGAGGGCTTTTGGTAAAGTATAAAGAACTTGTTGTGCACCTATTTGTGATCCATAATAATTAAATCCCATGTCTACTGAGAGAAATTAATATTATAATATTATTTAAGTAACTAATTATTAATTTGTGATCCACTCTTTTATCTTGCTTTTTCTATTAAAGCCCAACATCTGAAAAGGTCACTCAGTTTCTGAAATACTTGGCTGAGTGATGAGATTTCTCCTAGCCTCCAAAGTACATGCTTATTATCTAGGTTGGGTCTGACCCCACCCAATTGGGAACTTAATTTCTGTTCAGCGTGTAAACAAAATCCAGTCTGGACAAGCCTTTCCCTGAGGAAAGAGCTTCTAGATCCTCTCCATTAGAGGTTAGGTCCATTCATCTCAAGAAGGAGAAAACTAGCTAGAGGTATGGATGGAGGCTTCCCTTGCTTTGATGCCTTAAGGTTGCTGAATTTCATGATCAAACCACTTTCTCAGCAGGAGGAGCTGAAGACTTGCATCTCCTTATTAAATATCTAATAATCAGGGATAAGTTCCACTTGTCCTGGGAGTTCTGTTTCAGAAGGAATTTAAAGTAATTCCACGTCTCCTTTTGGGTCTTTGGTTACTTTGGTTACTTGGGTCAGTGGTTTCTCTGACCATCAATCTATTGATTATTGGCCAGCCTAAATAAGAAATTGATTATTATTTACCTGAAAACTATCTCTCAAGGGTTTTCATTCATTATGCTACTAATAACAAATATTTTTTTTTACTTAATATCCTTGAGATTTGAAGTGACATAAGAGAAGAAGTGTGATGGTACAGAAAGAACATTATACTGAATTTTGATCCTATTCCTGCTAATTATCTAATCATTCAATCTCTTTTCCTGTTTCTTTATCTGTAAGGTAAAGTTGTTGTAGTAGAGAACTTCTAAAGTAATCTAGATAATTCAGTGTCTATAAACAAGAAATACACTGAACTAACAACTATACAAGATGTATCTAAAGTGGATGGATTTGTGAACTTTTTTATTGGATAACATTCAAACCTAATTATCTGTAGGAATTCTATGATGAATGGCCTATCAAGCTTGGAGAAGTAGAGCCCTACAAAGGTCCAAAGACACCAGATGGCAGAGTAAGTTTAAAGAAAGTCTTTCCTTGGCTCATTCCACTTTGTACTGAATATAAGAAAATCCTACGTCTTAGTTCCATTTGGGGGAGGGAGGAAGCTCTGCACAAATATAGACTGGAAGAGACATCCATCTATCCATTAATCCAATCCTTCATCCATCCATCCATCAATTCATCTATTCATCTATCTCACAGAACAAATTGTGGGTAAAACCCTATGCTGGATTCTGGTGAAAAAATACTCTGGGGCCCACTGTCCTGATTGGAACGGTAGCTTTTGATTTATTATCTGAAATATGCCAGTCATACTTTATTTCACTCTCTATTCTCAAGCTATTTCTTTTTCAACCTTAATAACCATCTTATAACTTCAAGTAGGCCTTTCTAAACTTCTCTCACTTCCAGCTCAGTTCAACAGCCATTCCAGGTTCATCTTTAAATTCCTCCCTCACTTTAACTAAAATATTCTATGGTTCTCAGAGCACTGGAGAAAGTTGAGTTCCCCACTAAGGGTACCATGATTCATTTATCTCTGCCATTGTAATATAGAAATAGTCTGATAAGGATTTAAACTTGGGTCTCAAGAAGTCATATTTACCTGAAAAAGCATTTATTGAACACTTATTATGTGTCAAGCATTGTGCTAAGTACTGGAGATATAAATTTGGTCAAAAAAGATTTATTGTGTAGCTAACTAGTTAGTGACATACTGTTCATTTTACTACAACCTTAATCCATAGAAAAAGACTTACATCAGGAAGAAAAGGTATGATGGGGAAGTGGGTTGGTAGAAAAGATGATGGACTAGCTGCTTTAAAGTGTTCTATGAAAAAATATTTCTCAAACTATGGGTTTCTTCTAAGGAGAGTTTGTTCATTCTGACACATTCTTAATCTGTCCCTTTCATTTAGGAAATTATCTTTTATAAGATTATTGATTATATTCTGCATGGAAAAGAAGAGATCAAAGTCATCCAGTGAGTATTTTTATGAATGATATTGCTGTATGAATGACAAATGATTTTTATTCCTTGTATACTGACTGATTTAATATACTTTATATTTATCTGCCTCATAATTTCTTTTTTTTCTAAACCCACAGGACACCTCCTCCAGACCACTGGTCTCTTGTTAGTGGGTTGCCAACATATGTTGCTGAACATGGATTTGTAAGTTTCTCTGCAATTATTATTTATCAAAATGTTGATTCCAATTGATATTAGCTAAAGGATTGAAAATAATACATCAGGGAATAACCACATTAATTAGCCTTGGAACAGATCCTTCTTTCAACTATGACATAAGGTAGCATATGCCATAAAGCTACTTAAAGACCTCTAACTCTAACTTCTAACTCTAAACTCTATGTTATTAGAAGAATGCCAAAGAGAGGCCCAGTCATATAATCAAGCTTTGAACCTAGGTTTTTGGACTCTAGATTCCAAAACGATCCTTTCCATTCCACTGTGATGTCCTATAAATGGCCTCCTTATTATATTGTTCTTTTAAAAAGTGTTTAAATTTTATTTTTATTGATATCTCTTGATTTTCTGACATGTCTTTTCCCAATCTTACTTCCCTTCTTTACAATAAAACCTTATTAATTTCTGATAATATAAATACTATTTCACACTCATAGTCCCCTATCTCTGCAAAGGGATGTCTTCTCATTTCTTCTCTGGGACCAAACTTGTCATCATGATTATATATAATTCAGTTTCAGGTTTTTCTTCTTTCATAAGTCTCCTATAATTTCCTTGCTCTTCTCTTTTCTTCTTCTCCCCCTCCCATACTGGATATTTATGAATTACCAAATGTATTATCTCTTCCATTCACTTAAGAGCCAATGAAAGATGAAATCTCAATTTCCTTCTGCACTTTGTTCTAGTTCTGAAATTCTTTGATTCCCTGAGCCCTTTGGAAACCTGAAATCTGCACCAATTTCTCCCATGTTAAATACCTCCATCTGTGCCAAATAGTATCAGGGCTCTCTCATGGCAACATTGTTTTTGTAGAATCGCAAAAGTTGGAAACCATATAATCAAACACGATTGTGTTGTTTTATTAGCATGCAAAAAATATCTCAGAGAACTGAAATGAGTTTGTCCAAGGATACTCAACAAGTTAAAGGCATAGTCAGGAGAATCCAGCTCTCCTGACATTCTGATTCACAGCTGTACTGGATATGTCATACTGCCCAGTCTTTTAAGGACCCTTTGTTTCTTCTCATCATTGAATGTCTTGCCTAACTCAGCCTCCCTAAACCATTCTGTCTTTGTCATAAGTCTCCCTATTCCTGTTCATTCCTACTCTCCTGGCTTCTGACTCCTCATTCATCTACCTCAGAGCCTGTACATTTTCAAAACATGTTCACCAAAGTCAGATTTTTCCTTTGGTTACCATGGTTTCTCTTCTTCCCTTCACAGCCCAACACCTGAAGTGTATTTTTGCTGTGCTTACTTGCACGATTTCTCCTTTTCCTCTAACATTTTCTCTACACCTTTAGCAGCGTCCATTAAGTTTTGACCACCTGGGCTGAGAGTCTCAATGACTCATAATGACTCATGAAGATTTACAAAGCAGTCAGTGTGAACCTATTTAGAATCTAGACCTTGTGATATTTTTCTTCTGTGGGTAAATTTTCAATGCTTGGAGTGTGGCTTTAATTAGTAATGAAAAGGAAGAGGAAAGAAAGGGAGGGAGAAATGGGGAAGGGGAGAAAAGGGAAGAAGAGAGAGGAGGAGACAAGAAAAGGAAGAGAATGGAGGAGCTAATAGAGAAAGGGAAGTAAAGGGGAAGAAAAAGAAAGAGGGACAGAAAGAGGAAGGGAAGAGGAGAGTGGAAAAGGTCAAGAATGAAGAGAAGCGAAGAAAGGGAAGGGAGAGGGAAAGAGAGAAAGGAGGAGATAACAGGGAACAAAAAGAAGAGAAACAAAAAGAGCTGAAGAAAGATGGGAGGGGAAGATTGGAGAGAGCCAGGGAGAGGAAGTGGGAGGGTAGCACAGATAGAGGAATGAATAGGACCTGAGAGAGGAAAGGGGGAAAGGAAATTTGCAAGTAATTACGGACTCAAAAGCTGAGTAACAGCTCCATTATCTGCTATTTAGGAACCAAAAATAGCATGTAATGGAATGTCATCTTGTGCATACATTTAAATATAAATATGTCTAATGTTCTGAGAATTCATAACATTTAAAATAATGAAGTCACTCTGTGAAAACCTAATTCAGAAGGAGCTGAGAAACTGTCTGGTTTCTTAGCCTTTCCCTACCTTCCTCTTCCCCTAATTCCACTTTGTATTGGAAATACAATCTTCAGCATCCTCTCATACAAAACACCAGTTTAAGCAAGGTTTCTTTCCACCATCTTTCCCCTATCCTACCCCACACTAAGTCGCTATACCCCATTCCCCAACTACAACACACACATACACACACACACCACACACACTTCACTTTCTATATCCCTGTCTTCTTTAGATAGGAGAAATAAAGTGCTTTGGTTTCAAACTACTTACAAATCAATTTGCATGCAGAAGTATGAATGAAGAGAGGTAATATTAAATTTCAACAAATGACAAGTAAGCAGCATAAATGTTAATGTCAATAAGAAGTCAATGGGCATTTGTCATTGATAAGCTGCTATTTGGAATATTTGTCTGGTTCCTTAAGAAGTAACCCCATAAAGGAGTCTATAAGACCCCTCATGTACTCTGGAAGGAAATGAATGGGCTTCAGTTTTCACCAAGCTGGGAAGATTTGAATAGTCAATGACTTTTAAAACATATTTTGTTTTAATTAATAATTTTATTTCAATTATTTTAAATTAATTTTAAATTTTAATTAATAATTTTGTATTGGAACATCAGATTAACACCCAAACAAAACCAACAAAATATCCTAAGCAAAACCCTTACTATTGATTCTGATTATTAATATATATCACTTTCTATGTTGTTAATTGACCAATTCTTAACATAAAGTATTTTAATTTTGAAAGTGATGGTACTAATGCTATTTGCTGTATTTGACCTGAGTTTTGTTATCTCTTATTATTATCAGTTCTATTATTTCTGAGGACATTTTATTTTCTCTGCAGATTTGTAATATGATGAATGCACCAGCAGATGAATATTTCACATTTCAGGTAAGGAACATTCCAGTTCCATCGTCCTCTTTCTCCCCTTCTTTTTCTTCCCCCACCTCTGCCCCAGAGCACAATAAGACACATAGTCTTCTCAATAGATCATAAGAATTAGAGCAGAGATCTTCTAGTTCAACCCCTTCCTTTTAGAGAGAAGAAAAATGAGGTCCAGAAAGAGAGCACTCAACATGAGCCCTGGTCTGAATCATCTCATTGTTGGAAGGAATCATCAGAATTGATCATCGTATAATTTTGTTGTTGGCATGACAATTTTATTGGTTGGTCATAGAGTGAGTGACAGATTTGGCAATATAAATAGAATTTAGTTTCATTCTTGACTACTGATCAACAAACAATTATTAGCACTAATAGAAAAGCACAAAGATGAAGATACAAAAGTAAAAATTAGTTTCTTTCCTCAGCTGCTATAGGTACAGGTACTTAAGAGGAAGAAGAAGGTAAAAAGAAGGAAGAAAAGGGAGAGAAAGGAAGGAGATAGCTGCTTCATTCTGGCACCCAGGACCTTGCAACCTAGAAAGGGGTTGTGTTCCTACTACGGTGACATTCTTTCCTACTCCCAGTGATAGAAATATGCCTCCTTGATCATGAAATCAGTTCACTTCAGTTGCATTTAAATTGCTTAGTTTCTGTTGTGCTAATTGAGCTTTTGCTATTGTCAGATTTCTCATTCCATATCCCAAAATATGGCTTCCATTGCTTGATGCTGTGCCATTTCATGCTACTAATCATCTTGCCTGCCTTAGGATAATCCCCCCATTTAGTGTCTCACTACATCCAGGGTTGTCTTGGAATCCTAATTCTTACCTTACCTCCTTCCATGATCTTCCCCTTATTTTCCTACAATTATTTCCATGGATGGACATGACCTTAGAAACCCACTTCAACCCCTCCCTGCTCACAACACCCAAAATCTCAGTCATGGAGCTGGTGAAATATCTCAGCTTACAAGTCTCCTTTCTTCCCCATTTGCCATCGTGGCTGACCTCATGGGTCCACTGGTTCTGTCGGAGGCATGGTTGACACTGATGTGGAAAGATTTCTTGTTCTATCTAGTATTTATTCTTTTACGCTTCACAAGCTTCTGGCTAGAGTTAGAAGATCAATTCCCAGATAGAATCAGGGACTAACAGCTCCCAAGGCAGGAAGGTAAAACTTGGGACTGTCACTAGATTAGGACATCTAGGAAGCTTAATTTACATATGCATATGAACTCCACAGACACATATACAAAAATACATACACTTAGCCCATGTGTGTACTTGGCAAGAATACAATGCACATGGATAAAATAATCTTCCTATGGCAAAAGCTTGACTATGTCACTCTTTTGCTCAGATATCTTATTTACCTTTAGGATAAAATATAATCTTCTCAGTCTGGAATATAATATTTATATTATATACATATATATAATTATAAATATATATGGAAATCCTTATTTTACTTCTTATTTGTTAAATTTGGAATAAAAATAATATCTAATATATAAAATTATGCTTATATAGAACATATATACATATAATTATATATTATTATCATGTATATTATTGCATATTATATATATATATCACATACATATATTATTTTTTATTCCAAATTTAGCAAACAACAAGTAAATAAGGATTTCCATATATGTTTATATAGTAAAACAGGAAAAGAAAATTATACATGAAACAATAAATCTTTATAAATTTTATTTGTAATATATATAGTATAATATAATAGATTTAAATACATAGACATCTTATGAAACAGGTTATTATCTCCATTTTAAAAATGCACAAACGAGGCACAGAAAAATTATAACTTGTTCAAGTTTACACAGACAGTAAACGCCTGAGACAAGATTTGAACTCCTGTCTCCAAGTCTTCTACTCCATCTGTTGTACCAAATAGCAGCTTCAGGTAATTTAGTACCTCATTTTACTATGAGGAAGCTGAAACTCAGAGATGAAGGTCATGCACTTAGCAGCAAAACTGGGGCTAGAATTCTTGATTGTCAGTCCAGAAGTTCTGTGTGGTTGTTTTTTTTTTTTTTTTTTTTTGCAGGGTGGGGCTAGCCCCATCTCCATCAGACTCATTCACACTGGTATGGCAATGATTGCTCTGAATATTGTCACATCCCCAATGAACAGAATTGGAAAGGAATGGATTTCTGCTTCCCTTGAAGCACTGGACATACCATTCCTAGTATCTGACATAGGTGGTTCTTATTCAAACAAATAACCTTGCCTCCCAAAAAATCCCCACCACTTTAGAGCCCTTCAGGACAGGACAGCAGCTCTCCCCCAGCCACACCTGAATCCTTCTCCATCCTGTGTGTCAATAAATGACGACAGTTCTTATTCTTTATAGAAAGGACCCGTGGATGAAACAGGCTGGGTCATTCAAAATGTCCTCTCCCTACCCATCGTTAACAAGAAGGAAGACATTGTGGGAGTCGTGACATTCTACAATCGAAAAGACGCAAAGCCCTTTGATGAATACGATGAGCAAATCACTGAGGTGAGTTTCATGTAATAATGTGGGATAAATGCCCAATTACTGCTTTGGTGTGCTCAAATTTCCTTTGAAAGCTTCATTATGTAGTGATTCACAGAGGCTCAAAATAGCCACATCTCCAGATTGTTGCTTCTGTGTCCAGCTTACAGTACATTTTGTCGTCAAAATTTAAAATGTGGGCCTGCCAGGATGTTTCCCCAAATTAGGTAATGGTGAAAAGAGAGCTCTACCTGCTTTTGTGACGCAGGAAACTTAAATACTGGCCTCCACACAATATTCATTCTGTTCTTTCTTATTATTTCACTCTCTTTCCTATAGTTCCATTATCATACTACTTCCTTGCTTTCTCATTTTTAAGAAAACTGTGTCTCCTCATATGCTTTATGAGGGAGATGGATTGGAAGACTCTGAAAGATCCTTACCACATGAAGATACATAATCCTTTGGTTTTCCCATCTCCTCTCCTCCTCCTTTTCTTTCTGACATCTCCAGCTGTTTCACCTCACTAGAGACAGACGTCAATACCTCTACATAATTTCCTTAGTACATAGATATTTATCCCATTGTAACCTTCTTGAGGTTTATTTTATTTGTATGCACTTAGTACAATGCCTTGAATATAGGATTAATAAATATTCCTTCAGTTGAATTGATTATTTATCACATATTCCAAATTATATTACTAAGAGCAGACTTATAAAGTAAATTCCCTTTCAGAAGAATGGATGAAAATCCCTTTGCAGCTTTCACTTTCAATATATTATGATATTATTGTTGGGGGGCAGTCTTAGTATAATAGGTAATGATAATGATTGTTTACAAAATAGGTCAAGGTGGGGGTCAATGACTCCTCCCCCACTTTTCCCTCCCCTTTCCTTCAGTTTCAGGGGTACCCTCTCCAACTTCCCATGTATCCAGAATCTTCTCTAACAAAACTTGATCTCATATTCTTAATTTATTTAGGCTTATATGACTTACATCTCTCTTTCTAGGAGTATTTTTAGTCTAAGAAAGATCAGTCTTAAAATAGGTGAATGTTGCTCAGTGTTAGTGGTGGAACTTCTGGCAACAAACAGCAGGTGGAAAAAGAATTTGGAGTTGGAAGTATACCACTCCTAATTACAGTCATAGACTCACTGAATAATAATAGCTAGGATTTATACAGCATTTAAAATATACAACCTGCTTTACAAATTATATCTCATTCTATTCTTACAACAACCCTGAGAAACAGGTTCTATTATTATTCCTCCTTTGGAGATGAAGAAATGAAACAGAGATTAAGTGGCTTGCCCAGGATCATACCACTAATAAAGGTCTAAAGCTGGATTTGAATTCAGATTTTCTTGTCTCCAGCCTGCAGTTCTATACACTGTGCCACCCAATTGCCTCCAATCTACGATCAAGATTGACCCTAATTACTGTTATAATTATTGATATTGTTCTTTGATTAAAATAAGAAACCAGATGGTTGAGAATAAGGATATTGACTGATTGGGGGACACAATGTTTTTGATATCCAAATTGCTATTTCTTATTTACCTTCAAGAAGCAAACTATTTTCTTTTATTTCAGATTCTCACACAGTTTCTTGGTTGGTCTCTTTTAAATACTGACACCTATGATAAAATGAATAAACTTGAAAACAGAAGGGACATTGCTTATGAAATGCTCATGTATCAGACCAAAGCTACTGCTGGTGAAATTGAATCTATTTTGGTAAGTGTGTAGTTTAATTTTCCAGACAGCTTACTACCTACTTGTTTTCTCTGGAATTTCCCCAAATTGCCTAGAACTAGCGGGTGGTAAACTCATGCTGGGGTGGGGAATAACATGTCTAGGTCCAAGATGAAGATGAAATGAGCTAACCTGGCCAAGATGAGATTTATTACAGATAAAAATCCTTATATTATAAATTCATCAGACCACCTAGAATTTTTATAATGGAATTGCATTAAACAGTGAAATGTTATAATCTTAGGCATCAGGAACTGGAGATCAACAAAGCAATGCCAAGATCCATTGAAGTTCTTTGGAGAGTAAAAAGAATGGCATCTCATGGAATAAGAAAGGGACTTCCACGGCCAGACCACCTCTAACCCTAATCAGAGGAATAAAGAGAATGTTGAAACTAGATGGGAACTTATGAATACATCTACCTTCTCATTATAGATAGAGGAAGCAGAAATCAAAGAAGGAAGTGATAAACTGCAATACACAAAGATATAATATTCAAACCCAGATTTCTGACTCCGTAACTAGCAAGTCCCCATGCCTTCTGCATCAATACCAACAATTTAAACACCTGAGAGTACAAATAATATGGCTGCTTAGAGTGGCCACCTAAGTTATGAAATAATAGTGTGGATTTTTAAAAATTATAGTTTTTATTTACCAGATATATGCATGGGTAATTTTACAGCATTGACAATTGCCAAACCTTTTGTTTTAATTTTCCCTTTCTCCCCTCTCCCCCAGATGGCAGGTTGACAATACATGTTAAATATGTTAAAGTATAAATTAAATACAATATATGTATATATATCCAAACAGTTATTTTGCTGTACAAAAAGAATCAGACTTTGAAATAGTGTACAATTAGCCTGTGAAGGAAATCAAAAATGTAGGAGGACAAAAATAGAGGGATTGGGAATTCTATGTAGTGGTTCATAGTCATATCCCAGAAGTCTTTCGCTGGGTGTAGCTGGTTCAATTCATTATTGAACAAATGGAACTCATTTGGTTCATCTCATTGTTGAAGAGGACCTCGTCCATCAGGATTCATCATCATACAGTATTGTTGTTGAAGTATATAATGATCTCCTGGTTCTGCTCATTTCACTCAGCATCAGTTCATGGAAGTCTCTCCAGGCCTTTCTGAAATCATCCCACTGGTCATTTCTTACAGAACAATAATATTCTATAATATTCATATATCACAATTTATTCAGCCATTCTCCAATTGATGGGCATCCACTTAGTTTCCAGTTTCTGGCCATTACAAAGAGGGCTGCCTAGTGTGGATTTTTTTAATTGTCTAGGAAAAATTGGCATATATAGTGGTTGCGCTAAAAAGTAATAATTTTAATAACTGACCTTCAGTTTGTGATTTGACATCTCAGGACCTCATCTGTAAAACAGATCTAAATCTATGATTCTATGATATAAATGAGAATTAGTATGGAGTAATGGATAGAATGTCAGACTTGTAAAAGATCTGGGTTCAATTTCTAACTTCTGTGGTCATACGCAAATAATTTAATCTCTCTAAACTTCACATAGCTATGAGACTGATCTTCTAAGTCACGTCAATCAATCAACAAGCATCTATTAAGATTCTGGTATATGCTAGACACAGTCTTGGGCACTGGGAAATCACCCACTACTTTCAAGGAACTTAATGTTCTCTTAAAGGGTTGCCACAGATAGAAGCTACTCTGTGTTGAGGTCCATAGACAAAATCACAGGTCTTTAGTGTATTGACACATGGAAGATCATCTCCTATTGATCTATGTGATGCAATCAAAACCTCTATAAACTGAGTTTACTTTTTTGATGAATAGAGCTTTGACAAGAATAAGAATAAGGATAAAATAGAGAAATACACAAGTCCTATGCAATAATCACTTATGCTTCAGCAAAAAGTGCTTCAGCAAAAAAAAAAATAATAAAAAAATAAAAGAATAGGATGAAAAAAATTTATGCATAGCAATTTATACTTTTCAAAATTCTTATATATACATACATATATATGCATACATACACATATATATATTACTATACATTATCCTTAAAATAACCCTGACAGATAGGGAAAATATAATTATTTCCATTTTACAAATAGAACAACTGGGAAATAGAGATGTCAGAAAACCTATCCAAGATCACATAGCCAGTTACCAAATGATGATGTTATAGAGCAGTGAATTTGCTATGTGATCTTGGCAAGTTCTTTCCACTTTCCCAGAAGTAAAATGAAAACATTAGATTAGATAATCTTTAAGGTACATTTTAAACTCAAATCTTAGGGGTAAGAGCCCAAATCTTCTCTCTCTTATTTCTTACTTCCTTATTTTTCCTTATTTTTCCCTCTTACTTACAGAAAGGAAATCTAAAAGATAAAATAGAATAAACATGACATTTTTATATCATGGTCTATAAGGATGACTTTATGATGAAAATTCAGAAAAGAAATATTCTTCTTGCAAGGAACCAGCTCAGATGATAACTAGAAGACTCTTGGGGAGCACTAATTGTCCATAGAACAGATATTGAGAATTATTGTTTTAGATGTCAGCAAGAAGATTGCCAAAGAATTGCTCTCTGCAAATAGTGGAAGAATGTGAATGAAGGTCAAGAGAAGAAAGGGAAGATGAATACTCTGAGAGACAAAGTGGATAAAAATGGCAACCTCAGGATGATGAAGAAATACTTAAAATTACACCCTTTTACATTTGGCTTCAGTTCCATCCAGTATAGATAGGCTTGCCCCATCAATCTATGATATTGTAAGATCACAAAAAGAAACATTTTCCAATGGACTGATTCCTCAAATTTCTTCCAGGGTGAAAAGATAATAATTTTTTCCTTTTTAAAAGCCCATCTTCCAGAAACTTGCAAAGCTAGGCTCTCTCTTTAAAACCCACTAACATTTTAAAATTAATAATATTATTAATATAATAATAATATTCTAATATTAGACGAATTCAGTCGGGGTTAATTTCTGCTTCAGAGAAATTTACTATCTCAATTGCTTTTACATTTTAGAAATACAAAGAAAAATTGAATACAGATATTATTGATGATTGTGAAGAAAAGCAACTCATACAGATATTGGTAAGTCCTCTCAAATTATGTTTAGTGGCTTCATGAGGCAAAAAGGCTACCCTTGTATGTTGTATGTTAAAAGAAATAGCTCCCATTATCATTTGCTAGTTCCTCAGATGACCTATCACCCAAAATGTGAGATTACCTTTATTAATCAAAAACTGAACCTGCTGGTAAATGTTTAAGGCTAGATTTGATCACAGATCATCCTGATTTCAAGCCAGACCTTCTATCCACTGAGCCAACTCTATATGCAGTTTAGGAATATGTTGATACAGTTTATACTAATTGTTTGTGCCAAGGACTTACTCAGTTACTAACTTGTTCAGTTCAAAACTTATTTTAGTCATATACCACATATACATATTTATATATACATAAAGTTTATGAATTAGACAAATACTATGAATCTATGAACAAAATATATGAACAAAAATCCTATGAACAAAGACAAAAATAAAACAGCCTCTGCCTTCAGGAGCTTATAATTTATGGATAGAGCAAACATGTACAGAGACAAGTAAACACAAAATATATACAACTAATGCCTTTGGTGAAAGGCCAACTCATAATAGCCATCCTATAAGAGATGGATGGTACTTTTTTGAAAGAAAGTTTCTTTCTTGAAAGAAGTTTTGGACTCTATAGAATGGAGGTAAAAAAAAAATGAGAGGCAAAAGATAGACTATAATAGGATAGCAAGTATATTACATTAGATAAAGCATTTATTGAGGATTTACTATGAGTCAGATAGTCTGCTAAGTGCCAGAATTATAAATACAAGACTTCCTGCTCCAAAGGGTGAATTTCTCCTAGAAACCTTCATGTGAGGAAATATCAGCCTCCATGGGGGCTGTTCATATCTATCCCTGTTTTAGCAGAAACATACTTATAAAGTTTTAAAATATTTGTTATATTATATTAATTTATATTGTATTATCATGTTACAAAATAGAACTATTTTGTGGCTTGCTGGAAGAGCCTTTGAGAAAATGTGGTTACCTGCATACCACAATGGAGCACTGAGATGCCTAAGGCAATAGTAGTGTTATAAGATTAGCTTTTGTGACAAGGTCTAGTTTGTGATCATGGAAAGCACTCAGGGCAAAATTTTCCCAAATGCACTTTGCTCCTACTTAGTTCTAGCTCCAGAACATTGTTCATATTCTCTATCTGTCCAAAATATGTGTATTGATGAACAAATTCAATGAACTTCAATGACTTGTTATACAACAACAACAACAATGAAGTTCAACTACTTGTCACAAACTGGCAAACATACATTATTTTTGTATTTGATTTGTCCTTCATGGATAGCATGGCTGATAATTTAAGAATGGCCATAATTTTTCCTAGTTCAGTTCTATGGCACTAAATAATATTATAAATAATTTAAATTATATTATATTTATTTTATATATAGAAAATATCAAACAACCAACTAACATTTTGTATAACCCATTTATATGCCGACTCCAAATCATTCTTTTTTTTTAAAAGAAAAAAGAGGTCCAAGTGAAAAATAAATGGAAGTTAAATGCATATGGTCTGAAAATGTACTCAAAATATCTATAGTTCTACTAACACTTAGCCCCTCTCATATCACGTGGCAAATAGACCTGCTAGAAGCACACCAATTTTCCTGCATAATAAATATGTCTTTGTATGTAGGTTTATGTCATAACCTCCTAAAAAGTTAAAAATTGCCCACCTATTTTTCCTTAATTCTCTAGCACTTCCCACCTTATACCAAAGTGCACTAACAATTAAAGGTACCAGTGGGCTTCATCAGAGAGGGAGCAGGAAATGTATTCAAAATACACTTTGAAGTTTAATTTGCATTATAAATATTTTCTTTTACTTTCTCTTATGTCTAGACAATAAACAAAACAATAAACCAGGCTCTGATCTATAGTGTTTGACGATTTGCATGGTTCAAATGCTCATTATGAAAATTTTTACCAATCAGTTCACCCCATGGGGGAATTGAAGAATGATTTCTGGATCCTCAAACTCAGTCCTCCCCTACTCCCCACCCCCATTGTGTCTCAAGCTGTGTTCTTAAGGAGTCATTCCAGTGAAGATTCTCCTTATAGATGTTTACTCTGTCTCTGAGAATTAAGAATGGAATTGCCAAGCTTTGCCCAATCCAATCTAGTAAATCTTCTACCTGCTGATAAAAGCTTCCACGTTATGACTCCTTACTGATTAACTCCAACAGCCACATTTAGGAAACTAGTTTAGCCCAGCTGATTTCTTTAGCTTTGTCGTGCAATGAGGAAAACTAGCAAATGGCTTTAAGGTTTTGCTTTCAGGAATGAACAACACACTGCCATATCCAGTAGTTTAAGGAATTTCCCATTATATTTACGTAACAAGTACACTTTTTGTCTTTTGACACATAACTCCTAATCCATGTTATTAGGCTGGACTTGGAAATTGAATTAACTCAACAAAACCCTGAAAGCTCTGAAATATCTCAATTTCTTCCGTGATTTTTTAACCTCAGAAAAGTAACATCTCAACCAGATGGCTTTTCAGATGAGTCAAAGAACATGAGATCCACTTGTCTAATTTTAGGATTAATGGCACCTCACAGCAGACACCCTTCCTTTCCCAGGTCTTTGGCCATTTCTGACCCACTGAAAAGAAGCACAGATTTGTCAATGGCAATTAACTCCAGTTTTTACAGGAAATGAGGTCCAGATCATATTCTTCTAACCTGGAATTCAAACTTACCAGTAAATTTAGATTTGGAAGGTTATCTCCTAGTCCACCTAGTCCATTCTCCTCATTTTAATATAAGGAATTTAAGGATAGAGAGAAGGTTAAATGACTTGCTCCAAAGTCACACACATAGTCGGTAACATGTACTTTGCAATTTGCCAATGCTTAGTCCTTTGACACTGATGATACAGCTGAGATTTTTATCCTATCTTGAGGGAATTTCCTCCTCTGTTTTTTCTTCCTCCACCTTGCCAGTCCTGGTCCTCATCTCAAGTCCCACAACCCTATTCCCAACTTGGTTAGGATTTTAAAAAAATTCAAAACTGTGATTTTTTTTTCCTCAGGTAGGAAACTCCCAGGTGTAGGAATTCCCTTTTCTAATGCATTTCAGAAGCTCATCCATAATTGAATAGCTTGGATTGGTTGTCTGGGTACACTGAGTAGTTAAGTGACTTTTCCCCATGCTCACATAGCTAATATGTGTCATACACAGGACTTGAATTTGGATCTTCTTGACACCCAGGCTGGTAGTCTTTTATCATTTTAGACCATGCTACTCCTTTATGGTTATTCTAATTATGTATAAATTACATAAATAAATATAAATCTATCTATTTGGGAAAAAGGTTAAGCCTTATAGTGGCCTTAGCCTCAATGTCCCTTTTCTTATTCCAGAGCTTCCTTATTCTGTTCTGGCTTTTTTCACATATAATTTCTGCTTGAAAATCTCCAGCTTATTTCTCCACTTATCGAACAATTTTCAAATCTGGTTTGGCTTATATGTCTTTCAAGCATTCATTGGAAAATGTTTTAAAAAGGTACATCAGCATTAGTCAGCAGCAAAACAATAGAAATGAAGAATTTGCACAAGAGAAATCACTTAAAGGGTGTCATCAGGGAAGTGTATGAGTGAAAAAAATAAACTAGTTACTTAGTAAGAATGAGGAATACTCCATGAACACCCCAGGTGTTCCTCCTCCAGGTGTGTCCATATGAGGTCAAGAGAACTAGAAAAGGGGCACTAGATTAATGAGAAGACTTCTTATGGTGAATTAACGGGGAGAAAAGAGATATGTGCTTTCAAGTAGCAAGATATGACTGAGAATTGGATCATAGAAATGCCTAATACCGTACTCATGTAGTAAGCACTCTTTTGTTGTCCCTAACTCTTTTCAAAGTTCAGATCAAGCATGACTTACCTAAAATCTTTTTGATATCCCCAAATGTTAGCTTTTTTGCCTTCAAATTCCTATTCCTATTTATCAGAGGTTCTCAAACTACAGCCCGCCAGCCAGATGCAGCCACTGAGGACGTTTATGCAGTTATGGCAAATGGGCTGAGGGGCGGAGACAGAGTATGAGGTTGTGTTTTTACTACAGTCCAGCCCTCCAACAGTCTGAGGGACACTGAACTGGCCCCCTATTTAAAAAGTTTGAGGATCACTGCTATTTACTTTGTAAATATGTTGTGATACCTGTTTTTTTCACCCGATAGAATGTGAGTTCCTAGAACTGGGGTTTCTCACCTCTTGTGTATCATAGACCTTTGTGAAAAATCTGATGAAATCTATGAGCAACTTTTCTTTAAAAAAAATTAAATAAAGTTTTTATTTTCAAAACATATGCATAGATAATTTGACAACATTGACCCTTACATAGCCTTGTGTTTTGGATTTTCTCCTCCTTCCCCCTCCTTGTCCCCTAGATGGCAAGCAATCCAATATATGTTAAACATGTTAAAATATATGTTAAATCCAATATGTATAAATATATTTATAGAATTCTCTTGCTGCACAAGAAAAATAAGATCAAAAAAGGAAAGTAAACGAATAAGAAAACAAAACGCAAGCAAACAACAACAGAAAGAGTGAAAATGCTATGTTATGAACCACCCTCAGTTTTCACAGTCTTCTCTGGATATAGATGGCTTTCTTCATCACAAGCTCATTGGAACTGGCATCAATTATCTATGAGTAACTTTTCAGAATAAGGTTTTTAAATGCATAAAATAAACCAGAGTATTATAAAAAATCAAATTAAAATACTGTTATATATACATCAATATAATAATACATATGTGTATATATAGTACATAAATTTGTGTTATGTATATGTACACAATATATAATACACACATGTGTGTATATGTATGTATGTACAAAAATAAGTTTCACACACCAGATTAAGAACTGTCTTAGATGGTTTGGACTATTCATCTATGTCCTTTATATTAACTCTTTATAGCAGTTCAGTGCTTGACCCATCCCTAAGCACATTATAAATAACTGAGTTGAATTCAATAGTGTTTATTCTCTAATTAACAATGGAACTATAGGAAGGTAGGGGATTGGAGAAAGAAAAATTGGCACTTACTAGCTGTTAACAACTTTAGATATTTCTTCCAAGCAACTTGATTTGCTGTTTTTAACAGAGCACTAGTCAATGGGAGCCCCATTTTCTGACCATGCAGTATTAGGCCTGCGCCATGTACCATGTGGAGACTTAGCCAGGTTCCAGGCATTTGTAACAGAGGGCCCCCCATCACTCTGTGAATGTTTGAGATCTGTGAGTACAAAATGCACTGAAAGGCCAATTTGATCTGGACCATATCAATTTTTTTTTTTTTTAACAGAAAGAGGAGCTGCCGAACCCAAAGGATGTAGAACTTTATGAATTCCACTTCAGTGACTTCCCCATTACAGAGCATGGATTGATAAAATGTGGGATCCAATTATTTTTTGAAATAAAAGCCGTGGAAAAGTTCAAAGTGCCTGTGGAGGTCAGATAATATTTACTTGATTATTAAGAATAGCAGTTCTTAAGAGTTCTCAGACTAAGTGTCTTTGGTGTTTAGAAATGGTGGATTTTGTTTAGGTTTTGACTGAGAAGAATTATTACTAACTTTGCAAATATTTCTGTGGAAACCTACCTAAACAAGACCAAGTGACCTTCTTTAGATAAGATAGATTGTCAATTACATCATCCCAGACCTTCTTAGCCTTTGGGAATTAGATTCCAAAGTCTGAAACAATCATACAAATCTTTTACTCCCTTCTTAATTCTTTCTTTTCCTTCGTTCCTTCCTTCCTTCCTTCCTTCCTTCCTTTCCTTCCTTCCTTCCTTCCTTCCTTCCTTCCTTCCTTCCTTCCTTCCTTCCTTCCTTCCTTCCTTCCTTCCTTCCTTCCTTCCTTCCTTCCTTCTTCCTTCCTTCCTTCCTTCCTTCCTTCCTTCCTTCCTTCCTTCCTTCCTTCCTTCCTTCCTTCCTTCCTTCCTTCCTTCCTTCCTTCCTTTTTCTTCTCTCTCTTCTTCTTTCTTTTCTTTCTTCTCTTTCTTTCCTTCCTTCCTTCTTCTTTCTTCCTTTTCTCCCTTCCTTTTTTTTTCTTTTGGGTTACAGGTCCTTACAAGATGGATGTACACAGTGAGAAAAGGTTACCGATCTGTCACCTATCACAACTGGCGGCATGGATTCAATGTGGGACAGACAATGTTTACCCTGCTAATGGTGGGTTCAGAAACTTTACATATAATTGTAAAGGATGAGGAAGATGATGTGGTGATGATGATGGTATTGATGATGATGATGATATATTAATAATAATTATAACACTACATTTCTACAGCATTTCAAGGCTTTCAAATTTCTTTCTGACTCTGCCAGAACTTCAGCATGAAGGAAAACTTGATGGAAGAAATCATCAATGGAGCCACAGTGATTATAGACTTCAAGATGGGAGGAATCTTAAAGATTCTTTAGTCTAGTTCTTTTATTTTACTTAAAGGGGAACTGAGGCCCAGAGAAGAGTAATGAATTACCCAAGTTTAGATAGCTAATAAATATCAAAGGAGGAATTTGAATCCAGTTCTTATCTCCAAGTGTAATATGCTACCCACCATGCTAAGCTGCCTCTTTATAAGTATGACTCATATGGCAGCATGATATAAAGGATACAACACTAGAACTGAGCTTAGGAAAACTTAGGTTTATATTCTGTCTCAGATTCTGTGTGATCCTAGGTAAGATAAAACCTCTTTGGGTCTCAATTTTTTCACCTCTAAAATAACTAAGTTGAATATAGGTTCTTTCCTACTTTAAGTCTATAATCTTATGAATTATTATTTTTAACTGGATGTAGATACTATTATGAATAATAGCATAAAATAATAGAAGATTTAATTTTTAATCATTAATTTTTATTTTTCTCAATTACATGAAATAAAATTTTTAACATTCATTTTTTAAAATTTTGAGTTCCAAATTCCCCTCTTTCCTCCCCCATCCTTGAGAAGATAAGCAATTTGATATAGATTATATATATACAAAACATTTCCATATTAGCCACAATCATTAGATTCTAACAGTACTAACTAATAATAGGACATACGGAGGATATGACAATTTTGTTGACACTAGAAAACAGATCTCATCCTCAAAAAGGTTAGAATCATTAACCTGCAGATTTCATAACTCTCCTATATATCAGATAGAACTATAATGAGCACTTCTGTCTCCCAGGTGAAGCAAACACAAAATACACACTTAAATCAACTTTTAAAGGCAAATTCAGGGTTTTTTGTTTGTTTGAAGAGATGGGAAAGAGAAACTCCAAATCACTGGGGAGGTTATTTAGAAACTATTGCCATGAGTTAATGGAGAGAAAGGAAGCAAGACATTAATTGGACATTGCCATTTGGTAGTTTCCTCTTTTAACTTACTATTCTTGTTAAACAAAGTTAAGGGTCAATTGTTTCTGTGCTACTGAACAGCTGTAACATTGAGAGCACCTTCTAAATTTTGGTATCCCCAATGGGACAATACTCCAGTTGCCCTATCCTAGTTATGGCTCTAGAAGTAGCGTATAATAATAATAACTTACATTTATATAGTCTTTTAAGGTTTACAAAGCAACAATCAAACAAACTCTCAACAACCATGCAAGTGGAAGAATTATTGTAGTGAAAGCATTTTTATTCCCTTTTTACAGATAGGAAAACTAAGTCTCAGAGCAATAAAATGACTTGCCCAAGCTTGTGCAGCTAGCAGGTATCGAAAGTGATCTGGAGATCTCAATCTCCTGACTCTTTAGGTCAATGTTCTTTCTACTACACCAGACTAATTCTATTAATCCATCTCTGTTTCCTTAAACAGACAGGAAAACTGAAGAAATATTATACCGATCTGGAAGCCTTTGCTATGATTGCAGCTGCTTTTTGTCATGATATTGATCACAGGGGTACCAACAATTTGTTTCAGATGAAGTAAGTGCAAATAGCATGTTGATCTATATTGCTGTACTCTTGAAACCAAGATATACCAGTGCTAAGAAAAAAAGAAATTCTTTCTTTTCAACTCTTCTATTCTCTCTTATTGATAATTATTAATGTTATTATTAGAGTCTTAAAATAAATGAATACTAGATGGGAAGGAATCTCAGAGGTCATCTAGGACAATCCCCCTGTTTTACACTTAAGAAAACTGAGGACCACAGAGTGATTGGACTGAGATTATACAGATAGTAAATTTCATGGCTAGGATTTGAAGCCAGACACTAAATTCAACATCATGCTGCCTCTGAATGTAACCCTATTATTGGGATTTAGTTAGTTAGCAGCATTGGGACTAAGTCCTAGACCAGTAATCTCCCTACTGTACCATATTGCTTCAATTAATTGATCAATGTATTAAGCACCTACTATGTGCCAGAGCACTGTGCTAAGTGGTGGGATACAAAAAGAGGCAAAAGTCGATCCCTGTCCTCAAGATAAATAGGAAATAATTAACAAAGGAAAGGCATTAGAATTAAAAGGAATTGCTTCAATAATAACATAGTGACATTATGTGTATATATATGTGTATATATATATATATATATATATGGTAATTTGATACTCATAAGGGCAAATATTATTATTTTTTATGTTTTATTTTATAGATACTTTTTATTTTTTAAAGATAGTTTTTTTTTGGCTTATTCATAGTCACACAGATAGCAGAGCTATGACTTCTCTCTCTGAGAATAATTCTTTTTCAATGACAGGTTAGCATACTGGGAGGAGACTGACACATCCTGCTAGAATCCAGGACCAAATCAGGGACTTTTGCTTATCTGTCAAATACTCCCTCCCTCACTGAGCTGTGTACCAGAACTAGTTGGTCAATAAGCATTTATTAAGTGACTACTGTGTGCCAGATACTGTGCTAAGCGTAAAGAATACAAAGAAAGGCAAAAAAACAGTTTCTGATCTCAAGGAACTCACAGTCTAATGGCAGTGACAACAGATAAAAATTATGTACAAAAATATATATGTATAAACAATTAGAGACAAATATATATAGTATATATATGATAAAGATATATAGATATATAGAAGATAAAATGGAGATGATCTTAGAAGGAAAGCACCAAAATTAAGGAGTATTGGGAAAGTCTTGCAGAAGTTGCTGTTTAGCTGAAGGAATCTGGGGAAGCTAGGAGGCAGAGAGGGAGAAGGAGAGTTCCAGGCAGGGAGGTCCAATCAATGAAAATGACTGAAGTAGGGGGATAGAGTGAGGAGCAGTAAAGTATCACCAAATTGCAGAGTATTGGGAGTAGAGTAAGGTATTAGAACACTGGAAAATAAAAGGAATCAGGTTATGAAAAGTTCTAAAATCCAAAGAGAGAGGTTTATTTTTGATTTGGAGCCACTGGAATTTGTTCACTGGGTGTGACATAGACCTGTGCTTAAGAAAGAACAATTTTGGGCCAACTAGTTGGTGCTGTGGATAGATCACCAGCCCTGAAGTCAGGAGGACCTGAGTTCAAATATGATCTCAAGACACTTAGGAGCTGTGTGACCCTGGACAAGTCACTTAACCTGGTTTATCTCAGTTTCCTCATCTGTAAAATGTTTTTGAGAAGAAAAGGGCGAACTATTAAAGTATCTTTGGCAAGAAAATCCCAAATGGGGACACAAGGAATAACACATGACTGAACAATAACTTCTGATTCCAAATCTAATATTCTGTTCCATTCTACCACTGAACTATGATCTGCAGGTAGGAGAAATCATAGATCTTTCATGTATTCATCTACCTTAAAATGTACTCAGCACTGCTAGACTGTTCTCAATGAATGTACATTCTCTTTTTTATTTATTTATTTATTTATTTTTTGGGAAGGCTGGGGTTAAGTGACTTGCCCAAGGTCACACAGCTAGGACGTGTTAAGTGTCTGAGATCAAATTTGAACTCGGGTCCTTCTGAATTCAAGGCTGGTGCTCTATCCACTGCGCCACCTAGCTGCCCCCATGAATATACATTCTCAATGCCAATTTCTCATTTGTGAGACATGACATGACTATTATTCAAGTAAAAACACTAGATTTTCCACAAACAGTCTTCATATTTTCAAACAATGTATTTGTAGAAAATGAATCAGAAAGTCAGTAAGTGAAAATCATGTCATTTTATGCTGTTTACAATTTATTTAGATTTCAAATTGAAGTTAATCCTTTCTGACACCAGTGGAATAGATAAATGGGGAAGAAATGAAGCATAGGTGTTTTAGGAATCATCCAACAGATGAAATTCAAAGCATAAAGTGTCTCTTTCAATATAGTATTTTAGTGAAGCTCATTCCAGTAATTCTGTTGCATCTAAAAGCATGTGTAGAACTCTCCTTTGAAAACATAAGAAAAGATAAAGATTTGAATTTTCAGAGGACTTAAAAGTACTTCAAAGTCAATTCTAGTGAAAAGGTAGCTTGGAAAATACCATTTTGGGTTTTAAAAAATCAGCCATGCTTATTACTAAATGAGGCTGATTGTCTTTTGTCTGTCAATGGTAAACAAAGAAGAGTTACAGAAATAGGAACATTACTGCAATAAACACATGGCAGCCAGTGGTGATTTCCTTTGAAAGGTATTGTATTCATTAGGATATCTAAATTTTGGTCTATTCATTTTTTTAAAATCAGCATCATGATTTTGTAGTTACTTTTGTCCATACTTTTAAAGTAATCATGCATGATGACACATGATTAAATGATAAAATAAATCATTGTCCTGGGCCTCGGTGGGGAGACTTTAGAACCAAAGGATGATCTGGAGGTATCAACAATGGTCCTTGAAGAAGTCCTACAAAATCTCAACAAATACTTCAAGGTCTGTAATCTAAGACATGGGATCAAAAGTTTTTGGAACCAGCATCTTTTTTTGAGAGGCAGAATGTAGTATAATGGAAAGAACATTTGAACTGGTATAAAAAGGAATCTAGGTTGAAACTCAGCTCTGACACTAGTCATGTGATGATGAATGAGTCATATGATCTTTGATCCTCAGTTTCCTCATTTGTAAAATGGGAACAATACTACTTGTAACTATCTACCTGACAACATTTTTAAGAGGAATGTGTTTTGCGAAAATGTAGGATTGTAAAAAATGTTGATAGAGAGAAGAAAATGAAGCTCAGAGAAATAGTCCTTCCAAAATCACACACATAAAGGACAGAGCTAGAAATCAAAATCAGTTTTTATGGCTCTAGATTCATTGTTCTTTGTACAGGGATGCTTTCACCTTTATTCTAAATATTTTGAATCAGAATCACCAGATGAACTGGCCCTGACAAAAGTCTTCTCCTAAAACAAGGGTTTCTTATTATTTATTATTAAAGGCAATTGGGGTTAAGTGACTTGCTCAAAGTGTCAAGAATCTGAGGTTGGACTTGAACTCAGATTGTTCTGACTCCAGGGCTTGTGCTTTACCAATGGAAGCACCTATCTGCCCCTGCTGGCTCCTCACATGCTAGAATTCCAAACAAGAAGGGATGATACTAGCTTCTGGTAAGCTAGAGGAACCTACCCCATAGCTCTCCATGGTCCTGATTCTGTCTTGTTGTCTACTATTTCCTATCCATACCTTTTGTTTTCTTGAACCTCAGTCTTTCTAAACCTACCTCTTTCATAGCTTTGGGCAAATTATTTAACTTCTCTGGTTCTCACTTTCCTTATCTATAAGATGGAGTTAGAGGTCTCTTCTATTTCTAAATCTGTGATTCAAATGACTTAGGAAATAGGTCCTAGGGAATACCTGAGAAACATAGAAGTTGAAATTTGTCCAGGGTCACACTGTAGGTAGAATCTGAATCCAGATCTGAAGGTAAGCTTAGCTGTCTATCCACTAAACCAGACTGTCCCTATACTAACACAAAGAAATATGAATAAGGATCAGACCTATGATTTGTGACCCCACCACTGGTATAGAGAATCAATGAGGGAACTCCCTCTACCAATGCAGTTCAACAATTTCTTATGACTTATAATTTTAGAGTTCTTTAAGGCTTATATAACCTTTTCCTAACAATACAGCAGTATAGGTAGTGATAGGATTATTATCTTATGAGACGCAGGATGACTTAGTGGAAACTGCTGAAATTGGAGCTTCTTCATCTATAAAATGGTGATAATAATAGCACCTGCTTTTCAGAGTTATTAAGAGGATCAAATGGGATAATGTATGTAGAATTCTATGTAAATTTATATATATATGACAGCTATTATCATTCCCATTTTACGGATGGGGAAACTGAGGCTCAGAGAAGTTAAGTAATAACTCCCATATTACATGTCAGAGCTAGGATTTACACCCAAATCTATAGTAGGAAGTCTTTTCCCATCTTTCTTTTCTTTCTGACATTTCTTTTCAGGTTTCTGTATTCCTGGACACCTTTTCCTTTATTGAGAACAGACTTCAAAGAAAACAAATAACCAATGCAATAGTTTTACTTTAAAGATCTAATGCTAATGAATTGTCTACCTCTCATTATACTAGCATCACAGTCTCCGATGCATATACTTTATCACTCCTGGTTCCATGATAAGGTCCAGCAATCCTGTTTCATTCTCTGTATTTCCCACAATAGCACAAGGATGTAATGCTAATAAAGGTTCAATTCATACTTGTTAATTGAATGAATGAAGGAAGGAAAGAGGTTTCAGGAATATAAACTATTTACAGATGAGTGGAGACATTTAGTCATTGCCTTAGTTACAAAGCAGCTCTCCACCTCCAACTTGATTAGTTCTTAGCAGACCAGTCTGGAGACTTCTTCCTAATCCTGGGAACATATTGTTAAAGCCTAGTTTAGGAGCCCCTTCGTTTTGAAATACCAACTCCTCTTTTTCCCTTCAACATTATTTCAAATTAAGTGTTCTTTAAGATATTCAAGGTTGCTGCCCTTTAGCAAAGATTCCTTTCTCTAACTAAGGATTCCTCAGAGTTTGAATATTAGCTTCTGGAGGATAGGGATCTTGTAACACTCATCTTTATTTTCACTAGACATAAAGGAAAATAGGGAAGAAGAGGGGAACAAGATTGGACCTGACTGGACTCCTCCCACCCACTGCCTTTCTTTCCTATTACTCCTACACAAAAATTTGGGGGACTAAAGGTTCACCTAATTATTGAGCTGTACCTGAAATTTGATT
This sequence comes from Sminthopsis crassicaudata, assembly GCF_048593235.1. Lineage (NCBI taxonomy): Eukaryota > Metazoa > Chordata > Mammalia > Dasyuromorphia > Dasyuridae > Sminthopsis > Sminthopsis crassicaudata. The sequence goes on from NC_133618.1 coordinate 607,073,635, forward strand.
ATATTGAATCTTGCTCATAATAAGTAGGCTGCTGTCTGGAAAAATCATTTTGTCATTCAGATATTTTTATGGTAATGTTTTTTACTTTAATGGAATTTAACCCTGATCTCTTTTCAAAACTAAATGTTATTTTCAATATTCCAGGAATGTGTGATGCTACTCACTACACAATGTAGCCACTTTATATCTTAGTAGGGAGAAAGGGGGAGAAAGCATTTATACACTACCTACCCAGGCACTTTGATGAACAATTTACAAATATGATTTCACTTGATTATCACAACATTGGAAAGTAGATGTTATTATTATTATCCCCATTTTGCAGTTGAGGAGACTGAGGCAGATAGAGGTTAAGTGACTAGTATCTGAAGCTAGATTTGAATTCAGTTCTTCCTAATTCCAGACCCAGAGCTTTTTCCTCTATGCCATTTAGCAGCTTTTAGTAGATGACCTCTGGGAGCTACCAAAAATGTATATTATTTTGTAGACACTTAATAATGAGTCTTTTCAAGCTTAGCTAGACTGATCCTTGGAACATAGGTATATAATATGCCCTCAGGGTAAAAGGATCATAAGGTTAGAGCAAAAAGGGATCTTAGAAGCCATTAAATTAAATCTTATTTCATAGATGCAGACTGAGGTTGAGCTCCAAGTGGTTTGCCCAGTGTTACACAAATAGTTCCTGATTTTACTCCACCATTTTGGCTCTGCCTTGTTGCACAGATAGTAAATATCCATGGGAGGAATCAAATTCAGGTCTTCCTAACTCCAAGTTCACTGGCATCTGCCTTTGAGAGGCCAGATATCACCAAGTCATGAGGAGACATCAAAGGGAGATATGTAGAGTCTGCTGGCTAGAGTGAGAGGCAAAACAGGGTAATGGGTAGAGAAGTAAGATGAAAGCCAGGAAGATCTGGCTTCAAGTCCTGCCCCCCCACACACATGTGTGAGCTCCTAGGAAGGTGATTCTAGGTTACTCTCAAATCTATAAATCTGTATCGATGGAGGGAGTTTCCTCACTTGGGAGTTCCCTATGCCAGTCCTCTATCTCTATTTATAATGTGACAAATTGTGACCAGCTTTTCACAGACAACCATTTGATTTTTTTTACTTGAATCTCAAACTTTTATGTCTATTTCCTGGTTGACCTCAGGCAAATGATTTTAATCCCTCTGGCCCTACTTTTCTCATTTGTAAAATTGGGGGTTTGACTAGATGACTTGAGAGATCTCTTTCAATTTTAAATTCTCTACACTTCCAATGAAAAAAGTAATGGACCAGACATCTTAATTTGTTGATGATTTAACAAATATTTATTGTGTATCTTATTACATGCAAAGAAAGCCCCGTTTCAGGAATTGGTCTCTTTTGGAACCACAAGAAGCAAAAAGAATTAAGATCATAGGATAATGAACTGGAAGGAAACTTTGACATCAGTTGATCCAACTCTTCCACGTTAAATTAAAAACTCTGGAGCACAGGAGTAAATGAACTTATTTGTTCAAGATCACACATGCAATTTGTAACAGTACCAGAATATGAAGCCAGGTTTTCTGACTTTTGATACAGTGATCTTATTATTAGGTCATGTTACTCTCAAATAACCTCTTTATCTCCTTGCAAAAATGTGAATTTAAAATTAATGTCAACTTGTTAGAAAACTAAGTAGAGCTATCCAGAAGTGAAAAGGCCTGCTTTTGTTAAGTTCCTCCTCATTTGAGAGTCTTCAAATGAGGGTTTATTGACCATTATTGGATATATTGCAGAGGAAATCTTTTTTTGAGGAAAGGGGTAGGTGGTATTAGACTAAATGGCCATTGAGGTATCTTTCCAACTCCAAAATTATTCTATGGTTCTACCCACCTTATTTGGTATAACTAAGAATGTTTCAGACATACTTAGAGAAATGTCTTAGGCATCTGATATTCCTGCAGAATGTAGATGTAATTTTTGTAATTTGTGGCACATTGTTTTCTTCCTAGATCTGCATCCCCCTTAGCCAGACTTCATGGGTCTTCCATTTTGGAGAGACACCACCTGGAGTTCAGTAAGACTCTGCTGCATGATGAGGTATGGAAATTCTGCTCTAGTGGAAAAATCTGAGATTCTGGAGCAAATCTGTTATCTTTCTTCTGAGATGGCTTTAGGTTAATGAATATACCTAAAACAAACCTATAAAGCAAATATTAAAATGTGAACATATCAATTAATGAATTATTTGTTTGAAATTTTAATGTCCAGTAATGTTGTAAGGTCTGAGCTGGAAAGGACTTTAGAGAAGGAAGAGGTTAGTAGAGAGTTGAGACTCAATACTAAGTCTTTTGACTTCAAATCTAGCATATTTTTTATTAAACCCCACAACCTAGGAGAAAGTTCTAATGGGACTCAGATTCAGCAGTCACTCTTTTCTGCATTTCCATAATTTAAATTTTTAATAATTTTTTTTCTTTTATGTAATATTTTATTTTTCCAATTATACATAAAGACAATTTTAAAATATTTAAAAAATAACATTTTGCGTTACAAATTTTTCCCTTCTTCCCATTCTTTCTTCTTAAGTTGGTAAGCAATTTCATGTTTTATGATATATGCATGTATATATATATGTGTGTACTCATTCATGTAAATACACATTTTTGTATTAGTTGTGTTGTTCCACAATTTAAAGGTAACAGTTCTATCTCTCTGCCTTAGAGTAATTTTGTATATAAATTTAAGAAAAGTGCCGTCCTTCATGAAATACAAGAGAGATAAGCATCTCTTCACTTAGTTTTGAGGATTTGGGGTGAAAAGTAGAGAAACCATTGAGAAATAATTAAGGAATGATTATATACACATACTTCCTATGGGAAATGCAATTCTATAAGAATAAGTCATACCTTTGCACAGACAAAGCCAATGCAACCAATATCAGGAAGAAAGCAGAAAGCAGAAAACAATTTCTGTAACTAGTGTTTTTGATAAATTTAGGCCTCATTTCTAAAATAGAGAATTGAATCAAATTTATAAGAATATAAATCATTCTTAATCAGAGGTCATCTAGTCAAATGGCCCCATTTTACAGAAGAGGAACCAGAAGACCAGAGGGAGGGTGCATCTTGTCTCTCCAAGTCACAAATATGGTGTTCATATTCACAACCTCCAGTTCCTGATCTAAAACTCTCTTCACTATACATTGTTGACCAGCAACTTCTCTTGGATCCTCTTTCTGTTCTGGGTTTTTCTGATATAACCTTCTCTTGGTACTCCTTCTACCTGTCTAATGTCTCCTTGACATTAAAAAATTAACATTTTAACATATAATTTATTTTTAACATTAAAAAAATTTTGAGTTCCAGATTCTTTCCCTTCTACCTCTCCCCCATCCATTAAAAGGCAAGCAATATATTATCCATTATATACATAAAGTTATACAAATCACATTTCCATAGTAGCGATATTGCAAAAAAAAAGCAAGAAAATAAATTAAGAAAATTATACTTCAATTTGCATTCAGAATTCATCAGAGAGAACTTTCTGGAGGTGATAGCATTTTTTCAATATTTTTCAATATTCCTTTGTAATTGTCTTGGATCATTGTATTGATCAGAGCAATCATGTCTTTCACAGTTGATTCTCATTGCAACATTGCTGTTACTGTGCACAATGATTTCCTAGTTCTCCTCAACTCACTTTGCATTAGTTCATATAGGTCTTGCCATGTTTTTTCCTGAAATCTTTCCCTCATCATTTCATATAGTACAGTAGTACTCCATCATGATCATGTACCACAACTTGTTCAATTATTCTTCAATTGGTGGAGCATCCATTCAATTTCCATTTCTTTTCCATTGCAAAAAGTGTTACTATAAATATTTTTATAAGTCCTTTCCCTTTTTCTTTGATATCTTTGAGATATAGAAATAGAAGTAGTATTGCTGGGTCAATGCATCTATAGCTTTTACAATCCTTTGGGTCTAGTTGCAAATTGTTTTCCATAGTTTTCCAGTTCACTATTCTACCAACAACTCATTAACATGCCTGTCTTCTCTCATCCCTTCCAGTTTTTATCAATTCTGATAGGTCTGAAGTGGCCCTCAGAGTTATTTTAATTTGCCTTTTACTAGTCTAATACTGCTATAATGATTTAGGGCATTCTTTTCCTATGATTATAGATAGCTTTGATTTCTTCTTTGGCAAATTTCCTATTTATATCCTTTAATTATCATCAATTGGGGAATGGCCCTTATTTTTATAAAACTGACTCAGTTCTATACTCAGAAAAACTTGTTTTATATATATATATATATATATATACACATATATATTGCTGCATTGTCTATGGTACTTTTAAGCCAAATATAATTTCTCTGAGTACCTCTTTTATTGATCTTTTTTTTGGGGGGGGTTGCTTTGTCTGTGATCAAAATCACTGCTCCTGCCTTTTTTTAAACTTCAATTGAAGTATATTAGATTCTGCTCCAGTCCTTTATTTTAACTCTGTAGGTGTCTGTTTCAAGTGTGTCTCTTTTAAACAACATATTGTTTGATTCTAGTTTCTGATCCATTCTTCCATCTGCTTCCATTTTATGGGCGAGTTCATCCCATTCAAATTCATGATTATGATTGTTAACTATGTATTTATCTCTATCCCAATTTATTAATGTGCTTCTTCCCATATACCAAACAATCACCAGTGAGAATTCTATCAAAGAAAAATCAGAGCCCAGTTATAACCTTAGCAGATAAATTTTAGAGAACTGTCTGAGGTTCAGAGGGAGCCTTACCCATGATTACACAGCTGTTTAAGGTGGAGTCAAGTCAAAATACTCTCCACTATACCATATTGTCTTTCTTTGTGGCATCAAAAGGCCAGCAGCACTCAAGATATCATTAGAAAATGTGAGAACAAAACTGAAAATAATATCATGCTATCTATCCTCCAATGTTTCAGTGCATATTAATCTAGAATTCTGTGCACAGATCTTGAGAAAGTAGATAGAGTACTAGACCTGAAGACAGGAACATTTATGTTCAAATTCTACTTTATGCATTTATTAGCTGTTTGGCAAATCACTTAACCTCTGTAAGCTTCAGTTTCCCCATAATATAAAATGGAGCTATTAAGAACACCTATCTCACAGGGTTGTTGTGTTGATAAAGTATTTGTAAAATGCTTTATAAACCTTAAGACACTATATGAAATAGCTATTATTTTTATACTGAAGGTCCAAATCTGGCAGTTGAAATGATAGGAAGGATGCTGAAAAGGAACATGGGAGGCCAGATGAAAAAGGGATGAGGAGTCTTCCTTTTGGAAAGATGAAGACACAGGGGAAGTATAATCAAGTCTAGAAAACTGCAAAGGGAGTGGTTAAGATGAATATGGACTTGTTTATCAGACCTTGAAACACTAGAATGAGGAAGTTTACCTCCTGCAGTTTGAAATAGGGAAATGTGGAACAAATTAAAGGAAGCATGATTTTACATAATGGGTAGTAAAACTCATGGAAATTATTGCCTTAGGGAAGTGGTGCTGGTTGAAAGGGATTATGCATTTAAAGCAGAAGGTACTGGAGCCCATCCTGTCGAATCTCCTTTTTTTATGCCCAAAGACCTAAGGCTTGCCTTGGGTCAGATGGCCGGTCTGTATTAGAGGCAGCCTTGGAACCCAGGATATCTGGACTTGGGAACAGTTCTTTCTCCATTGAATCATAGACAGCAGCTCTAGAATTAGTTACTAATGGATATACAGAGGCAAGGTAAGGAAGGAGATGGGGTAATGGTCAATGGACCAAAAATTTGCCCTAGTGTAGTCATTCTTACCACTTAATATTCATAGAATATCTGGGTTCTTCTTTTAGCACTTTGGGTTTTTTTTTTCTGTAAAATGATAATAATAAATCCTGTTCTACCTACCTTGCCAAGTTGTGGAACATTAAAGAAGGGAATACATATGGAAGTTCTTTTTAAGTATAAGTACTCATGCATATTGTCATGTAAAGCTTGCCTAGTGTTTTGTGGAGAATCAATTTCTTGGTGATTTAAATCCTTTGATTTTAACAAAAATTACAGATATAATTTCTCTTTTAGTACACTTGGGTTTGGCTTTGTATTAAAACTACAGTCAGCTCAATAGTCAAGTACTGAGTGGTTGACATAGCAGAATAGAATCAGCAGAACAAGCATCTTTCATGCACCCATTCTGGGGTCTAAGAGTTTATAATGGGATTGAGGAGGTATTAAAAGTGTTTCATTTGTTCAGATTATTTACTCAGGAGTCTGAACTGGCTCCAATGGACATATAATGGCTTAATTGTCTTCCTTAAAAAGGAATATTGCCCATCAATAATCCATAACACCTTTGGCAGAGCTTCTCTGAAATACAGCCCAACCAGCTAAGTGCCAATTTGGAGATCATTGTCAACAATGTTGCCAGGCACTGGGCTCATTCAAAGCTTATTGACATGGATGGAGTAGGTTTGAACACTGAACTGCTTTGAAGTTTTTAGTTATTGAATAGTCCTGCTACATTTTTTGGTAAACAACTTATTCCTCTGTTTCTTTTTTTTTTTTAAACATTACAAAGAAAACATCTGGTTTATACTTGTCAAGCTTTGTTTTTAAAAATAAAGGAAAATTGAGGTAGCTAGATAGTGCAGTGGATAGAGCATGGCCAGGTGTCAGAAACTTAATACTTACTAGCTGTATGGCCCTAGGCAAGTCAGTTAACCCAAATTGCCTCTCAAAAAACAAACAAAAATAAAGGTAAATTCTTGGGATGGATGCAGTCATGGATGAAATGTACTTTAATTACATGGGTAATTTTTGTTTGCTTGCTTGCTTTTATACTTAACATTTGCAACCAAAAGTCTCCAAGTTCTTTGCATTGGTATCCCTTAGATCACTGAAATGTCAGGGATATAGGTCTTTTGTGTCACATAATGGGCCACAGCCTGACCAGAGTTTTCTCAAGTGCCTCACTGTAGCATGACCATGGTTACCACCATGGTCACCTTGTGGTTATGAAGGCCAGGTCAGGAGGTCTGGCAGGAAGTCCTGCCAAGGACAATGACGGACTGTCTGCTGTTGAAGGAGTCAGAACTGGCTCCAAAGGACATATAATGGCCTAATTGTCTTCTCTAAAAAGGAGTATTGCCCATCAATAATCCACGACAACTTTGGCAGAGCCTCTCTGAAATACAGCCCAGCTAGCTAAGTGCCAATTTGGAGATCACTAGCAATAGACTGATCACCAGCCGATGAATTTTTATTTATGGTCACATTTTTTAAATATTTGAAGAAATTGGTTATATTGTTGTTGTTCAGACTTTTTTTTTTCCAGTCATATCCAACTCTCTCTCTCTCTCTTTTTTTTTTTTTTTTTTCTTCTAAGGCAATTGGGGTTAAGTGACTTGCCCAGGGTCATACAGCTAGGAAGTATTAAGTATCTGAAACCAGATTTGAATTCAGGTCCTCCTAACTTCAGGGCTGGTGCTCTATCCACTGAGTCACCTAGCTGTCTCAATGTCCAATTCTCTATGACACCTTTTGGGAGTTTTCTTGATAAAGTTACTGAAGTAGTTTACTATTTCCTTCTCCAGCTGTTACAGATAAGGAAACTGAAGCAAACAGGATTAAGTGACACAGCTAGTATGTATCTGAAGCTGGATTTGAACTTGGATATTCTAGATTCCAGGCCTGGTATTCTATCCACTGCATAACCAATGGGCTAAAGAGATGATGTAATATTTATCATTTGTTTTTGGGCAATTAGGGTTAGCAATTAGATTTTTTTTTTCCTGCAGTTAAAATATCTCTCGTTCCTTCAACTATTCTTTATGTGACCTACTTACATGACTCTTCACTACCCTTTTCTGGATTTCCTCCAGTTTGTGATTGCTGTGCAAAATATATGATGCCTAGAACTGAAGATTATCCTATAATTGTGGTTTGACTATAAATCAAATCTCATTTCTAAAAGACTGATCTTTTGAAGGTCAATTGTAATCTTCCTTGACCTGGATGTTTTATTAATGAAGCTCAAAATGGTTTTGATTTTATAGTATCTATATCTGAGTTGTTATATTGAGTTTTTGGTCAACTTAAAGCCCCCAGGTCTTGTTTCATATAACACTATTATCAAAATAAAACTCTTCCTGTTTTGTATTTGCATAATTAGCTTTTGAAGCCTAAGTAAATCAATTAATCAATAAATGTTTATTTATTTATATAGCACTTACTATCTACCATTCAGTGTGGTAAGTGACAGGGAAACAAAAAGAAGCAAAAGGCAACATTTTCTACCCTCAAAGAGCTTATAACAATGGGGAAGACAACATGCAAATACATGCAAACAAGTTACATTCAGGATGACAGGAAATAATGAACAGAGGAAATGCACTAGAATTAAAAGGGGTTGGGAAAAACTTCCTACAGAAGATGTGATTTTTAGTTGGAACTTAAAGGATGCCAAAGAATTCCAGGTATGAGCCCAGGGCTGAAAGATGGAGAGTTTGATTCAGGTAACAGCCAGGAGGCCAGTGCCCCTGGACTGAAGTTAGATGGTGTAAGAAGGCTGGAAAGACAGGAGGCTACAAGTGCAAAACTTTGTATTTCTCCCTAGGAAATTTCAACTTGGTTTTGACCTAGCATATATTCCAGTCTGCATTTTGAATAGTTTTGAATTCTAATTTGGTCCCTGTTATACAGACTGTTTCCTCCTGGTGTCATGTCATCTGTATATGGATCTGTAACTTCATCCAAATTATTGAGAAAATCACTGAGTAGGACAAAAAAAAATCATCATGTGGTATACATGAGTATATGCAAACATCGCTGTGTACGTGTGGAAAATGCTACCTTCTCTCCAAATTGTTTCAAATACTTTTTTTAGGCTAGGAGAACAGTTTCATCTTCTCTAAAAGGAACCAGTATTAAACAAACAAAAAAAAAGACACTTGAGTCTGTTTGCTATAGATAGGCAGAAAAAGAAGAGCTTTGGCATAAAAAAGAAATCAGAAAGTCTTCTGGTAATATATAAAGCAATCTCCAAAAAAATGATAACTTTTTCTTTTTTGGTGAATTGAACCCCCAAGAGAGCTAAGCCAGTAGATGAGGGAATCCTATGGAAATGATATGATATGTCCTATGAATGTGACATATCTAGATTTTTAACAAAGTTTTTATTAAAATATTTTATATTGTGGTTGTAGAGAAGATGGAAAGAAATGGATCAGAGGATAATAAAATCATATGATTCAGAAGGATTGGACAGCCAGACTCAAGAGAAAAATGTTAATGGTGTTATTATGGAAGGAGATGTCAAGCAGAGTCCATCAGGGACTTGTGCTTGGTCCAGAAAGCCAAGAATGTTTAACAGTCTTACCAGTGACTTGGGTACAGGGAATCACATTTTCAGGTGACTCAAACTTGGAAGATATGTCTACTGTGTTATATATCAGAAACAAAGAAGATAACATCCTTAGATAACAGGGTCAGGATCCAAAATCCTAATCAGGATTTATTAAGCTGAATCTAATAAGATAAAATGGGGCAGCTGGATGGAGAATAGAGAATGCTGGGCCTAGAATCAGGAAGACTCGTTGTCATGAGTTCAAATGTAGCTTCAGACACTTATCAGTTGTGTGACCCTAGTTGTGTTCCTTTCTGGAGCCCACAGATTAAGAAAGACATTGATAAATTGAAGGGATATCCAGAGCAGGACAGATTAATGAAGGCTCTTGATTCTGTGTCTTATGAGAATGGAAGTTACAAAGAGGCCAGCTTAGCCTGGATGTGATGGAAAACTGGAGGGCAGCTGGTAATCCAGAGGCTAGAACAGCTCAAATCAAGCCTCAGAGACTTAACAGTTGTGTAATCTGGGCAAGTCACTTAACCCCTGTTTGCTTCAGTTTGCTAGCATGTAAAACCTCAACTTCTGACTCTATTTCCTCATCCGTAAAATGTGAAAAATATATCCTGGAGTTGCTGTAAGAATAAAATGAGATAATAATTGTAAAGGGTTTAGCACAGGATGTGGCCCAGAATAAGTGCTATATAAATGTGAATTATAACTTTTATTATTAATATCATTATGATTAACAAGAAAAACTTTTTAAAAATGGAATGGGCTACTTTGAGAAATGTTGGGTTCTCCTATGGAGGTCTTTAAGCAGAAGTTGCCCACCCAAATGTTTGGCCATTATTAAAATCAATGATTGTATGATCCAATGTTAAGGAAAAGTTTCTTTTTCATATATGGGTTGGATGTGAAGCTGAGATCTTTTCCAACTTTCATATTCTGTGATTCTGAGAACTTTTTTGAGCTTTCTCTTTTCCTTTCATTACAAGTATGTGATATTAATTGGTAAAACACTAAATACAAGCTTCACTATTATAAAATCAAAACAGTAAGCAATTCTCCAAAAAGATTTTAAGACAAAAAACTAGCCACCAAGAGTACAAAAATTACACAACAACATAAAGCATAAAAATGTAAACTTTCAAATTAAACAGTCAAAAAGGTCTGTAATCTCATATCTCTATACTGCTACTATTGTCTTCTACTTCTAAATCTGTCCATCTAAGAAACTGCTTTCTTTTTGCTTTGGGAACATTTTTAAAAAAGAAGGCAGTGACAAATTCTTATATAAAGGGATAAAACTTTTATAAGGAAGATAAATCACCTTCACTAGATAGATTTTTATAAAGCTGGATTTTGTTTTCCAAGTTTTATAATTATAATCTGATTTCTTGAAGTGACAAGTACTTATATTACAAAAATAAATGTATAATCAGGGTTCTCACATGAAGTGGAAGGTTATAATTTAAGACTTTGATCTTTGTGATTCTTCCATTAACTGAGTAAACAACAGCTCATTGGTGGATCTAGAGAGTTCTTAATTAAAAGCAGTGAGCCTGGGTTTGCCTTTGGGTGTTCTTTAACTATAATAGATGCCTTCTTTCTGTCAGGGACAGAAGGTGATTCACGGTGCCCTGTTTGGAATGATGCTGGACTCCTCCCTTTCCATCACTCTTCGTATTAGGTACCAAGCCCAGTCAAACCCACCTCCACACCAGCTTTGGTGCATCTTCCCCATCAAGTTTTCTACTTCTAGTCAATCTTCCCAAAGATGGGAAATTGAGCTCTGCACACACACACACACACACACACACACACACACACACACACACACATTTATATGCACACATACACATACATGTACACATGCATACATATATTGCAATGCAAACAAGAACATGTACTTGCATCCACATATAGGAATGTGCAAACATGAAATGTGTTTGTATTAACATATATATGCAAATATACACTCATTTGTATTTACATATACCAGTAGATATATACATGTATACACACATACTTAAAGACATTCATGTGGAGAGAGGTTTGGGTCATTTGACAAAGGTGATCCAGCACGGAAAGCCGTGCAAGGGTTGACTTACATACCTCCAGATCTGGGTAGGTCTGACACAGACAGGGGGCAGTCTCACCTGATCTCCCCCACACAGGTAAGCTGAGTGTCTGGGCCTAGGCCGGGGAGCTGGTCTGTGGCTGACCGTGTCATGGTTTCTGATCCAGGGTGGGAGATCATCTTGTCCAACGTTCTCATCTTGCAGGGCAATCTGGAACCCACAAGGGTGAGTCTACTTGCCCTCCCACCATTGGTCTGGTGTTTGGCAAAAGCAGGACTCAAACCCCAGACCTTGGACTTCCAGGCAAGTCCTCTGTTCACTAGACCAAACTGCCTGTGCCTTTACCCATGATTCCTCCTCACAAACTCTGCCTGCTTAACAGACTGATGTATTTGCTGTTTTCGATATATGTCAGCCTTTCTCCAGTCTTTCTGGGGCCTTTGCACAGGCTCTCCACCACCTTTCTACCCCTTCCTATCTCTTCCTCACATGTACCTCTTGGAATTACCACCTCCTCTGAAAGTGTCCTCCCTCTTCTTGTTTATATTTTGCTTACACAAAATATATATGAAAGGCAATTTAGGACAGTAGATATGAGAGCTCATCTCAAACTCAATGAAACCAGGATTTAAGGCCCAGGGAAACCTATTGGCTCCCATGGCTCAGTCATTTTTCAATTCAGTTTGATTCTTCATGACCCAATTTGGAGTTTTCTTGGCAGAGATACTGCAGCAGTTTGCCATTTCCACCTAGCTGCCCAACTGCTTTTCATAATCTTGTACAAATAACTCGACTCTAAGACTAGAAATTACCATTCTCAAAGATTTCACCTTCTACATGATGAATATGGAAATATGTTTAATATGTTGTACACATATATCCTGTACACAGATTGATTGCTGTCTTGGAGAGGAAAGAGTAATGGGAGGAGGCGGGGGAGAGAGGGGAAAAATGGAAATCAAAATATTATAAAGGTAAATGTTGAGAACTAATAAAGGTATTTTAAAGAAATAATAATCCCTCTCCCCCCAAAATCTCACATTCTAACAAGGAAGACAAGAAGGACATATAAGTGTACACAGAGTATAAAGAGAAAAGAGAAAAACTATGCATTGGTTAACTACAAAGTTCTCAATGAGGAAGAGCAACAGCAATTGGGGGAATCAGGAAAGATTTCACATAGAAAGTGGTGTTTGAGCTGTGTCTTGAAGGAAAGAGAAGGGTTTTGTGAGGCAGAGATGAGGAGAATATATGCCACTTGGACGATCGGTACAAAGGCATGGAGGTGGGAGATGGGAGATGGAGCATTGTGTTATGATGATCGGGGAGGATAATCAAAAGTTGAGGGAGCAGGATCAGTGAGATTGCAAACATGGGTTGGAACCAGGATGTGAAGAGCTTTAACAACCAAAGTTTATATTTTATCATCAAAGCAATTGAGAAATTCTAAAGTTGTTGAATGGGAAGGAGATTGCCCGATCTACACTGGGGGAAAAATCACTTTGGCAGGACTCTGGAGGCTGGGGAAAGAGGAGGCAAGGAGGCCCTTAGGAGACCATAGTATCTCATCTTCAAATTAGGAAACACCTGGAAAATACCTTGTAAATCTCAAACTACTATATGTAAACAATTATTATTTGCTCATTCAAGGCTGTGAATTTAGTCCCAGGGCTGGTGATACTTTAGCATGGGGAAAGAGAATGCACCTGTGGTTTCCCTGGTACAAATGATTTCCAGGTGAAGAATAGCCTCCTGCCCAAGCAGATTAACACCTGCTCAGCAACTTACAAGTTTCAGAGTTGTCTGGGATGCTTAGAGGTCAAAAGACTTGCCCAATATCACACAGTCAATCTGGGTCAGCAGTGGAAGTTGAATCCAGGCCTTTCTGCCTTCAGGTTTGCTTGCTCTACACCCCTTAATGTTAATGTTATGTAACTGTGTGCACAGACACCTTCATTCTGGGAAATGACCTATTTTTACTTAGGACCCACAGATTACTGGCTCACTTGACTTTCATAACCTCATTCTTTGAAAGTGTAAATTAAGACACTGATGAAGTGCAGGGATGTTCTGATTCATCCTCAGGGGGAAATTCCAAATCTCACCAAAGAGGTGAGATTTTTCTTCTTTAAACTGTAACAAGAACTATTTTTTCAATCAATTTTTGTGGTTGTCAAATCATTTCAGTCAAGTTCAACTCTTTGTGACCCCCTTTGGGATTTTCTTGGTGGAGATACTGGAGTGGTTTGCTGTTTCCTTCTCCAGCTCATTTTACAGATGAGGAAACTGAGGCAAACAGTGACTTGCCCGGGGTCACATAGCTAGTGTTTGAGGGTGACTCCAGGCTCAGTGTTCTATGCATTGCCACCTCACTGCCTTATTGACCAATTAATAAACTTTTGTTAAGAATTTATAGAATAATTTATGACCAGCTAGGAGGTGCAGTAGAGTGCCAGGCCTAGAGTCAGAAAGGTCTGAGTTCGAATCTAACTTTAGATACTTACTAGCTGTGTGACTCTGGCTAGATCACTTAACTCTGCTTCAGTTTCCTCATCTGTAAAATCAGCTGGAGAAGGAAACAGAAAACCACTCCAGTATCTCTGCCAAGAAAACCCCAAAGGGGGTCACAAAGAGTTGAACTTGACTGAAATGACTTGACAACCACAAAAATTGATGATCAAATTAACCATCAGTTGACAACATAGAGTGATTTAGATACCAGAGGACCTGAATCAGAGTCCCATCAGTGCTCCTTGTCATCCGTTTGACCTGTGACAGGTCACTCAACTTCTCTTAAAATAGAGATACTGACACTATTGAGTGGGTTAACCAAATCCACTCAATCCTGCCTATCTATTAGGGATGTTCCATGCATGTTCCATGCCTATCTATTAGGGATGTTCCATGCAAATCATGTATGCAAAGTACTCTGCCAGCCTGGGAGCATTGTGGGAATATCCGCTACTATCATTAGTTGGTTTGGTTTGAAGAATTGAAGACACATGAATGACCACATTGTGTTGTGACTTTTCATCTTACAGAGTTTAAACATCTTCCAGAACCTCAATAAGCGCCAGTTTGAAACCGTTATTCATCTATTTGAAGTGGCAATAATAGCAACTGACCTGGCTTTATATTTCAAGTAAGTCTCTAGGACTCTCCAAGTTTACCTACACATCTTTCTGAGACTAAGACATGTTTTTCAGTTTAAAGTTTCTATCTTCCCTGAGATATTTGTAGAGCTGTTGTTTACAAAGTCATTATTCTGAAGCAAACAGACCTGTTTATTTTCCTCCTGACTTCTCTGTAAAGTATTTCTTTCTGCTTTAGACAGCCTTAAATTGTCACCAAAATCTGCCCTTTGGAGCTGTCAGACCTAATCTCTTTTCTACTGGACAAATCTTTACATAATTAAAGACAATTTTCATTTGCATTTAATCCTGGTAAAATATAATATCCTTTAAAAGAGGTTTTAACTAATAAACAAAGGTATAAAAATCCAGCTTGGCCTTGAGTACCCAAAATAGGGTTTCCTATTTTCTGAATATTCTATCCTCAAAAAGAAAGAACAGGTCCAACTTCTCAATATTAACGCCCCCCCCCAAAAAAAGATCCTTTTTCTTTTTTGTACCTTTTGCTAAAATAATGGACATTTAACCCAGGGTTCATAAACTTGTTCTTTGAAAATTTTGATAACTATATTTTAGTATAGTTAGTTTTCTTGGTAATTCTGTTTATTCTGTTTTATGCCTTTAAAAATATTATTGTAAGGAGTTCCTAGGCTTCAGCAGATTCCCAAAGTTGTCCATGATCCCAAAAGGTTAAGAACCCTGCATCTAAACCCTCACCAGAAGAGGCAAAATAAGTGTGTAAGTGGGGCAATGGAAATAAAGCTAAACTAGAACAGATTGAGAGCACTAAACTATTACACAAGATTGCATTTTGAGAACAATAAATGAAACTTTTCATTAAATAGGAATTAGCTTAATCTCCTTCAATCCACTAAGAGAATGATTTAATGTGGTAAATATTTCAAAATCCCAACATAGGACAGGGTGATACCAAATAACTCTTGACTCTTTGATTAGTTTACTGATCCCTTCCTAAGCCAAACCAGATTTAAAAAAAAGATTTTCTAGGCTCTTCCCTTAGTGCCTATTACATTTAACACCTAACTAAATGAAAGGAATTGGCTAGGAACACCCTCCGTGGTGACTAGCCAGTGGAAATCTTTAATTCACTTCGGTTTAGGTAGGCTTTTTTTTTTTTTTTTAGGAGCAGCTTAGTAGACCAATAGGTTACATGGAAAAATCACTTTACACATTGGTACACATAGGATACAATGAACTAATAATAAGACCATTCATTCAACAAACACTTATTTAGTGCCTACTGTGAACAGAACACCATGAACACCTAGAACATCTTCTAGGGAAGATTAAAAAGTTTCATAAGATACTGATCTTGCCTTGTGAAGTTTTTCAACCTAACAGGAAAATAAGACATAAATATAAACATTCATTACAATATATAACATAACAATAGGAGAGCTACAACAAAGAGGTGTGGAATTTTATGGGAATATTAATTGCAATGACATTTTGAATCCTGATATTTTGCTCTAAATTGATGTGGTACGTTTTCCTACTTTCCTACCCCTATAATGCTACCCTGCTCATGTCACAAATCTCCAACCACTCCTCATCTTTCAACTTTCCTATTTTATCTCCCTCTTAGATCCCTTTTCCTTTTGGGAGCTCCTAAGGATTTGAAACCCTCCCCAGCCATGGATATGCCAGTGCTAAGGTTACATGTAAGGCAGCTAGGTGATATGATGGATAAAGTTCTAGAATCAGGAAGACCTGAGTTCAAATCCAAACTGGCACTCACTAGCTGTGTGACTCTGGGAAAGTCATTTAACATTTATTTGTCTTAGTTTCCTCAGCTCTGAAATGGAGATAATAATTGCACCTTCCTTCCAGGACTGTGGTAACAATCAAACAAGATAATAATTTAAAGTGCTTAGTAGAAGGCTTAACACATACTAAACACAATATAAATGGTATTATTTGTTATTATTATTTTATGTGTGTGTGTTACTGTGAAGAATGATGCTCAAAAATACAAAGTAATTCTTCCTGTTTGTCTCAGTTATCACACCTAAATGTTTGTGTCTTTTGTAGGAAAAGAACCATGTTTCAGAAGATTATTGACACTTGTGAAAAAATGGAAACTGAAGAGGAGGTCATTAAGTATATATCCATTGACCCAACCAAAAAAGAGGTTATCATGTAGGTGGTTGTCCTTTAATTCCAAACTGTTATATACAAATCTATATTTTCCATGGCTTTGCTTAGGCCTCCTTTGCTTTGTTCACAAGGGCAATGATGATGACAGGGTGTGACCTCTCTGCTATAACCAAGCCTTGGGAGATCCAAAGCCAGGTGAGTCTATCTCTCCCTCTTGTCACATCATCTTTTCTGTGACATTCAGTTAAAGCTCAAGCCTCATCTAAAGGGATCTGACCATTCCAAACCATTTTAATGCCATTTGTCTTTTATGGGGACTATACTATAGAGATAATTTCCCTTTACCTGGCTGTTTGTCTCTTCAGTTAGGAGAAAGAGGAGGGAAACAAATAAGATATAGTTTGAAAGAAGACATACACACACATACACACTCACACACACACACACACACACGTTTTTCCTATCATACATATTTTTCCCTATCGTGCCTCAATGAATGCAAAATGTGAAAGAACATTGAGATGGTTTCAAGCACCAAGGAGACAACTGGTCATCAGGTCAGATCCTAGCCAAGACAAATAGGAGGGGAGGTTAGTTTCCCTGGGTAACCTAGATAACAATCATAAAAGCTTATCTGAAAGCATTACCAATGATGGAACAGATTATCAAAATGTATTTGAAATTCATTCAGGGAATTTCAGAGTTGTTTGGGAGGAGCAGTTTCATTGGGCCAAGAATAGGCAGAGATGGAAAGCAGTACCTTCCTCCATGGTGCTTCTCAGAATCAGAGCCAAAATAGATCTCTGAGATCGTCCAGGTCCAAGTCCTCAATCTACAAAACAAGAAAACAAAAGTCCAAGATCACTTACTATTTTAGTAACTTATTAAGTCAAGAACTCTGGTCTCCTGATTTCCAGGAGGCCTTTTTCTTTTCCATTGCATCTCTAATGATGATGGTGATGATGATGAATGCTGGTATTGCTCCTGATGAATGCTGATAATGACGATGAATGATGATGATGACGATGATGAATGAAAAGACATTTATTGAACATTCAGTTTGGCATTCAAAGCCTTTCATATACAGCCTGCTCCTACATTTTCAGTCTTCTTACATTTTACTGTCCAACATAGTATTTTTCAATCCAGTGACACTGGCCTCCTTGGCTGTTCCATGAATGAGACACTCCATCTCTCAACTCTGAGTATTCTCTTTAGCTGCCCCCTATCCTCAGAATACTCTCCTTCTTCAATTCTACCTGTCCCAATTAAAATTCCATTTTTTACAGGAAGGCTTTCCCAACCCCTCTTAATTCTAGTGGCTTCTCTCTATTAATTATTTCCTATTTATCTTGCATATAGCTTACTTGTACACACACACACACACACACACACACACACACACACACACAGACACATATTGCTTATCTTCTCCATTAAATTGTATACTCCTTGAGGGCAATGCAGACTGTCTTTTTCCTCTTTTTATATCCTAGACATTTAGTTTGGTGCCTGGCACATGGTAGGTGCTTAATAAATGTTTATTGATTGATTGATTAAGCAGTTATTATATCCCAAGAACTGTATTATCACTTGGGATACAAATAAAAAATTTGAGATAATTTTTTCTATTAAGGAGTT
The DNA here is from genome assembly GCF_048593235.1 of Sminthopsis crassicaudata. NCBI lineage: Eukaryota > Metazoa > Chordata > Mammalia > Dasyuromorphia > Dasyuridae > Sminthopsis > Sminthopsis crassicaudata. The sequence continues at coordinate 607,091,943 of NC_133618.1, forward strand.
CATACTTTAATTGGGAAAGATACCATATAAAAGGAAGTTCCCCAGCAGGGTATTCAGTAAAACCTGGAGGCTTTCTGTCTCATGTAAAGGAATAGAATTGGTGATTTCCATCTAATCCAAGCCTTGTGAATGCTCAAACAGCCCAGCTGGGCTCTGAGGTCAGGGAGAGGGAAGGACGGAAGTCTGTTCTTGGTATGGGAGTAGGTCTTCACTTTTATACAACATGAGCTCATTTGGTCATCACAAGATCCCTGTGAGGTAAGTACTATCACTATTATGTCTGCTTTGCTGATAAGGAAAGTCTAAATGCCCAGTCACTCATCGAGTAAGTGTCAAGGGACATGTGAATGAAAGTTTCCAGATTTCATTATAAGGACTTTCTCCATTATTCCACACTGTCTGTCAAGTACGCTTTCAAGTATAAAAAGGTGCTGAGTCTGTGACAAAGAATATAGAACTCTCAGAATAATAATGCTATCATGGAGAAAACCCAGGCAAAAGGCAGGTCTGGAGATATCTGGGTTCAAATATAGATGTAATGGGGAGATTGTCTAATGAGGGACCAGTCTTGGGAGCATCCCAAGAGATCCACATGGATAGATGGTCTGCTTCTGGAAGTGTGTAATGTAAAGGTATATATTTAGGTGCAGAGTTGTTGAGGACTTTAATGGATGAGATGTATAGAATTTTAAAAGTAGCAAACTCAACAAAGGGGATCAGCATAGACAGGGAACAAACCAGACTGGAATAGACTGGGAGAGAAGGAAAGGTCATTGCATAGAATGACACTACTATGTAGTACAGTGAATAGCGTTCCAAGCCTGAGTTCAAATTCAGACTCAGACACTTATTAGTTGGGTTACTTTGGGCACTTAACCCTGTTTGCCTCAGTTTCTTCATCTATAAAATGAGCTGGAGAGGAAATGGCAAACCACTCCAGTGTCTTTGATAAGAAAACTCCAAATAAGTTCATAGAGCTGGACACTACTGAAACTAATGAACAACAACAATTGTTAGGAAGTTTTCTCTTATGTTAAGCTTAAATTTGTCTCTTTACAACCTGGATCTGTGTTCTGGAGTAAGCAGAACAAATCTAATCCTCCCTTACATGATAGGTCTTCAGAAAATTGAACATATTCTAGCTATCATGTCTTTTCTCTGAATTTTCTCTTAAAAAATAAATAAACAAAAAGCTCTCCACTTCCTTCAGTTGATACTGGACTTGAGACTCTTCCCCATCCTACTTGCTCTACTCTGAACATTCTTGAATTTATCAATATGCTCCTTAAATCATGGGTCTCAGAATAGAAGGCAGTACTCAACATGGGGTCTCACCAGGGCAGAGGATTGGGGAACTAGCACTTCCTTATTCCTGGAATTGGACCTCTCTTAGTGTGGTTAAAGATCACGTTTGTATTTTTGACCACCATGTCACATTCATGTCATCCTGATATTGAGCTTGCAGTCTACTACATTTAGCCAGTAGCAGGTCCACCCAATGTATTACCATTTCCTCATATTTCTCTATATTTTCTAATGATGATGCTGAGAACTTGTATCTATATAGTGATTACTATGCACCAGATACTTTTTAATTATTATCGTTTAATCTTCACAACACTGGGAGGTATCCCATTTTATGGATGAGGAAACTGAGACAAACAGAAGTTAAATGACTTTTCCAGGGTCACTAAACTAGTAAGCATCTAAGTTTTCTGGATTCTAGACCCATAGTTCTATATACTATATTGAATAGCTACCCCTACTTCTTTGTTCTTTGTTGTTAGTCAGCTGTTCCACTCTCTGTGACACCATTTTGGGGTTTTCTTGGCAAAAATACTGAGGTGGTTTGCCATTCCTTTCTCTAGTTCTCTTTATAGATGAGAAAACTGAGGTAAACAGGGGAAGTAGCTTGTGCGGGTTCACACAACTACTACATGATTGACATTGGATTTGAACTTTCCTACAAAGATAATTTAAGATACTCTGGCAAATGCTTTGTTAAAATCCTGGTAAACTATATTTAAAGCATTCTTTCAATCTGAGCGTTTAGTAACCTTGTCAAAAAAAAAAAAAAAAGGAAATGAGGTTAGCCTGGTCATTTTTTGTAATCACTACTTCCTTTTCTAGCTGTTCATTATTTTTTAAATGATCTTTCTAAAATGTTCTCAGTCAGTAGAGTCAAATTCACTAGTCTATAATTGGCCAACTCCATTCTCTCCTCTTTTTTTTGGAAAGTGAGACATTTGTTCTTCCACAGTTCTGTGTCCCTACTCTTGTTTTCTATGATCTTTTAGATATTAAAATCAAAGGGGTACTTCCTTCAGTGTCCTAAGTAATAGTTCATCTCAGCCACTTCACTTGAATTCATTAAGGATAAAAAGAGTCTCTTTTTTTTTGGAGAGGGATGTGGTTCTCTCAGAACATCCATCATCTCTGCTTTGGGCTTTCCTGTGTTTTAGGGCACAAGATGTTTTCTTCTTGTCTTTTTAAAAAATTTATGCCTCGGAGTATGTATGTGTGTGTGGGAGTGTCTCAGAAATATGATGGTTGAAGGGACTAAGAAGGGAGGTAGACCCACCTTTCTAGCCAAGATGATATCAAAGGCTTGTTACTACATAGCTTGATGGTGTGGAAATAGCACTGGACTTGGAGTCAGAAGTTTCAATTCTGTCTCAGAAACAACCTCTGGCTCAATTTCCTCATCTCAAAATGGAATTGTCAGAATGAAATGAAGTAAAATGTGTGAAGTGCTCTGCAAACCTTATATACATTAAAAAACTATATTTGCACAGATATGTTTATCTAAACAATCACATAGAACCCTGGTGGCAAGGAGTTCCAGAGCTGGGTAGTATTCTATGTTCCATTTGTGGGAACTCATCTATGATGGACATGACTATTAAGTAATACTTATGGTTGTTATTGGGTTAAGTTAGGGATATTTAATTTATATGTGATATGATAAAATATATATATATATATATATTTAATTCTAAATAAATATGGGTATATAATCCTATAGTGAGAGGATTATAAAATTTAGCACCTAAATTTTAATTTGACAGGTTGTTTCCCTCCCTTCCCCACCCTCACGCAGATTTTCTGAGAAATCTAGCCAAACTGATTCAAGGCACCCATCAGTCAACAATTTTTTAAGTGCTAATTATGTGCTAGGTACTATGCAGAGCACTGGGGATACAAAAAGAACCAAAAACAAGTTCTTGACTTCAAGGAGTTTACATTCTAATGGGGAGGGGGGAAAGCATATAAATAACAAGATAAACACCGACATCCAGATAGACACACTGATATAACATGTTAAAGTGAACACTTTAAATGAGGCATTTAATAACTATTTATCAAATTGTTATATCAAATCATTACAAATTACTGATAGGATGCAACTATAAATCAAGTGTCTTTCCTGTCCTCAAGATTATTTTCCTCATGAGTGGAAAAGAAATTACATTTATTCTGAGTAGTCTTGGAAGATAGAATGGGAATAAAATATAGAAGTTTCTTGGAGTCTCAAAAATCTGTGTTCAAGCTCTGCCTTTACTATTGATATTTTTTTGTTAATAATCAATTTTTGGTAAATAAACTCTTTCTTATTTGCAGGTAGCTCTCATGGTTGCAAATGAATTTTGGGAACAAGGAGACCTGGAGAGAACAGTATTGCAACAAAAACCAATTGTAAGAGGTTTGATATATTAACCAGCATTGATATTCTAAAAAAAAAAAAACCAAAATCAGTATGAAAGTCTTCACTAACATGCCTTATCTCAGTATAGTGGAGAGCTTGGGCACTCCAAAACTGCCAGCAAAGCATCATCTCTGCTGGATCCTAGCTAGCTGAAGGATGAGAACCACTTTGGTGATGGACAGTATGTCTGTCTAGTTCCGTCTGAGTTCAGACAGGCACATCCTCAGACTGGCCACAACATCACAGAGAGATGAGCTTTTTAGCCACATCAGTTCCCAGAGACCTTCTAGCTAAGGAACAGAGGAGGTGGGTAGAAAAGGGAACTCCACAATGAATCACAGATAAAGTATTACAGCATCAGGTTCTTCAAAATACGGTTATAATAACAGTCTCTTTGTGGATGAAAAAATCAGAAATAGCAAATATGGGGATTTCTTCCTTTCTAGCCTATGATGGACAGAGAAAAAGGAGATGAACTACCCAAGCTCCAAGTTGGTTTCATCGATTTTGTGTGTACTTTTGTATACAAGGTAAGAAAGCCTGATTTGATTCTTTTATTCAGATTATCATTGTTGGAAAGGTAATTTTTTCATGCAAGGCTTCAGCTAAAATGAAGAGAGAGTTCAAAGGTACACCCAGGAAGACATTACTTGAGCACCGAATGCCCTTGGCTATTTTTGACAAGTGTCTTATTTTTGAGAGAGCTTCTAAGATTATTCAGAATCAGATGGTGGCACAGTGGATAAAGCACTGGTTCTGGATTCTAGAAGAACTGAGTTCAAATGCAGTCTCATATCTTTACTTTCTGTATGAACCTGGGAGAGGACTTAACTTGTGTTTACCTCAATTTCATCATTTATAATATGGAGATAATATTAGCACCTATTCCCGATATTGTTGGGAGGATAAATTGATATAATATTTGTAGGTCATAGTATAAACCTTAAGGTATATAGATGACAATAACTAATACTAGCTATTCTATCTTAATCCATTATCTTGTTGTTGTCCTTCATTTATGAAGAGAATCAAAAAAAAATCTATTATCTAGAGGGAGAGTGAACAGATACAATATTTAACCTGTTGACAATTTGTTGCTGTTGTTAAGTTGTTTCAGTTATGTCCAGCCCTCTGTGACTCCATTTGGGGTTTTCTTGGAAAAGACACTGGAGTAGTTTACCATTTTCTTCTCCAATTTATTTTACATTTGAGGAAACAATAGAATGAAATAATCTGGCCTCAGATTTGAATTGACTCCAGGCCCAGTACTCTATCCACTAAGTCACCTAGATGCCCAGTTGACAATTCAATTAGCCTTCTATTACCATGTTTAAAGAAAAAAAGAGCAGTTTTCTTTTTATAGACTATATCAAACATCTTAGTGCAGTTTTAAGCAACAATAAGATTTAGATTGCACTAATACTTTTAGAACACTGTGTTTTACATGCAAGTATTAATATCCTCTCCTTACAAATAAGGAAATTGGGACTCGAGCTTAAGAGACTATTCAGAGTCACCAAGATCTAAAGAAGTTAGGAATCTGAACCTAATTCTTGTTCATTCTATATATTATCCTACCTTTCTATAGAAAAGCAAATTTGCCATACCTCTCTCTGTCAGTACTGATAGGTCAACCCTGAGCTCTGGCTTATTAACTCTCAAGGGATACCTGTCATTCTAAAGCAAAACTAAACCTTCAGATTTGAATCATACAATTTCCCACTGACAATTATTTCTTTAGGAATTCTCCCGGTTTCACAAAGAAATTACACCAATGTTGAATGGTCTTCAAAACAACAGAGTAGAGTGGAAATCTAGAGCTGATGAATATGATGAAAAAATGAAGGTGATAGAAGAAGAAAAGAAAAAACAGGAAGAAGCCAACACAGCTCGAAAAGGTGAGACTTTCAAAAAAATTCATATGAAACTTCTCTTTTCTAATCACTAGAATAAACTACACCCAAAGCTTGGGTGAAGATTTAAGCTTAAAAAAAAGCTTTAAGTAAATAAAGCTTAATATTGCATCAGCTTTGGGGGGATAACCTATATTAAGCAAACAGGATTTGGTTTCTGGTGTGCTTATTCTGGACAAGATAAAAAGTAAAAAAGAAAAAAGAGAATTAGAGAGAAAAAGAGAAAAAGAGCAGAACAAAGAAAGATGAAAGAAGAAAGCAGAAAAAGAAGAAAAAAGGAAAAAAGAAGAAGAAAAGGAGGAGGAAGAGAAGGAAGAGGAGGAAAAAGAATGAGGAGGAAGAGGAAGAATGAGAAAGAGAAGAAGAAAAAAGAAAAAGAGAGGAAGAGGAATAGAAAGAAGAGGAGGAGGAAAGGAGAATGAGCAGGAGGAAGAGAGAGAGAAGAAAAAAAGGAAGGAAGGATGGGTGAAAGGAAGGAAGGAAAATATTTTATGATTCTGTGTGATTGGAAAGTTTTTGCCACGTTCTATTAGTACTAAGATATTTCTCCTACATTAGCTTATCATGGTGCCATCTTCTGCTTACTTGATCATAAATTCTTAACAGAAGAATCAATATATCAGATAACAAGTCCTCTAGCTATGAGGGAAATGAGTTTCCTTTTGTCATCCATGTCATATGACACCATGGAAAACGTGACAATCCTTGTTGCTTTATATTTAGGTTTACAAATTCAGCATTCAAGGCTGATGAAGATTTCTCAGTTTCAGAAAGAAGATATGGCCTATATTGAATAGTAATCAAAATAACTTTCTAGGACATTATTTAAAATTATTCTTCATGATAGCATTTAAAAAGTTTTAAGGGCAAAAACAGAAGTTTCCTTAGTGGTCCCTGGCTAAATGCTGTTAGAGATTTAGCAAAGACTAGCAAAAATAGAATTGAACCATCTATCAGAAGAAAAGTTGAAATTTCTTGTTCCTTTTCAGAAGTAATCTGTAATGACCAGTGGGTGAGGCAAAGGTCTTTTCTATCCATTCTTGTCTCCAAACTTTACCTTAATGAAAGGATTAAAAGCACTTTCTGGTCTAGAGTTTTTCCTTCAATTACTTCTTAGAAAATCCCTTCTCTTAAATCCTAGAAGTTTTTTTTGACAGATGTAGATCCCTAAAAGCTGTTGTCCCAATTCATGACTGCTGTGAAGATGAATCCTTTGCTATTAATGATTTTTAAAAGGGATAATACAGAATGGAAAGAGGAAAAAGACAGTTTACAATGGGTTATAAATATTCCATAGATCAATAAGGGCTGCGTATTTTAAAAGTTATGTTTCTATTTCATAAAAACATTTTCTGGAAATGACATGGAAAGGTAGTAAAAAAAATTATTCCTCAAACCATTGGTGGCAGCACTGAAATCATGTAAAAAAGTGGCTATTTAATTGATTCTGTGCTAAAGCTTTTTTTTTTTTTTTTTGTAAAGTAGTGATCTAAATTATTTATTAAGCAGAGGTCTGAGAATTGGACAAAGCCCAGATTGCAAATTTGTAAACCGTACAAAAACATTTTTAAAGAAAAATCCTTACATTTGTCTCTGGATGTCATAGAGAATCTAATCTGGTTAGGTATAAATCACCTTTATTAAAAGGCTGGCTTTGTGTGTCTTTTAATCAAATATCTAAAGAGAATGAAATTTTTTCTTAAGAATCATTTGTCAAAATTCTGCAGTACTATGGGAGTGGAGGAGTTTCTTGAATGTTTTTATATCACAGACTACCTTGACAGTTTGATGAAAACTATGGAACCACTTTCCAAATAATGATTTCAAAGGAATAAATTAAAATACATAGGTTTATAAAGGAAACCAATTATATTGAGATACACTTTGCTCTTTCTCTCTCTGTATAAATATATATATATATATATGCATATGCATATATATACACACAGATTCATATATATGGAAAGGGAAAGCAAGAGGAGAGAGAGGGAGAGAGAGGACAGAGAGAAAAGAGACAGAAACACAAACAGAGTGAGACAGAAACAGAGAGAGAGACAGAAATGGAGAGAGACTCATATTAAGAACTACAAAATCTGAAGGAGACAGAGTTTAAAAGCACCATAGAAAATTTCAAATTTGTTCGACTCTTGAATTTACAGATCCCCTTGCCCAATGAATCTGTATCTGGGAAGCCTTTCAGCAAGAGTAACATTTAATTTAATTCAATTTCTTCCATATTACCTTTTATTCTGCTCCATGTTTCTGGAGTCATGCCAACAGTTTCTTGAAAAAATGGAACTGGTATCTACTCTGGAACAATACCAGAAAAAGTCAATTATTTACTATCCAACATGGAAGTATTTTTAACAGAACTCTTAAACAATCAGAGCTAAATTTATTGGGTTTTTTAGATACATGGCTTAAAAGGACATTGTGGCACAATGTCTGTTGATCTTTAAATGCTTTGTAACAGAAGTTTGCAGATGCCTGGAAAATAAAAAGTTTCAATAAGGCACATAATTTCTGGTTTATGATCTAAGGCAGTGAGAAAAGGGGTGTGGTAGTAGAAGAAAGGGAGAATAAGACACAAAACACAAATAATTAACTATTAGAGACTTGAAAAACTTCATTGCTGGCTGTGGTCTGAGGTAAAAGGTTATTATGAACAAAGGGAATCATCAGGGGAAATTTTCATGGAAATGCATATGAAGTGGGCTTTAAGAGGTGGTTAGGAAGTCAGCAAGGAAGGAGGGGAAGAGAGGATATTTCAGGCAAAGAGCTTTTTAGTTTCTCTGTGTAAGAAAATAATATGAAATAAAATTAACAAGATTGAATAGCCCAAGCTTTCAAATATGAGAAGGTATCTCTTCTTTGCAGGAGTAGGGGACCCTAAGAGTGGGATGGTGCATATAACATCAGACTAGTTTGATATCTTGATTAGTTTTGAAGAACTTTTTTTTCTTTTTTCCATTAAAAAATCTGTACTAGAAGGGATATATCCCCTCTTCAGGAAGTATATGTAGTGAAAAAATAAATAAACACAAAAATTACTTTAAAAATATGGAGAGTAATTCCAAAACTATGTAAATATTTGAAAAAAATAGGTAAAGGAGTCCTGCCAAATTTTTTCCAGGACACAAATATGGTACTGACACCTAAACCAGGAACAGCCAAAATAAAGAAAATTACAGACCAATCTCCCTAATGAATATTGATACAAAAATTTTAAATAAAATATTAGCAAAGAGATTATAGCAACTTTTTAAAAGGATAATAAACTATGACCAAATGGGATTTATACCAGGAATGTAGAACTGGTTCAATATTCAAAAAATTATTATTATAATTGACCAAATCAATAACAAAACCAACAGAAATCATTTAATAATCTCAAAGATGCAGAAAAAACTTTTGACAAAATACAGCACCCATTCCTATTAAAAACACTATAGAGCATAGGAATAAAGGGAGCTTTCCTTAAAATAATAAAAAGTATCTACCTAAAGTCAACAGCAAGTATTATTTGTAATGGAGAGAAGCTGGACTCATTCTCAAAAAGATCAGAGGTAAAACAAGGATGCCCATAATTATCACCACTATTATTCAACATCGTACTGAAAATGTTGGCTTTAGCAATAAAAAAAGAAAAAAGACATGAAAGGAATTAGAATAGGCAACAAGGAAATAAAACTACTTCTCCTTATAGATGATATGATGATATACTTAGAGAATCCGAGAAAATCATCTAAAAACCTACTTGAAACAATTCATAGCTTTAGCAAAGTTGCAGAATATAAAATAAACCCACACAAATTATCAGCATTTATATATATTACTGACAAAGCCCATCAACAAGAGAGAAAAATTCCATTTAAAATAGCTGTAGACAAAAAAATATGGGGTGATGCCAAATGATAGGAAAAACTCCCTGCACTATTAAATTGTCCAAGATGGGAAGGATACTGCTCTGCATGTCCACTGAGGGAAGGCAGCAGCGGGACCAGCTAGGTGACTTCTGTCTATCCCAAGTGACTTCCCTTGCACCAGAAGAATTTCACTTCCTGCCGTACCTGCTTCATATTCAGCCATGGATAAAAGGAGGAACAAGACCTTCCTTTGACCCCAGGCTTTCCATTTTTTGTGTATACATTCCTTGAAGAATCTAGAATCTGCCAGAGTGCTTTCTATCTGTACCAGACCCTTGAGAGTACAGGAAAAGGGAAGCTAACGGGGAGCAAGGATTTCCAACTTCTGTTAGACCATTTTCTGGCTACTCTCCAGTCTTTGGAGGGAAGAGAAGTAGTAAATGGTATCTCCAACATCTGTGTGTAGTTCTGAACCCCTGTACGTCACCACCCAAATCCCATTCCCCATCCTCCTCCACCCAATCCCTTATTCCCCTCAATCCTCTCATCCCAACATTGCAATTTAATGTCACTTACCTCTTCCACTGTGCCTTTTAGAACACCCAATCCATAAATAACAAACTTCTCTTTGTCTTAAAATCCTTTCCTTTCCCAATCTGTCTTCTATGATGATTCCACCTACTTGGCCACCATTTCTACTACAGGCTACACCATTGCTCACTGGTTGAAGATGGGGGGGGGGGGCGGATGGAGGGAGGGTTAGAAAAATGTGTGTTCCTAATTGCCATTTTCAGGTTTTCCCACTATCTCTATCACTTTCCCCCTTTGAGGTTCATGCATTTCATATTTACCGATCAAATAAAATCCTTGTAGTTGTTGGCTATGGATTTCCAGATTACTCCCCTTCTTTCCTCAATAAGTTTGGCTCACAATTTGTCTCTTTTTCCCAACAGTTGCCTTTCTACTTGAGAACTTCAACATACACATTGACTTTTCCTCAAATGCCTTAACCGCTCAGTTCTTCAACCTGCTTATTTATCATGACCTACTCTTCCACCACACCTCAACTCCACATCACAGATGTACCACTTCCACATTCAGTAAACCATATCTATTGGTTTCCCACCTATTTCTTTGACTTCCCTTATCAAGTCCTAGTTTTTATTCATACCATGACCTCTAATCCCTTGACTGAGGTACCTCCCAGGCCTTCTACTGAGCTAAGCCACTCTCTCCTCCTTCACCCTTGTCTCACATGAGACAACTTATTCCTTAACTAGGCTAATGCTTCTATCTGCACAAATGATTTCATTCACCCTGATAAGACCTCAGACCACACATGTGCAGAAGTGCTCTGAGCCTTTCATTTTCTGAGAGGTGTCCCCTAAGAAAGGTCGCTTAGGGCCAGGCAAGCTACTTTCCCTATGTCCCAAAGAATGCCCTTCCATCTGTGCCAGCACAAGGCATCTCTCCCTCTCTGCTATCAGCCCCAGTCTTCCAGTTGGAATGTAGATAACCTTCTTTGTACAAAAAGAGCAGCCTTCCTTTACTCAACAATGAACATTTTCACACCTAGTCATATCACAATGATTCTGAATTTCTGTAGATCATCATCCAAAGCATCCACTACCACCCAGTTCCTCATTCCCACTCCCCTCAATTGTCCACCCTCAAATATCACCCAGGCCTTCCACTGTATCTTTTGGAATACCTGTTCCATAGGCAACACATTTCCCTTCATCTTAAACCTATTCCTTTCTCACTTCTTTAATCTACTAGTTCTTACTGACACTTGACATTGTTCTGATTATCTTGTCCAGTATTAGCTGTACCTTTCTTTACTCATTCTCTTCAGTCAATGACCAACATGGAGGACTTGGGCTAGGCAATCCTACCAAAATTCCCTTATCAGCTCTCTATCACATTTTCCTCAGTCATTCTTCCAAACCTTTTTATCACTCTTCAAATCTCCCATGACTTCCTGTCCCCCTATTTTTTCACCTGACTCATATTTTACAGAAAAATATTTGAGGATATTCATGGTGAACTCCCTTTTCTCATCTCTTATCTCCTATCACTAAGATGTCTTTTGCCACTCTCTCCTCCTTCATTCTTGTCTTATTCCCTTTTTGTTGTTAAATCATTTTTTTTCAGTTGTGCCCGACTCTTCATGACCCCATTTAAGTTTTTCTTGGCAAAGATACTGAAGTGATTTGCCATTTCCTTTCCCATTTCATTTTAAATATGAGACAAACATTGTTAAATGACTTGTTCAGGGTCACATATTTGAACTCAGGAAGATGAATCTTCCCAATTCCAAGTCCACTTACCTAGCTGCTGAGGCTAATAACCCCTCTACTTTTACAAGTGATCCAATTTCACCCTTTCTCCTCCAAATTGCTCTATCATTTCCACTATTTCATTTATTTTCAATCTCTCCTTCTCTAGTGGTTCATTTCCTCTTGCCTACAAATATGCTCATCTTTCTTATCTTGAGAAGAAAACCCTCACTTAACCCTTGATCCACATTACTTTCCAATATCTCTTCTGACCTGGATCTAAGCCCCTCAAAAAGCCTTCTACAACAGTTACCTCCATTTTCTTTCCTCTCACTTTTTTCTTAACCCTTTATAATCTGTCTTCAGACTTCATCATTCCACTGACATTGTTCTCTCCCAAGTTACCCAGAATCTCTTTTTTGTAAAACCCGCTGGCTTCTTCTCAATCCTCATTCTTCTTAACCTTTTTGAAGCCTTTGACATCCTTGATCACCTTCTTCAACTTGATACTTTTCTCTTTAAGCTTTTGGGGTACCACTCTCTCCCAGTTTTCCTCTTTCCAGTCTGACAACTCCTCTGTCTCCTTTGCTGGATCCTCTTCCAAATCATGCCAGAGGTCTCCCTCTTCTCTTTTCCCTCTATACTATGTCACTTGATTTCATCAGCTTCCATGAGTTTAATTACCATTAATTATTAAATTAATACAAAATTAAAATTACCATTTTTATGTCCTATTTGTATCTTAGATCTACATTTCCTGCTCGAACTTCTCTTCTGATCTCCTTTCAGATCTGTCAAGTCCCTTTCAGACACTTTAAACTGGAAGTCCAATAGATACATTAAGCTCAACATGTCCAAAATTGAAATCATTATCCTTCCCCTAAAACCATCCTCTCCACCCTTTAACTTCCCTATTACTGTCACTCAAAACTTAGGCATCATTTTCAACCCCTCACTCTCTCTCTCCCCACAAATCTGTTTCAAAGAACTGTCAAATCCACTTGTGTAATATCTCTCCTCTGAGATTGCCGTCATTCTAGTGCAGGCCCTCAAGATTACTGAAATTAAGTCTTTCCTTCATCTTAGGATGATCCTGCCCTCGCTATCCTCATTTTAGCCAAGTGATTTTCCTAAAATTCAGGTTTGACCATGTCATCTCCCTTTCTCCCTCCCTCCCAATATATTCCAGTAGTTCTCTTTTGCCTCTAGGATCAAATATTAAATCCTTGATTGGATGTTCAAAGCCTGTCATAACCTACTCCCATTCTACTTTTCTAGTCTCTTTACACCCTATATACCACTCTGTTCTCTTTGATCCAATGATTCTCGCCATTTTTCTGTTCTGTGAACTTGGCTTCAGGTATTTCCTTTGGCTGTTCCCTATTCCTGGAATGCTCTCCCTGTTCATCTTCATCTTCTAACTTCTCTGGCTTCTTTAAGTCTCAATTAAAATCCATCTTCTACAGGAAGCTTTTCCCAACCTTTTTTAATTCTAGTACCTTCTCTCTTTTAATCATTTCCTATCTTTCCTGCACATAGCTTATTGGTACAGATTTGTTTGCTTCTTGTCTCCACCACTGGATTATGAGTTACCTGAGGGTAAAGAATGTCTTTTGTTCTTTTTAGATCTTCAATAGTTAGCACATGCTTGGCATATAGTAGGTATGTATATAAACTGACTGATTATTGACTAAAGAGAAAATAAATGTTTATTCATTGAAAAAAATAAAAGTCATATTGTATGTTTCGATGTCAATTTAAAACAATAAAACTTTATCATTTATATGGCAGGCATTATTCAGAATACAGAAGTCTATACATCATTGTTAAAAAACCAACATGACTTGGCTAATGTCTAACAAGTAAAAACTGACACATTCATTTCACTCATGAATTGGAGTTATGTATATAATTCATTAATGGATAAAGATTTATTCCCTTTAGTAGAGATCTAATGCTTCCTTTAGAAATATCACTCATTTAAAATATTGAAGGAAGCTACAGGAAATGCAAAGTGGGTAAAATGTTAATTAGTAGAACTTGAAGGTTATGATTTACTGCCTTGCAATAATAATCCTGGTGAAGGCTAGAGAGCTTATGCTGAGCTAATGATTAGAGCTGAAAACAGAAAGGTAAATATACTATTAAGTAGTAAATATATTGTTTATTTTTTCCTGCTAGACATTAGCCCAATGGTCTAAATAGGATTTTGATGTGACCCGACCTTAGAGCAAGTAGGTCATCATGTTCCCCGTGTGATCACTATGTCAAATGCTGACGTGATGAGGGCAGTGAGGAAGTAGGATGATGTTGATGACTGTATTAAGTTTAACTACTGACAAAACAAACATATTAGTCCAGTATTGTAGATTAATTTTGGTTTTTTAGCAAAGAATTTTGAATGCCTCTTCAACTTATATGAGTTTCAGTGTCCTGGCAGAGGAGATACTTGTTCAGAATTTAGCTGAATTGGGTATTGTACATAAATCTGTAAGTCAAGGCACTTAGGAGTCTCTGATAAATTTCTGAGATATTAATTCACTTACTTATAGGGAATTTCAGCTTAATTAAATCAACATCACCTTTTCTCATTTCCTAAAAATCCAGACCATCAAAATCTCAAGTGGGATCTTTCTGTAGCAAGGCTTTAATGAAATCTCTATCTATTCTATATTCTATATATATATATATTAATGAAAATTTCTATCCCACAGATCACGTACTTTTTCCTACTCTTTTCATTTCTCCTCAAACTTCTCATCTGAGAATTTTGTCTTTCATTTTGCTGAAAAAATGGAGGCCATTCACCAAGAGTTCGCTTTTCTCCCATCTTCATCTCACTTCACATAGATGCCTTATATTATCACCTCCTTTACTTCGGTCTCATGAGGAGTGACCCTTCCCATTGCCAAAGCAAACCCTTCTACACGGATATCCCATCTTTTCTTCCACCAAATTGTTTGTTCTATTATTCCTATTCTCTTACTAATTTTAAATCCTTCCTCATATACTGGCTGCTTCCCTACTGCCTACACATTTTAAAAACACTAACTGTATTCATCAGTCCTCACTGGCTATCATCCTATATGTCTCTAACTAAACTCTTAGAAAGCCATCTAAAAGAGGAAAAAGGATTAATAATAACAGCTAATATTTATATAGCACCTACCATTTATCACATTATACAAGAACTTTACAAATATTAGCTCACTTGATCCTCTTGGCAATCCTAGGAAGTAACTATTATCCCCATTTTTTACAGTTGAGGAAACTAAGGCAAACAGAGTTTAAGTGACCCACCCACAGCCTAAGAATTAGATCCACTGTATCATCTAGCTGCCTAATGGTATAAATTGTTAGGGAAGGTTCCACCAGTGTGAATGAATGAATGAATGCCAAAATATTCATTTGGTGAATAGCAAAGGACAAAGCAGAACATCTGACATAAGGAAGATAGCCAAACTTCAAATTTCATAGATGACTGCATACAAAGAGTTAACAGCAGAGGAATGATTTTCATGTATGCAGGAGAGGCATGCCATAAGTGTAAGTAGGAAAGAAAGCTCAGAAGATCAAGGAAAGAAACAATGAAAAGGTAGACTGGATCCTAAAAGGAAAGCAGAGTTCAGCTTCTGGGAAAGTAAATAAAGTCATAAACAAACAAGTATTGGATCTGAGCCTTGGAAGGAATCTCAGAGACTATTTAGTTCCAATCAAAACTGAAGAAGAGTTCCCCTCTATAATCCTAAACTGTAGTTTAGCAGGGGTCAAATGGGCCAGAATTCTCCAGCCCACAATTTTTATTGTTGTTCAGTCATTTTCTGTTATGACCAACATGTTTTGGGGTTTTCTTGGCAGAGATACTGTAGTGTGGTTCACCATTTCCTTCTCCAGCTTATTTTACAGATGAGGAAACAGGCAAACAGGGTTAAGGGACTTGTCCAGGGTCACACAGGTAATAAGTGTCTGAGATCAGATTCAAACTCATGATGATCAATCTTCTTCATTCCAAATCCAATGCTCTATCTACCCTGTCACCTAGCTACCATTTCAAGATTTTCTGATTTCCCTCAAATATTCCTTCTGCCTTATTTTAAGGTAGTGCTAGTTCCACGGTGTGCCAATATGCCTGGCCCATGACTGTCAACAATATACTTAACAAGTGATCATTAGGATTTTACAGTGAGGAGGAATCCAGTCTCCAAATAAGTTCTTCCTTACATTGAGAGGCAGTGTAGGGGAGAGGTCACTGGACTGGGCATTAGAAAGCCCTGGGCTCAAATTTTGTATCAGATATTTGTATCCCTGGGAAATCTGCTTAAATTCTTTGGACATCAGTTTCCTTAAAATAATAGGGTTGGACTTGGCCTTTAAAGTCCCTTCCAGTTTTCTCAATCTGTGATACTCTGATTAAAGCTAAATTTGCCCTTTGCAACTTCTTTCTGGTATTATTCTTATCCTGCCCTCTGAATCCAAGTAGGGCAGTGTCCCAAGAAAGCTGTTACTAACAAATGAAATTTGGCCTTTGATTCTAGGCCAGAGACTATTGGCTTGAGCTCTGTCCATTTTTATGATTACAATTCACATGCATAAATTTTGAGGGGCAACATAGTGTAGCTAAAGAACCAAGCTGACACATACAAGTTGGTTAAATTCTCAGGCAACTTGTTAAGACTAGAAGTTATAAAAACAGGTGGCTATCTGCATTGGAAGAGAGTTTGCTCATCCAAGATTTTCAATTATAATAGTTTTACATTTATATAGTGCTTGCCATGTGCCAGATACTATACTAGATGCTTTATTATTATATCATTTGATTCTCACAACAACACTGGGAGGTAGGTACAATATCCCTATTTTTTGCAGCTGAGGACACTAATCACACAGCTAATAAGCATCTGAGGCTGGATTTGAATTCAGAATATTCAAGTTCCATGAACTGTGTCAGTTAGTTGCCTAAATACCAATGAAATCACAAGTCCAGTCCAAAACAAAAATTTTAAACTTCCAAATATTAACTGTCAATAAAATATGCACGTTTAAAAATAATGTATGAAATTATAAATTCCAAACTATTTACTAAATGAATAGAATATATGTATGCATCACACACATGGACACACACACATACACACACACACACACCCTCTTAAAATAAACACTTCTTTGTTCCTCTTCTTTTGATTAAAATACGAATTTGAATCAGCCAAAATCCATTGAGATATCTAGGTATAGTGGATAATGTCAGATTATTATCAGATAGATTTATTGTAAAGATTTCTCTTTACAAAAATCTTTTTATTTTTAGATACATTGCTTTTGTTGTACAAAAATAACTGTTACTATATTCTAATACATCTATTTTGTCTCTAGTAATTTTTTCCATTCATTTAATAGGAAATTTGGTAACTTTTTGATTCTTAACTGAACAATTCCTAGTATGTGCATGTAATATTCCAGGTGCATTTCAGTTACTCTTATTTTTAAAAATTCAACCATTTATTTTGGAATCTCAGTTCTGTTGGCATTAGATTGGTAATTTTTTAAATTTCTTTTTTCTTTGACTGTGTAATTTTGAAATTTATCAATGACATGCCTGCCTGAAATTAATCTGAAGTTCTTTCTTAGTATCATAATTCCCTTGTTTTTTTTTTAATATTTCCAGGAAGTTTTCTTATACAATTTTCTAAAATATATTGGTCAAATTATTTTTCTTCAAAATTTTACAGAGCTTCAACGATCCTAAACTTCCTATTTCTTAATCTGTCTCCAAATTTGTACTTATATCTGTAATATTTTCCAGTCTTTCACCAGTTATTTTTGGGCATACTTTTCTGTCAAACGTATCTTTTACCAATCTACTTTCCAACATATTTTTTTCACTGCTTCTGCTGTAGATTTTCTATTTTTAGTGTTGATTTCTAAGTTCCTAAGGTTTATCATTGAAGCTGCACATTGTCCTTCTCTTTTCCCTCTCATCTTTTGGTTGTCTTTCATTCTTTTCTTTCCCTCATTGTGTATCCTAGCCAATTTATTGCACCATGAAGAATCTCTTGCTTTGGTTCTGATGGTAATTTTTAGCATGTCTCTCTTCTAGTGTTTTTACCTAATTTTTTTTTTCTTCTACCAAATGTTTCTTCTATTATATGTCTTCTACTAAATGTTTCTTCTATTATATTTTTGATAGCTTTTGGACTCTTCTTAATTTGAATACTTCTATTGCTATTTTTGAGGGGAATGAGGTGAAATTCCTTCCTATAATAGTCTAACATCTTTTAAAAAAAATTAGTTCTTTATTTCTGATGATTCTTCATAAAAAAATGTTTCTTGCATTCTTTTATTTTTCATGACCAGTACCATCTCTGGAATTCACACTCTTATATCTTAGGCCTGGATTATTTCAATAGCTTTTTAACTGTTTTCCCCATATCCAATCTCTCTTCTAGTTAATCCATTTTAAACACTGCTACCAGATTAATTTTCCAAAAAATTCACTGATCAAATCACCCCTCTTATTAAAAACATTTAATGACTCCAAACTCACCAATTTTTACTCCTAAATGAACCGGCCTACTCACCATTCCTTAGACACTTTATAAACCAATATTTTAGTTTTTTTTATTTTCCTTACCTGGTAATTGTATTGTCAGAATGAGCTAATCATATTTGCATTTATTACTTTTTATGATTCTGTGCCATTGTTCATGTTGCTACTGCTGCTGCTGTTGATACTACTACTACTACTACTACAACTATTACTACTACTGCTACTACACACAAACATCCTAGATATACATAGACCCTCTCTTGTCTACTTTTTGTTGAAATAAACATCCTATCTCTCTTTCAGAGTCAGGCCCAAATACACTACTCTGGTTCATGAAGCTTTTCCTAATTATCATAGTCAGAAACTATTTTTCTCTCCCTCAAATATCTATAGTGGTCAAATGATACTTTTTCATATATTGTACAGGTTTTTTTGCATCTTATCTTTTTTATTAATAGTTTTTATTTACAAGTTATATGCATGGGTAATTTTACAACATTGACAATTGCCAAACCTTTTGTTCTAATTTTTCCCCTCCTATGGCAGGTTGACCAAACATGTTAAATATGTTAAAGTATAAATTAAATACAATACATGTATACATGTCCAAACAGTTGTTTTGCTGTTCAAAAAGAATTGGACTTTGAAATAGTGTACAATTAGACTGTGAAGGAAATCCAAAATGCAGGAGGACAAAAATAGAGGGATTGGGAATTCTATATAGTGGTTCATAGTAATCTCCCAGAGTTCTTTTGCTGGGTGTAGCTGGTTCAGTTCATTACTGCTCTATTGGAACTGATTTGGTTCATCTCATTGTTGGAGAGGGCCATGTCCATCAGAATTGATCATCATACAGCATTGTTGTTGAAGTATACAACGATATCCTGGTCCTACTCATTTCACTCAGCATCAGATCATGTAAGTCTCTCCAGGCCTTTCTGAAATCATCCCGCTGATCATTTCTTACAGAACAATAACATTCCATAACATTAATATACTACAATTTATTCAGCCATTTTCCAATTGATGGGCATCCACTCAGTTCCCAGTTTCTGGCCACTACAAAGACGGCTGCCACAAACATTCTTGCAGGCACAGGTTCTTTTCCCTTCTTTAAGATCTCTTTGGGATATAAGCTCAGTAGTTAACACTGCTGGGTCAAAGGGCTACATCTTATCTTTTCAATGAAATTACAAAATTTAGAAGGCAGAGACTGTGTTTTATAGGTTTTTATATTCCCCCATAGCATTTAATACAATGCTTTGCATGGTTAGGTATTTAATGTAATTAAAAGATTTAAAAAAGCAAGAATTTGAATTAGCCAAGATTCACTGAAATAGCTAGGTGTATAGTGGAAACAGCAATGGATCTGGAATAAGGAAGATCTGTGTCCAAATTTGAATTCAGACACTTTTTAGCTGTGTGACCCTGGGAAAGTAATTTATTCCATTTGCCTCAGTTTCCTCAACTGTAAGATGAGGATAATATAATAGCATCTATCTCCCAGGGTTGTTGTGAAGACCAAATGAGATATTTAAGGGCTTAGCACAGTTCTTGGCACATAGTAGGTGCTTAAGAAGTATTTATTCTACTCTCCTCACCATTGATTATGGGATAATAAGAATCAGGCTTCTTATGTTACTTGTTCCATCATGTGCTATACAGTTTTATTGCACACAAATAGGTTGTTTAAAAAACTATTTTAAAAGAAAACACAATCAGTTTTATGATAGCAGCTATGACTGTTGGTAAGAATTATGGTAATAATACCTCTCTTTGTTTTAGCACTCCTCAAATCTCACTATAAATGTAGACATACATATACACAACATGCTATGGAACAGCAAAAACATTTTAAAAAAAATAAAAAAACAATTTTTTAAAAATATCACAATGGCCCTTGCAGTAACTGAAGGTACTCTGTGATGTTACAAGACCCATGATTGAAAGCCACTGAGATAATTGAGACCTAATTTTTAAATGAACATTTATTTTTTAATATGTTTAAAATACACAAAAATTAGCTCATGAAAATGAATGGTAATATCCACTTAGCTTTGATTATCTTGGTCTACTTTTTGGCTGAACTACTTCAATGGAAAGTTCAACATACATGGAAAAGCTAAATTAGAATTAACCAGTTTCATTCATTCTATGAAATATAGCCAAATATTTCGCAAAGTAGGAAACTGATCATGTGACATGTTTTAATGCAGGTGGAAAGGGTCGAAAATAACCTATTAACATGGTGATCCACAGCTTTCAAATGTAAGTTTTAATTCTGATATTGCTATGTTAACATAAATGCAGCTGACATTATCAATTTCCACTGAAAAGAACATAAGACCAATAAAATCAAATCTGTGGAATCATTCTGGAAATGTTAAATTAGAAAAAGTATATTTGGTAAACTTTTAAATGGGGAATAGTGTTTTAGTAGTAACATGCAATATAATTTTTTTTAAAAATGAATTTTCAAAATTTTCTAGTCAATAAGCGGGTCACATCACTTTATGCCAGGTATTTACTTTTTTTTTTTTTTTTTTTAAGTTTTCTTGGTTCATTTTTGTCTTTTGGGAGTGATGCCTCTGTATCTTTTAATTTAATTCTTTTCTCAAGTTTCACCACATTTATACACATATATACACAAGACACACAAACTCTTCAATAAGTATTTTAAAAATAAACTTTATCACCTTTTTTTTGAAATATCAAATTAAGCATTTAACCTATTATACTCTTTTAATATGGATGGTTCAGTATGTGTTTGCCTTTTGAAAAATGAAGATTTCAATTAATACATCATCCTTTAATGGGAGTCTTCTACCCAAGTAATCTATTTGAAAAAATGAATAACCAGTAAACTTGAATTCAATTTGGTCAAATTTAAATGATCAAATACTGTGGTTCCTCAAAATGAAATTATTAATTAAGATATTAAAGTTAATACTTAAAAAGCAAAAACTAAAAGGTTATTGACATTTAAAGGATGAATATAAACTAACAACATTTTTGCTCTGTTTTTTACTAGCTGAAGATGTAGGAAATACTACGAAAAGTGGTGACGACAAAAAGTCCAAAACCTGTGATATTTTGTAATGCAATTCAGTGGGACCAAGTCACAAAGATTTTCTGCTGATGGAGAAAAACTGAAAATGACTAAAGAGTTTCCATGGATAAAAAACAATAAAGCAAAAGAACCATCAAAACAGCAAAAGTACAAAGAATGAGTACAACCTTTTGGTTTCAATTCTTATTTTTTAAAGTTAAATCATGTATATCCACAAAAATTTTAATAAACTGTTAGAAATAAGTTTCCTTTTAATATCTGAAGCCAACTTCCAGAGTCAAAATCCTTCAAGTCAATAAAAATTGGAGTATAAGAAAGAAGAAACACAAGATGAAGAGAGTTTGCTACTCAAAATTTCCTCCATCTGGAAAAAAAAAATCATCTTTTTTTTTTCCTCCATATTTCTCACTTAATACTTTGTCTAGATTATATCACTTCCCAGAAGTTTATAATAAATTATAGTTTTGTGCCAATATCTTTGCCTGAACTTTTGTGACAATATCTTAAGCTAAAAAAGTTCACATCACCACCAAAAAAAAAATCACCTCTTGAGCATCATATATACATGCATTTATATAAAGCTTTTAATATTTCTGGAATTATTTGACATTTAAAAAGTATTATTTTGACAAATAAAACTGGGGAAACATTACTTTGAACATATGGTAAATTTTTGAGTCCACAGTAAGTTAAAACAAAAATAAACAGAAAAAAAAATCTACTTTAGAGTGAAACAGAAAAAAAAAAAGACAAGTATCAAAAGATTTCTAAATTAGGATAGATTAATCAATTCAAGACATTTGGAGGACTCTTTCTTTTATTTTTAGAAATATATGTAAATATATTCTACTCTGCACTAACTGTTTAATTTTAAACAACAAAATAAAGTTTATTGACAAATTCCATTTAATGTTCTTTAACATAGGAATCCTAAAAGACATGTATGACTGGATAGGAAAGTAGATCATGTATAGAGTAGGAAATAGATTCAATAAACTTGTATCTATAAAATATGTTTTAAAAAGTCTTCTTCAAACTAGGGAGATTATAGTGAATTTATCGAAAGACTTGGATGTAAAAAATGCACAGGATAAATAGGAGTGGCAAAATGTACTGGCGTAATAGGGTGTAGTCATACTAATGATATCATGACTTCCTTAAATTACTGAAGTATAAGAAACTAATAGTTTAAAATGTTTCTTTGCTCTACTCAATGGCACATCAATGAAATAAAATAAATATAAAGTAACAAAACTGATTTCTTTTTTTTTATGCAAACAAAGAATGTATATGTATTGTTTTCCTGTAAAGTATTCACTTGGAAGGTTTTTCAGAAATGCTTTCAAAGTCAGCTAATGGCAAACTCAATCTAGTTATAATTGTATCTCATTTTGATCCAAATTAATGTTGACTAGCTTGATTCACCACCCTATTCAAAGTTGTTTCCAGAAGTCAAATCACACTTATATCCTGAGCTGGAAGAGACTTTAAAGGTCTTCTAATCTAACTTCTTCATTTTATAAATAAAGAGAATAGAAAATGGTAAAGTGTCAGGCTTAAGATTAAACTTCCAATAAATTACCATCAGAAATCGAAATCAAGTAGTGTAAGCCTAGAGTTTTTTCTATAACACCATGCTGACTTTAATTTTCAAAATATAAAAGTTTGCTACCACTGGGGATATTCAGAAAATCATGTGGCATTCTCTGAAGGCATTTCCAAATCATACCTTTGCTAATGCTTTCAATAAATATGTTTAAATGTCCATTTTGAAATGGAATACTGAATTTGCAACAGTACTGTAAAGGTTTCCTGGTTTTATCCTCACTCTGTCTCAAAGGATTCAGATTATATATTTTGTAGCAAAAAATAGCAACAAATTCCAAAGTCTTCATAGAGTCACTGATAAATTGGCTTCTAGCAACTGGACTAAGTTTTAGTAAAACTGTGATAATAAAGAATTAACCTTTAAATCCATTACTTTGAAGAGGCCCCTTTAAATATATTTTCTTTATTATTTAAACATAACTTAAAATTTTCCTTGCCCTATCAACTACATATGTATAATCCTCTATTTCATTAAATGTCCATTTCCCCCTTATACAATTATATTTAGATTTTTTTTTTTCTTGGTAATAGACCTATATCCTTTGCTTCCTGGAATGTGATATTCCAAGCTCTCTTCTCCTTTATAATTGTGGCTGCTAAATCACATGCAATCCCAACTGGTTCCTTGGTTCTTAAATTTTCTTTCTGCCTACTTGAAGCATTTTTTTTTCCTTTGACCTGGAAACTCTGGATCTTGGCTATGCTATTCCTCAGAATTTTCATTTAGGTATGTCTTTCAGGAAGTGATCTGTGGTTTATTTCCATTTTTCCCTTTGGCTTTAAGAAATTTGAGTAGTTTTTGTTGTTGTTGTTTCAAAATTTCTTGAAATAGGATGGTTAGGATCGAGTTTTGGTCATGGCGTTCAGGTGGTCCAAATATTTTCTCTTTAATCTGTTGTTTTAGCTATGAGATCTTACATTTTATTTATTTTTTTGACTTCTTGACTTTGTTTTGATATTTCTTATCCAATGTAGTTATTGGCTTCTACTTGATATTCTGATTTTCAGGGAATTTGATATTTAGACAAGACTTCTGTACCTCTTGTACCAAGCTATTAATTCTCTTTCTAAGCAGAAAACTGGGGGGAAATTTGCAACCAGATCTCATTTCTCAAATATGTAGCAAACTGAGTCAATTTATAAAAATATAAGTTATTCCCCAATTGGTAAATGGTTAAAGGATATTAACTGGCAGTTTTCAGATGAAAAAAATTAAAGCCACCTAGAGTCATCTGAAAAAATTCTGTAAACTATAGATCAGAAAAAGGCAAATTAAAACAATACTGAAGTACCACTTCACGACTGTAAGAGTGGCTGTAAGGAAAATGTTGAATGTTGGAAAAGATGTGAAAAACCCAGGGTGCTTATGGACTTAATGAGTTGTGAAGTGAACCAATCATCTGGAAAATAATTTGGAACTATGCCGAAAGGGCTATAAAGCTGCATACTCTTTGATCCAGCAATACCACTGATAGGTCTATATTCTAAAGACATCCCCAAAAAGATGATCTACTAGTACAAAAATACCAATAGCAGCTTTTTTTTGGTGGTGGCTAAGAATTGGAAATCAAAGGGTTGCCCATCAATTGGGGAATGGCTAAACAAGCTATGGTATATGACTATATAATGGAATATTATTATGCTATAAGAAATGACAAGCAGAATTATTTCAGAAAACTTGGAAAGATTCGCATGAACTGATGCATAGTGAACAAAAGCTAGGGGAACATTGTACCTAGTAACAGCAATATTCTTTGATGAAGAATTGTGAATGACTTAGCTATTCTCAACAATACATTATCCAAGACAATACCAAGAACTAATGATGAAGCATTTTCTCAACCTCCAGAGAAAGAACTGCTATTGTTTGAAATAGACTGAAGCATGCTATTTTTCACTTTATTTTTTCTTTTATTCTAGTCTTTTTGTACAAAATGAATAACATGGAGATGTTTTATACATTTGTACATGTATAACCTATATCTGATTGCTTACTGTTTCAGAAATGGGGGGGAGAAAATGAAGGGGAAGAGAGAATTTGTAAGTCAAAACTTTAAATAAAAATGTTTTAAAAATTTTTGGGGAAAAGAGTATGTAAAAGAAAGAAATGTGAAATAAACCTGAAAAGATGGTGGCTGTAGTTCAAAAATAAATTCCTTTTCCAAATTTCTTTTCCAATTGTTTCTTAATTCTAGTTAAGTTTGTACTCAAGCTGTTTTCTTTGAGGCTTGTGCTGTAGATGTTTTGGAGTTTTCTGCATTTGGGTCTTGAATATCCCTACCCTCACAATAAGGTTTTATGGTAAGATTCTTTATTTGCCTATTCTTCCAGCCTACTTTCTGACTTTAGATTTGGTGTTAAGACTGGGCTATGTAGCACTTACGGAGAGGTTTGGTCTGTAATTTTTGGTATTTGTTTGTTTTTGCCAGGGTTGTGTTATTCCAGGACCTAAGGGACATGCTGGGAAATTGAAAGGTTTCAATGTTCCTAAGATACTCTGATTCAGGACAAAGTCTGCTACTTCCTTGGCCTGAGTTTTAATTCCTGAATAACAGTAGAAGGAAAGACTCAGGCCCATTAATTAGAAGTTCTGCTGGTTCAGAGTGGTAGAAATGCATGCTGGGATTCTTGCCCTAGTTATATCTCTGAAGGCTGGGTTAGATGCAAGCCTAATACCCTGCTGTATCCTATCGACTATATAGTATATACTATATATATATATCGACTAACTATATAGCTGATGCTCCTTTCTAAATATTTTCCTTTCTCAGCAAACCATCCAAATCCACCAAAGAATGGCCCCTCAGAGCAGGTATCTATGATCCAGAATTGCTTGTAGGTAACAAATGTGTTAATTGACACTGTCTCCATCTCAATCCTTTAATTTGGATCTGGGGGTACATGGATAATGGGTCTTGGATCTCTTCTTGCCATAGTATACAGCCTCTTTCTGAGTGCTGTAGTGTTCCTTGCATTTTGAGTTCTTTGACTGATCCATCCACTGCATCCATAGACTTGTCTTTCTTCCTGTGATGGACTCAAGGGCTGCCTTTTTTGGAATTTCCCTCTCAGGATTCAATTTGGTGTATTTTCTAGATCTATTCCAAGTAGTTTTGTGAATAGGAACTCAGCATTGCTTCTTTCTACTCTGCCACTTTGGCTCCACTTCCTTGTCCAATTAACATTAAATTTATTTCCAAATCTAAATATTTTTCATTTAAAAACTATACCTATGACACACAATTTACTAAAATCATCTTTTCCATTATGCTTTTCAATTAGCTACTATAGGAATTTTTTCTCTTTTTCAGTCTGAAGATATAAGGAATGAAAATAATCTTATGAAAATATTTTTATTGTATATATCCAACTATTTATAGCTTATTCCTGTTATTTACAAATCTGTCACATCCTTTCCATTTTCAAAAACCACATTTTTATCATTATATTTATCATTATGATCATTAATAATTTAAGTAGAGAATTCATTTAACACAACATAGACCACATGCTATAGTAATTAACCCAGGAATGGATTATTTACTTCTTCTGAATGGCATAGAACAAATTGCATAATCCATGTTATTCTTCTCCACAGTACCTTGATTTATTAAACAAATGTCTACAGTGACCATTAAAAATATTCTGTTACATATTTCATGGCTTAATATAATAACTAATCAACTCTATAAAATTATCTTTAAAAGTTAATGTTGCATCAATATAGGTTTCAATAAAACTATCTGAATTATTTGGTCACTTCTAACCTATTTCCCCATAACTATCCATAAATTATTTACTAACCTACTCTTTTTTTTTTTACAGGTTATCTATATTACTATATCCAAAAATGTGTCTGCATGTAATTTATTCAATTAAATTCTCTTAGTGTATACAAATGGTCTTGGAAAAGCACACAGACTCTTGGAGACCAAAACTATAGCTAATGTTTGAAATATATAACTGCAATAATTTTGTATATGGGATCCCAGTGTCCTGTGACTTTTATAAGTTAAATTCTATTGCAACAAATTCCACTTAGGACTAGTTTGGAAGACACAATGAGAATGTCAGGCAAGGAAAGGTAGGACAAAAGTGGGAGATTGCTAGACCTGTCCTCTGGCTGGACAGAAGTAGTTGCCTAAAAGAGGATGCCAAAATTATGAAGATATGGATCAAGAAAAATGAAACAAGGTGGGGTGTGGAGAAGACAAACTTGACTTACTTCCTAATTTTGCTTCAATAAAACTTTTATAATTTGGAGTAACTACAACAGGAGAAAACCAGTTTGAATATACATATATAATATTTTAGTAGTTGTAGTAGAACCATGTTGTACCAATAACATTCATCAATGGGATTTTGTGACAAAAACACTTGGTAAACACACCAGAATTATGTAACATGAGTTAATATTGTTTTGGTATAGATTCTGATTCTCCAAAATAAATTACTAAGTGAGGAGAACCATTCAAATTTCTTCGCCCCATCTCCAAGCTTGTAAAATTTTTTTGGGTTACATTTTATTGAAGTAAATAGTTTGGGAACTAAGTAGGAATGAAAAGAAGGACTAAAAGTAATTGCTTACCTCTCTTTTCCTCTTCCCCATAAACAGAATAAAATCAGCTTTTATAGAAAATGATCATTTCATGGAAAGAGAAATAAAAGGAAGTATTTTTGTAGTAGGATATTTTTGTAGGCAATAAACCAAACCAGCAAAAACACTTAGTATAGACCTTCCCCATAGTTTCATAATACAGAGACTCCTAATATAGTAAATTATAGATATGTGATTTCATTAGTATAGGGAAACCCTCTACTAATTCAGATTGCTATCTGCTGGTAACATGAGTCTTAAGAGATTTATGTAGGGGCACTGAGAGGTTAAATGATTTGTCCCTGTCAGAGGGCCAGTATGTGATGTGAACCCATATTTTTCTGCTAAAAAAAGAGGCCAACTCTCTAAGTACTCTAGGCCGTGAAACCACACCTCATGGTAATGATATTCCATAGAGAAGGACCTTACCTATAACATATTTAAAATTGCCTCACTTCTAGTAATTTAAACAAAGAATACGCTAACAGCAAGGAACAAAACATACCAAAATTGATTTTCTAAGGATAATCCTCTCTAAATTTAACAACAGGAGGGAAGGCCTACCTTGTCAATATCCCTTCATAACACCTACCTCCTACTTCTCTCTCTTCAACTCAAGTACAGGTACCACAGAGTGTAGAACCAGTGGGCTCCTCTGTTCCTTAGCAAAAGAAATTCCTCTCCGAAATGTATAAAAAATGATGGAGGTAAGAAGATCAGTATGCTTCTTATGGTTCTCTTCAATAAACTTCCAAACCTAATTATAAGATTTCTTCATTTGGATTTCCAAGTAACACAGAAGTAGCAATGAAATAAAAATTATTTTATATAGTCAAATATAAACTAAACTTGAGGAGGAAATTTTGGGAAAAAGTAAGAAAAGAAAGGTTGTTGTTGTTTTTTTCCCTTTCTACATATGAACAATATTTCTTTGTCAGCAAAGATGAATAAATCACATCTCATCTTGAAAATTGTCCAAATTTTACCAGTGATAAAACTGACTCTGTGGCCAAGTGAATTAAGCTTCTACAGAAATAATTGGCTCTACAAGTTATGCAGAACTGCACTTTGTAAGAATTCATGTGCTATATAAAGTACATTACTATCAGATGTAATCAGATGATTAGTTATTTCTAAAGAGAAACTACTCAAATTTTGACTTGGTAGAGAAAACATAAAAATCTAATTAAAAAAGGTTTAAGAAAGATTTTCACATTAAGAAATAAAAGCTCTATCCTTGATGTTTCACAGAAATAAATCTTGAAAATATTCATCAAACTCTTCTTCCCTGTTAAAAGAAAAAAAAAAAGATGAGAGATTTCCCTAGAAAAGTTTAAGATAATCTGATTTTTAATAATGGAATGTAAGACAAAGGTGACTGTTACTCTTTCTTTCCACATGGGAGAAGTTGTCCTACCAGTTTTAAATTACGTATTATTTATGCACTATTTAAGATATATTAGAGACATTAAGAAGTGGATGGATAGCTACTGCCAAAGTCTTTTTTAGCTTTAAGACTCTAGGGTTCTTCTACACAACTGTCTATTTTTTGTGACAGCTACTACTATACATAACCTCTGTAGCTAAGTGACAGAAGCTAGCATCATTCTCTTCTTTACCTCTTTGTGGCTACTGACAACTAATGTGGAATAATTCTGGTCTTTCTTAACCCGTTTCATCTCTACCATAAAACCCAGTCATTTCTGATGTTGCACCTTGCCATTGGTTGCTAAAGAAAGGATAGGATGATAAATTTCAGATCAGTCTTTTAATTTTGTTGCATTGCCTATCAATAGCAAAACTTACTGTGATTTTTCATCAGTTTCCTGCAGGGGTCCTTTCCACAATTCTGCTTCTGAAGTACCTTCTTCCTCCTCACAGTTTTCTAAGGAAATTAAAAATTTGAAAGTTATTTTTTAAAAAACCACACATTTTGAGCAACTAATAAGTTCATTATTTATGTCACCAACAAATTAAATTAACTTTGAATTAACTGAAACTTGACTTTTACATTGAAGCATCTTGCAAACTTAATTACACTAGCCAATAAATATCAAGTAGCTTTTTAAAAAACTGATTAAAACAACAGGTATGTACCAATTGGTTCTTCCAATGAAATTCTCATCAGAAAGATAAAAGATTTAATAGCTCATGAAATGGTTCTTCAAGTTTCACTGAGTTAAAGTAGCTTCATCTTATTACAATCATCTTACTAATGAACTCTGGGGGAAGGCAACTACCTGCCATGCACAAAAGATGCTTCCATTTTATAGTTATGGCTTTACTTTTATTACTTTATATATATAAAAGCTCTAAATGATTACTTCTTTAGGTTTCATGTTTAGAGCAGGATTAAGATTTAAATGACTTAATTGTCTTAGCTGTAATTAAAAATTCTAGCTCTAAAAGAAAATTACCATAGTTTATTATGATAATATATTTTCTAAATATATAAAACATATTTCCAAAAAAGTATTTTACAATTAATCTTAAATGTTCTTTTCTATGTTAAATAGTAATACAAAATGTTAAGTACTACATCACCTAGCATTAAAATTATGTCTATACAAGGAAATAGTTAGCAGATGACTTCCCGTTAATAGCAACCATTTATGTTTTTTTTTTAAAAAGGAAAGAAAAGAATCAATAAGAATTCTGATTTTTAATTAAAATGTTACTTAGTTTAGTACACTGTGAAAACAATGCAGTATTGATTTGTCATGGTGGCCCTAAATGTGTTGGACTCTGATCCCTGTATCAACATGAGTTTCTGAACTTTGGCCTAACTTAGTCTATTCTGGCACAGAATGCCAACAACAACAAAAAAGATAGAAAAAAAGAGCCTCTGAATATCCTGATGATATAAATGCAAAGAAAGCAGTGTAATAAAAGTTTGAGAATAAATAATCAACCTCAGGCTCAATATCAAACATTTAAATGGGAATTTGAGCTATATGAAAAGAAAGCATAAAATCCACTTGTTCCACTTCCACTAAAGTTCAATGCAATGAAGGAAACAAAGAAAAAGGTAATTATTTAAGAATTTGTTCTTTAGTCAAACAATCACTCTAAAGATATTCTGCTGATTCTAAGAAGGGTAAGAGTTAACTTTTGAAAACTTTTGAAAGCTCCCATGCCAAAAGTTCTAGAACCAACTTTCAATGGGTTAATTATAACCTGACTGATCCATCTCTCTACAAACTTTTCAAGCAACCTCTCTAAATGCAGACTCTGTATCAGTTTGTTTTAGGGGAGGAGAGGAATCGCACAATCTGAGTTAAAGAGGAAATTAAGCAGAAGTTAGTTTAGTTTAAGACAATTCCTTTACTGTGAAATGTTATAAACATAAGACATTGCTAAGTACCTTCAAAGAATCAAGTTAGCAAAAAAATATATTTACTCAAAAATGATAATGGCTTTAAGTAATCACAATAGTGCCTGCTGCTACTTGTTGAAGCTGAGAATAATGCTACTACAGAAACAATAGCTAGAGAATGTTTATTTCAAAGCAGTATTCATGTTCCAATTTCAAAACTGTTCAGTAATTACTGGTAAATATAAATATACAGACACTTAGCTGGCCAATTTCAGATATTATAATGAAGCCTAAATGAAAATGTTTTAATTCTAAGTGAAGAAATTATCAAAATATCCAGTTAATAATATATTAGCAAATAACAATGAATGAGTTCTAGGTCTGATCTCAGATAAATGGATGCATTTGAAATAATTCTGTGAGGATTTTGGGGGGTAAGCTAAGAAATTAAAATTATGTCATTTGACACAAAGAATGATGCAATCTGAGAATAGAAGTCCTCTTTGAGAGATCAAGTATTCCTTCCATGACCAAAGTATGGAATAGTGTTGCTCTCTGAACAGAATGAGGTGTCAGAAAAAAGAGTTAGAGACATGGAGAATAAGAATAGCTCATACACATCTATGCACAATGCACTTATATAGATATAATATTATCTGCTTCCTACAATAGCCCTATGATGCAGTTGCTATTATACTATCTCTATTTTATAAATAAGAAAACTAAAGGTTAAGTTTCAACTAAAATACTTTTTTTGTAACTTCCAGCCATTGTTCCAAATTCTGTTCTTGAAGACCAAGAAAAATAAATAGCACATGACTTCTATGATTTCATCAGTTTTAAATATTTCCTTCAACTACACATACTAAAATTCATCCAGGGAAATTTCACCAATATTGATGCAAAAATCTTAAATAAAATACTAGCAGGGAGAGGGTAGCAACATATGTATGCACATATACATATACATATATATATATATATACATACATATATATATAATGTATAAACACAAAGATTATTCATTATAATCAGATGGGATTTATATACCAGGAAAATTAAAATCATAATTGACAACAACAATAAAAACTATATGATTATATCAATACATGCATAAAAGGCTTTTGACAAAATACAATATCCATTTGTATTCAAAATATTAGAAAGCAAAGGAGTAAAGAAATACAGCTTTCCTTAATATGATAAAGAGTATTCCTATAAAATCAAGAGCAAGTATTATCTGTAATGAGAACCTTCTAATACTAAAAGCTTTTCCAATAAAATCACAGGTGAAACAAGGATATATTTTATCCTCCACTATTATTATCCCCACTTATTAGAAATGTTCACCATAGTAATAAGAAAAGAAAAAGAAAGTGAAGAATAAGAATAGGCCACAATGTGGTGATATATCTAGAGGACTCTAGGAAATTAACTAAAAACTAATTAGCAATTTTAGCAAATTTACAATATATAAAATAAACTCACACAAACCATCAGCATTTCTACATATTACCAACAAAACTCAGCAGGAAGAGAGGAAAGAGAAATTCTATTTAAAATAACTGCAGACAACCCTAATTCTGTCAAGACAAACTCAGGAACCATGTGAACATGATTACAAAACTGTTTTCACATAAATAAAGATATATCTAAACAACTGAAGAAATACTTGGAACTCTACCTGCCAAGACAAATGCAGGAACTATGTGAACACAATTACAAAACTGTTTTTACACAAATAACAACTGGAGAAATACTTGGAACTCTACCTGACAAGACAAACCCAGGAACTATGTGAACACAATTACAAAACTATTTCACACAAATAAAGATAGATCTAAACAAGTGGAAAAATATTAATTGCTCATAGGTTAGCCATGCCAACATAATAAAATAACAATTCTATTAAATTAATCTACTTAGCTTCTTACAAATCAAACAACTAAAGAATTATTTTATGGAGCTAGGAAAAACTAACAAAACTGATCCAGAAGAACAAAAGGTCAAGAATTATCAAAGGAATCAATTTTTTTAAATGTGAAGAAAAGTGCCTTAGCAGTACCAGATTTCAAATTATATTGCAAAGCAGTACCATTGAATTGGGCCAGCTAGGAAGTACCATAATACACAGAGTGTTGGATCTGAAGTTAGGAAGATTCATCTTCCTGAGTTCAAATCTGAAGTCAGATATACTTGCTGTGTGATGCTAGACAAGTTACTTACCCCTGTTTGCCTCAGTTTCTTTATCTATAAAATGATTTAGAGAAGGAAATGGTAAACTATTCCAGTATCTTTGCCAACAAAACCCCAAATGGGGTCAGGAAGAGTTAGACATGATTGAAACAAGTAAACAACAACAAATTCATCAAAATCTATCTAAAACCAAGAGCAAGCATTATCTGGAATGCTTGTATAGGATATTCAAGAACTACTACTTCTGGTGAAAAGGCCTGCCAACCCTTTTGAAGGCTGCTCATCCACCTTTAGTGTCTACTTGGCACTCAACTCTCACCTATTTCTCCAAGAAGCTGTAGTATATACACAGTGGCCACTCCCTGGCAAACTACCTTGGTAGATAGGTAAACTAGGTTGAAGGTAACCGATGGGCTGGTCAGTGAGTTGGGGGGTATCTACCCCAAATGTGAAGATATCCCCCAGCAGGATGGGCAGATGAGCACAGTTTGCTCCAATGGCCACAGAAGTGGCTAAAGCTGGCACTGTGGAATGTTTAGAGCTTTGCCAGCCTTCCTTTTGTCTTAACATTGTACTTTCAGGATTCTAGGAGAGAGAGTGAGGTTGACAACTCCTCATAACGCTGCCTCATTTAAATCTAATTCACCTGTCAAGATATCACTCCTGACGTCACTAGTCTTCTTAAAGAATGAAGGACAAACAATAATAATAAACCAGCCCCTTCCTAGTAAGTAAGGGGTGATACAAAGATGTCTGATCTGGTATTGGTCTTGGCTAAGAAATAGAGTAGTTAAGTGGTGGCATATATTAGATACACAAATACATAGAAGTAAATAATCATAGTAATCTAGTGTTTGATAAATTTAAAAATATAAGCTTTTGGGGAAAGAACTCATTATTCAGTAAAAAAAAAAAAAGATGGGAAAACTAGAAAGCAGATTGGCAGAAACTAAACATCATATACCATGAGAAGATCAAAATATATTTTAATGCATAAAGGGTAATAAAAAGAAGTAAATTAAGAGAGTAAGGGAAAGTTTACCTGTCAGGTTTATGGATAAAGGAAGAATTTATGATCAAACAAGAGACAGACAGGATCACAAGAGATTAAATGGATAATTTTGATTATAAAGGTTTTGAACAAACAAAATCAATATAGTCAAAATTAGGAAAAAAGTAGGAAACTGGGGGGGAAATAAAAAAAAAGTTTTCATTTCTCAAAAAAAAAATACATAGGGAACTGGACCTAATATATAAAAAAAATAAGAGCCATTCCCCAATTGATTAATGGTCAAATGATATAAACAGACAGTTTTCATAAAAAGAAATCAAAACCATTAGTAGTTATAATTACAGAAATTGAAATTAAATCAGCTCTGAGATACTATTTCATACTCATCAGATTAGCTGATATGACAGAAAAAGAAAATGACAAATGCTGAAGGGAATATAGAAAGATAGGGGCACTAATACACAATTGGTTAAGTTCCAAACTGGTTCAACCATTCTGGAGAACTATTTGGAACTGTGACCAAAAATTGTATAAAATTGTGCATAATCTTTGACTCAGAAATATTGCTAATAAGTGTGTATTTCAAAAATATCAAAAAAGTAAAAGAATTTATATGTTCAAAAGTATTTATAGCAACTCTATTTGTGATGGCAAAGAACTGAAAATTGGGTTATTTGGGAATGTGGCTGAAAAAATTATGTATATGATTATGATGAAATATTATAGTGCTATACAAAATAACAAAGGGTGATAGGTTCAGAAAGGCCTGGGAAGACATACATAAACTGATACAAGTGAAGTGAGCAGAATCAAGAGAACACTGTACATAGGATAGTAATATTGTAATGATGATCAACTGTGAAAGATGTAGCTACTCTGATTAATACAATATAAGGCATCCAAGACAACCCCAAAGAATTCATGATGAAAATGCTATCTAATCTCCAGATAAATTTTGGAGTATAACTTGAAGTATAATTTTTTCACTTTATTTTTCTTGCTTTTTATGGCAACCTGGTTTTAATATGGAAACATTTTGTGATTTTACATGCATAAGTGATACATTCATTTTTCACCTTCTCAATGGGCTTGGGAGGGGCAAAAGGGAAAGATTTTTTTATGTAAGGGCCCTTTAAATGGGCAGGCATAGCGCAACAGGAGATTGAGGCCCGGAAGTATTCTCTGTGGATATAGGACTGCCCTGTGGGTGGGATCCTGGCCATATTGAGATAGCTTCGTAATGGATGACGGCTCTCTCGCTGGTTGGCTGTGTGTGTGGCCTCGCTGTACTTTATAAGCCCACTGCAGACAGCAGTCGCTCTCTTTAACCTGGCTCCCTAGCCTGGGGTAGCCAAGCCAAGCTGATGGATAGCCGAGAGGTAAGGAGTTTGGTAGAGAACACGTGGGTGTTCAGACCAGGTGTTCACTAGGGAGCTGACAAGTCAGGGCATTATGTGAGTAGGTATAATAAAGGCTTTTAAAATTACATGTGGCTGTTCTTGAGCGTGCTATTGGTTATTAAACTATAGATTCAAGAGATCGTGGCCAGAGACCCTTAAAGGCCTCAGAGGAGGCGAGCCGGGTAGAGTTGACACTGCAAAGGTCAGTGGTCAAAGGTACTCTGTTGGGCCTAGGGCAGACTAGTAATTGTAACTGCCAGGAGGGCATGTTACATTTTTAAATTAAAAAAAAATGTTTAGAGAATTCAAAAATTAAGTAAATAATACATCTCTTTAAAAAGGAAATATGCTTTGCATTATTTCACATTAAAATGGGCATCATATTGCTTTGCCTTCTCAATGGGTAGGGAAGGGAACAGAAGAAGGGGAAAAGTTTGGAAATTAAAATAAAATAAAACATTAAAAAATGTTTAAATGTAAAAGAAAAAAGAAAAAAAAGATGGGGCTTTGCTTAAGAGAAAAGCTTAGGATCATTAAAAATTCAATGCAATTTCCAAAAGACTCTCCTCATTTAAGAGGACTCTGCAATGTTGCAGGGCTTGATACAATCACTAGAAAGTTATATTCCACAAACATACATCTAGAGGACTTCATTATCATTTGGGAAGTCACTCAATGTCCTTTATGCATTTAATAACAAACATATATGTCAGATTCCTCTCCCAATACTGTGCCTCACTTGATTTAATAATCAAAGGATTAGTGAACAAAATTAACTCTGCTTTATTATCTTTCAAGGAATATTGTGTATGATTATGACATATGCATAGGTAACATCTTGTTAAAAGTTTTTAAAGGCAGAATCCTGCTCTGAACAAATCAAATGTTTTCTTATGGTAAAAAAAGATAAAAGAGGATCTTATATTCTCTATGACTTTTAGTTAAGTGAGTGAATATAAAGATACAATAAATATAAAACTGCGTGGTACACTGGGTAGAGAACAAAGCCTAGATACAAAAAGATCTGAATTCAAATATAGTCTTAAATGCTTGCTAACTGCATGACCCATGGCAAGTCACTTAGTCTGTTTGCCTTAGTTTCTCATCTGCAAAATAGGATAATAATAGCACCAACTTGTAAAGTGCTTGGCACACAGTATTATATAAATGTTACTCTTGTTGTAGTTGCCTGTTATACAAAAAAAAAAAAAAAACTGTTTTCAACCATTAAACTATTTTTCTTTTGCTACGCTTAACATTTTTGCAATTTGAAAATTCTGGTGTCAGACAAAAATACTCAAATGGGATTTTTCTCTACTAAAAAAAAACATTCAATATGTCTGTGAAATTTCATTTTTCAAAGGAATTTCTTTAAGATACCACAGCATTATTATCATCATCATCATCCTTATTATCCTTTTTTTTTTCTACTGAATGAGACTCTATAATATAGTAAAGAAGGGTGACTGTGAAGTTCTGATGGCTCTCTCTCTCACCAGTTGCCAACCACTTGGCTTTACAAAATTCTTAACTTGCCCTCTCTTTTTTGCCCTATCTTACTTAGTTGATAACCATGTGCAAAGTGAGGGTAACGTCACATAGAAAGAAAGAAGCTGAACCAGAGAATTTCCTAAGGTTCCTTGTATCTCTTAAGGCTCAAAAAGAAAATATGGCATAGTAGAAATAGCACTAGGTCTGGAATCAGAATAAATGGGTTTGAATCTCTGCTCTAATGGTGATGACCTGTGACCTTGGTGATGACACACTTCTCTAGAGCTTATTTTCTTTACTTTCAAATGGAAAGGTTTGACTAGAAGATCTCTAAACTTCCAGCTAGTTCCCATCAAAGAAAAGTTATGAAAAATGGAATACTGAACTTCCATACAGTTTTAGTTGAATATAACATAGTTACTTTTTTTTATTCCTATATGGTAATGGTTTATTGGTGTGGAGAAAAGCTGACAATTCTGTTCCAAAAAACAAGATATACATAGTTCAAACTACAAGGCAGTTTTCAGAAATAAAGGATTTTAACAAAGCAACAATCACATTAATAACATGTAATAAATAATGAAGTATAGTTTGGAGAGATAATTATCTCCAGTGATATTGGTTCCCTCCTACCCTGCCAGTTGTTCTATTCAAGCATCCATACTGGGCCTCCAGAGACCATAGCTGGGAGGATCTAAGTCACTCAGCTTGGAATTCCTAGAGATCACATTTTTTTGAAAGAAGTTTGGAAGAGGTATAAGTTTTTATATAATGTGCTAAAATTTAAGTACATTAAAAGAAATCATCATGTCCTCTGTTGTTAGAAGATGGAATAGATAGATAAATGGATATAAATATAGATCAATCTGATTTTCTGTGATTAGAGGTCAATGTAGATTTCAAGAGAACTCAAGAAATACCAAACTGAAATAACACAATCAGCTAGGAAAAGAGAGATCAAAAATTTGTCAAGAGTGGGGAGATACCTATTGAAGCAAGAATACTAGCAACAGATTTCCATAACAGTAAGATGATTATCAGTATTAAAATTATATGCCACAAGTGTTAGATTTTACTATTCTAATACTTAATATCAAAAGTTAGTTTTTATCCTTTATAGAGTCTTTTTAGGACCTTAGTTGATAAAAAGATATTTTCTAGTAGGGTAACTCAGCCAATCAATAAAAATTTATAAAGCATGTACGTGTCAGGCATAAATCAGGGGCTAAGGACTGGAAGCAAAAGAAAAGCAAAGCAAAAGAAAAGTCTCTACCTGCAAGGGGCCCACAATCTATTGGGAGAAGATAGCAAGCAAAGAAATATATACAAAGAAAGCTATATGAAGGATAGATAGGAAATAATTAACTAAAGGAAGGGCACTGAGAAAGGCTTCTTATAAAAGATAGGATTTGGATAAAAAGTATTCCAAGGATGAGAAACATCCAGAGAAAATGCTCAGAGCCAAGAGATGCAATATTTTGTTCCTGGAATAGCCAAGAGATCAGTGTCAGTGCATCAAAGAATACCTATTGGGGAAGTAAGATATAAGAAGACTGGAAAGGTAGAAGGGAGCTGGGTTATGAATGCTTTTTATATTTGTTCCAAGAAGCACTGGAGTTTATTGAGTAGGGTAGGTGACATGGTCAAACCTGAGCTTTAGGAAAATTAATCTGGGGGCTCACTGGAGGATGGATTGGAGTGGGGAGAAATTTCAGGCAAGCAGACCTATCAGTAAGGCATGAAGTTAAGATCTGTAGCAGAATGGTGGCTGAAACAAAGGAGAAATGGAGGTATATTCAAGAAATATACAAATATGGAGAGCTATAAAGACAGATTAAAAGATGAAATCTACAGGCATTGGCAGTATCTGGGATATGGAAGGTGAGAAACAGGGGGGAGCTATGAACCTGAGGTCCAAGAGGATGGTGTTGCCCTCTACAATGATAGGGAAAGTGGGGAGTAAAGGGGAAGATTTAGAGGAACTTAGAAGAATTAAGAGGAAAAGATGAGTGAAGTTTTAGACAAATTGAGTGTAAGATATTCATCAGACATCAAGTTTGAGTCTGTCTGGAAAGTGGATGCACAACAGGTCAGAAGAGAAGATAAAGCAGGATAGGTAGATTTGAGAATTGTCCACAAAGAGATAATGATTAAATCCATAGAAACTAATTATATTCACCAAGGGAAGTAGAATAGAGGAAGAAGAGAAGGAGGCTCAGGACAGAATCCTGATGAACACCCAGGATTAAAGAACATGGTCCAGAAGAAGATATAGCAAAGGAGACTAAAAAGGAATGGTTAGAAAATTTAGAAAGTATCAATATGAAGGGAGTGATCAACAATGTCAAAGGTTACAGAAAAACAGAGGAGACTGAAGATTGAAAAAAGGAATAAGTGGGCAATTACTGGTAACTTGGGAGAACAGTTTTGATGGAATGATGAGGTTGAAAGCCAGATTATAAGGAATTAAGAAAACATTTCTCAAAACTCACACCCTCCACTAGAAATTTCATTTTTCATTAACTTCCAAGAAATTACCAATTAAAAACTCATCTATAAGGATTTATTAAGCCCTATGTGCACAATAATACATAATAAAGCCTAATCTATTTTAACAAATTTGACATTTTTATTTAAGGATTAAAAAAAAAACCTGACCAGAAGTGACATTACCAAAATTCCTCATCACACAGCTCAATAATCAAGCAGGGACTTTAGATAGCATTCACTTTAGTGTCACTTGTATTACTAAGTGTATTGCTTAGGTGGCTCCTAACCAGAACTGAGATTTCCAGTTATAAGAGAAGATTGTTTAAAAGATCAGGAAAAGAGGTTTGGGGAAATTGTCTCAAGAAAAGTGAAAAAATATTTTTTGTTACTTTTCAATTTAAAGAAAAAATGATCCAAGGCATATGAATTAATAAGATAGATTACTTGGAGAATGAATTATGTCCTAAGTCTCCTGATAATTTGGGACTACTTTTAAAGGGTTAAGATCCTGCTACTCTCTAATGTTACAATGTTTGAAAAATATATTTATTTTCACCAGCTCTTTAAAATTTCTCAAAACACTTTTTCTGTTTGCCTCTAGAATTCACAAAGTGACTTTTTATTTATTATTTGATATTCCTGATTAAATTTCTCCACTAATTTATTTATTTTGTAAAGAGAAATTAAAGAATGAAGCAGCTAAAAATCTCTCAAAAATAAAGGCAAAGTAATCTTACATGGTTTTAAACTGTTAGAAGAAATTTTAGTCACAGTTAAAAAAATGATCCATATTATTCAAGTACTCCAAAATGAAAGTTATTAATTCATTCAAATAAACAAAGGAACCATGAGAATTGGGAATTATAACCCAATTATGACCTATCAGATTTAGAATACTACTTCTGGTATAAAGAGATTTAGTCATGTGACCAAGATTTAGTTACCCAGCCAACAAGTATGAAAGGAAGAGTTTCTTTTTCTTTTTTTGAGGTTAAGTGACTTGCCCAGGGTCACACAGCTCGGAAGTATTAAGTGTCTGAGACCAAATTTGAACTTGGGTCCTCCTGAATTCAAGGCTGGTGCTCTATCCACTGTGCCACCTAGCTGCCCCAAAGGAAGAGTTTCAACTGAAGTCTTTCTTACTTCAAATGGAGCATTCTGAATAAGCATGCTAAAATGCCTCTTATTTATTAACTCTTAATTAAAATCCTCAGGATTCCATGGGAATAATACAAATCTAATACTTACCATTATCTGACCCTTCTGATTTTTCTGAGGGTGAATGATCTGAAAAGAAAATTGCACATTCATTAAAGCTTTATTATATAATACTTAAATACAATAACATGCTATGATACTGATAAGCAGTGCCACGAAGTTTAGGTTCTTTGTTCTCTGAAAATTTGTCAGTTTGTCTTTCCAATTAGAATATAAATCTCTTCAAATCATTGTTTGAGAAATGTATTATATACATTTCTCAGAATTTAGTCAGGCATATCCCAAACACTTATTGATTAGATTGGGCAGTGAATTAATAGCTCCAATAATTAAACCAAAGTAGATTAGTAGATAGTTTAATCTCCTGTTTTTTCATCTACTATATACCTGTGAAATCAGGTTGTAATATTTAAGATAATAACCACACATCAGGAAATTGCCAAATTGTCAGTGTATTAGACACTATTCAAGAGTCACTGTATCTATTCTCAGAAGCAGAAATGTGGATGAATGAGGAAGCTGGACAGCCATTAATACTCAAAATAAAATGGAATGGCTTGCCATTTCCTTCCCCAGCTCATTTTATAGATAAAAAAAATTGAGGTAAAGAGGTTTAAGTAATTTCCTAGAGTTCACACAGCTAGTAAGCATCTGAAGCTGGATTTGAACTCAGGAAGGGGAGTATTCCCTAATTCCAGAGCTGGCACTCTATACAATGAACTATCTAGCTATCCTACGTTACTCTAGGCCCAGATTCTTAAATTGTAGTTCATGACCTCATAAGGGTCTCATATATGAATGTGGGAGCCATGAAATTACAATTTATTATCAGTAAAGATTTGATTTATCTGAAATGTTTGGCTATAATATATAACCATATATCCAGGCTCACATAAACATTTCTTGGACAAAAAGGTGTTATGAATAGAAAAAGTTTAAGAAGCCCTATGTCTAGGCTACTTAAGCAAACAAATCTAGCACCAAAGGCAAAGAGCCAGATCTCTCCATACTACTAAGCACAGTTCTGCTTCCCCCAATCACCTTTTATTCCAAATGGATGCTCTAAAAGCCAAAGCTCAACAGGCATGGCCTCTTTAAGGCTGAATGAAAGAACTAGCAGGCAAAGATGCCAAATTGTAAGACAGGTATAGCTTGCTCTGCCAAGAGCCAAACAAATGCTTTTACTTTTCATTTTCTCCTATTCATCTTATATGAATAAGAAAACAATAAAAAGTGGCTAAACACTTGGCAACAACCTAATAAAGAGATTTATTCACTTAACAAGTACATAAGTATATTATAAGTCTGGGTAAAGGTAATTTGATGTGGAGAAACACAAAAAAGTATAACCTCATTGATTACACATTTGGGTCTTGAAAATCATTGACTTCACATACTACTTCAGTGAGCAAAATAAATTTGAATCCCATTAATGATCTTAGAATACATTCTACTTACATTCTTGCTCCTACCCAAACCCAGACAAAGTTTGGGACAAACTTCTCAGATAAATCCTCCCCTAGTTTTTTATTCCCAGAACTAGACTGGCATCTGGGGACAATAATCTACCTTTCTTTATGTTAGATCTTAGGGGAGATGTAAAATGTTTGTATCATGTTGAATAACATCTTATAGATATCATAGATGATCTTAAAAGGCAGATGGATCTCTAAAAAATGTAGTATGTAGAATAATGAAGACATGTACACATGAATGCTTAGTAATAACACTAAAATAAAATGGTCAAAACTAATAAAAATTTAACTTTTATAGTAATGCAATGAAGAACTAACTGATTACTCCAAATTAAAACACTTAAAATTTTTATTAAAAATTGTAACGTAAGTATTCATATTGAATGAATAAATATTTATAATTCCCATTATTATTTTTAAAGTAGTGAAAAGGCTGAGACAAAAGACAAAGTGAGAATTCTGCTCTAGAAATTTCTAATTCTCTCTAAGCTCTATTTCTTATCCCAATGTGAAAGGAATGTTATCTCTACAATTTATATGACTCTGTCAAAATTAAACATTTATTGATGGACAGAAATAACTATACCCAGAGAAGGAACACTGAGAAGCGAATGTAAATTGTTAGCACTAATATCTGTCTGCCCAGGTTGCATGTACCTTCGGATTCTAATGTTTATTGTGCAACAAGAAAATGATATTCACACACATGTATTGTACCTAGACTATATTGTAACACATGTAAAATGTATGGTATTGCCTGTCGTCGGGGGGAGGGAATAGAGGGAGGGGGGGCAATTTGGAAAAATGAATACAAGGGATAATATTATAAAATATATATATAATAATAATAAAAAAAAAGATTTGAAAAAAAAAATTAAAAAAAAAAACAAAAAAAAAAAAGAGAAGAAAAAAAAAAAAAAATTAAACATTTATTAGGTCAAAATATATGAAACAGCATTAATAATTTGGTTATTTGCTTTTTTGGTCCAAATTTGTGATTTCACTAGTGTGGGGAATTCAAAATGTGGAAATTCCCTTTACTAATGCAGACAAGCAACTCCTCTGTAACTGAGAGCCTGAGAGAGTTGTCAATGATACTTGTGTGAGGTGACCTCACTATTATGACTCTAAAGTAGAACGTACCATCAGGACTTCCTAAATTCAAACCTGGCTTTCAGACTACTACACTTCACTATGAAATAAAAGGGGGGAAATACAGTATGCATAGTTTCATAAGTGGAATAAGACAGCCCTCTCCTGTCCAAAGATATAACTTAGCTTCAGCTTTGAAATTCCTACATTAGAATCTTGTGATGATGAGAGCCATCTACACCCAGAGAGAGGACTGTGGGAACTGAGTGTGGATCATAACATAGAATTTTCACTCTTTGTTAGTTTGCTTGAATTTTATTTTCTTTCTAATTTTTTCTCCCTTTTTGTTCTGATTCTTCTTGTGCAGCAAGATAATTGTATAAATATGTATGCCTATAGTAGATTTACATATATTTTTACCATGTTTAACATATATTGGATTACTTACCATCTAGGGGAGGGGGGAGGGGAAAGGGGGGAAATTGGAACACAAGGTTTTGCAAGGGTCAGTGGTGAAAAATTATCCTTGCATATGTTTAGAAAATATAAAACTTCAACAAAAATAAAAACAGAAATTCCTACATTAACATGGGACTGGATAAAATTCATAAGACATTTACTTTCTAAGTTGAATATTTCTTCTATTGAATATTCATTATGATAGGAAATTTAATGAAAAACTCAATTTGGGCCAATTGAATAAAAAGAAGTCATTTTCAGAGTAAGATTTAAATATAATTCATCTAAATTTTCAAAGGTAGACTTCAACTTTTAGACTTTGGAATAACCTCAGATATTACGTGGTCTAACTCTCTCATTTGATGTTTGACTCTTCCCAGTCATACAAAAAGTAGCAAAGGTGATATCAGGATTCAATTCTCTTGGCTCTCTACCCAATTATAGGTTAAAACATCCATTCTATAATCCAACTTTTGAAAGAGTAAAAACATTTGGAATTTTCCCTTACATCTTTTGCATATCTGAAGAACAGAAGTCAATTTTATATTTATAAATAAATTGTATACATTTTATATTTATTCATTTAAATTTTTTTTATAAATTACATGTTGATTTCTTCATACCTTTTCTCTTCTTTTTCTTGGAAGTCTGCATTTTTGAAGATAATTTGGATTTTTTATGTGATGAATCTTCACAATCTCCTTCAGTTTTATTCCTTATCTTTTTTGGTTTGACTTCTTTTCTTCTTTATGTTAAAAATTAAACAAAAAGGATACTTTATATTAATTTTTCTAACAAAAAAGCAATATATGAAAAAAATCAATTAAGCATTAGGAATAATTATGATGATGATAGAAATAATAACACTATATATTGCTTTAGAGTTTTCAAAATGCTTTAAGTATGTTATTTCATTCAGTATTCATAGCAATCCTATGAGACAAGTGTTATCATCCCTCCATTTTACAGAGGAAAAAAACTAAAACATAGAGTCTAAGTATCTAGACTCATAGTTAGTTAAGTATCTGATATAATAATTGAACTCGGGTCTTTCTGACTGTAAATCCAGCATATGTCTTTTAT
This sequence comes from Sminthopsis crassicaudata, assembly GCF_048593235.1. Taxonomy (NCBI): domain Eukaryota; kingdom Metazoa; phylum Chordata; class Mammalia; order Dasyuromorphia; family Dasyuridae; genus Sminthopsis; species Sminthopsis crassicaudata. The sequence continues at coordinate 607,136,761 of NC_133618.1, forward strand.
GCCCCCAAGGAATAGTTGCTTTTTGTAGAAATGTTAATGAAATAATGGGACATCATTAATATAGTTATATTTTAATGTTAATTTAAAAGATTTCTACCACAGAAATTATGCTACTGGAAATGGGCAAGACCATTGAGTTAAGAGTGAAAAACGCCATGACCTACCCTCATTCTCTTCTTTATTTTTTCTTTCTAGACTGTCCCTGAGAGCAGGAGACACAGCAATTGGGATGGTGTGGGGAAGAATGAATAAAAAGACTAGACTGAAGAAATTCTTTTTTTCCCAAACTATTAACAAGTAAAATATTTAATGAAGACTCCAAATATTTTGATGGTGCAATGGTTTTGATCTCCAATGTCAATGTAATTATTTTGAATGTCACAGCTTATTGCTGGTAAATTTATCAAAAAGGAAAGAAAAATTACTTCACAAGTCTATCTAAAATTTCATCAGAGGTACTAATAAACTCCAAAATAACAAATAAAATCACTGTTGATGTTTATAAATGGGCCTTCATTACATTTGACAACTGTAGATAAGTCAAATTTATGACATACAAGAATATACATATATATGTATGTATGTATATTTGGCAAGGCAATTGGGATTAAATGATTTGTCCAGGGCCACACAACTAGAAAGTATTAAGAGTCTAAGGCCAGATATGAACTCAGGTCTCCTGACTCCAGGGCCAGTACTCTATCTGCTACATCATCTAGCTGCCCCCCAAGAATCCTATTATTTTTATGTGCAATCTGAATTCTTTATAATATGCTGAGATTATTTAATCAATGTATCCAGTACATTTGTACCCATTTTATAGAACTTTGTCCATAATTTTACTATGTTAAGTGACTATTGAGTTTTACAGTTTTTCTGTCTTTTATTTTAGGACATGCCATTGGTTATCTGTGACCTGAGGCTAAGTCTTTGATCAAAAACACAACACCTCACTGTAACATTATTTCTACAGGAAAATGTAGATTGTTATATAAGGAGATATTTATGATAATTTTCTGAAATGCATTGAACCAAAAAACTGGATTCTATTGTAGTATCTGAAAAAAGACTGTCAACCAAAGGATTATATATACTTAAAACACTTACCACAGTCCCTGGTACTCATAGGTACTTATAGATGTTTGCTGAATGACTATTAAGAATGGATGATGAGCAAGCACCATACTCCTGGTTCATAAGAGGATATAAAGAAGTTCTGATATTCTCCATGTTTATCCCAACCATTTGATCAAATAAAACAACCCTCCAATCAATATTTAGCACCTAATGTAAGCAAATAAACACTTATTTCAAGAGTAATGGTCCAGTAGTTGACTTGTTACTTGAGATTTGAAATATATTTTAACGATTACATTACCTGTGATGAAAATTTAATTGGAAGGAACATTCTTGGCATAGTCCTAAAAGACACATAAATAGTAAAATTTACTTCAGTGAATTTGGATAAACAAATTATCATCCAATTTGCAACTTTGCAAATTATCCTTTTTTTCTCCAAATTTTCTTTCATAAGTAGTATTAATAGAAATAATGGACACAACACAGCAACAAGATTATATGGTGATCAACTCTGATGGATGTGGTTCTTTTCAACAATGAGGTAATTCAGGCTAATCCAATAGATTTGGGATGGAAAGAGCCATACATGCAGAGAGAACTATGGGGACTGAATGTGGATCCAACATTATATTTTCACCTTTTTTGTTGTTTGCTTGCTATTTTTTTCTTTCTTATTATTTTTCTTTTTTGACTTGATTTTTTCCTGTTCAGTATGAAAATTTGGAAATATATATAGAAGACCTACACATGTTTAACATATATTGGATTACTTTCTATCTAGGGTAGAGGGAAGGGAGGGAGAAAATTTTGGAACACAAGATTTTGGAAGGGTGAATGTTGAAAACTATCTTTGCATATATTTTGAAAATAAAAAAAGCTATAATTTAAAAAAAGGAAGTAGTAATCCACATATTGTCTGTCTCTCCTAATCTCAAAAATTTTCATAAGCATAACCGAAAAAGGGTCAGGGAAGAAATAAAATAACCTAAGCATATCCAGTTAATTAAAAAATGTATCATTACTTGAAGGGGAAGAAAGGAAAATGAGTGATCAGTATATTCAATAAACAAATTAACAGAGGTTGCTGCTAACATTGACCTGTCTCAATTCAAGAAATCAAAGAATAACAATCAATATATATATATATATATATATATATATATATATATATATATATATATGTATATATATATATATGTATACATACATACATATATATATATATATATATATATATAAAATATGGATATACATATATATCTTTACTCTTAAGACACCAATGAACTTACAAATATAGTTAAAGATCCATTTTTAGGTGCTTAATTATATTGGCTCCTTGCTCTTGATTCAACAACAGATATTATGAATGGAGAACATTGCAAGTAGACCAATTTTGCTGGAGTGTGGGGTTCATAAAGATATGAATTAAGAGATAATAAACCTGGAAAGACAGGTTAGACCCAAACTGTAAAGAGCTTTAAACACAAGAAAATTGTATTTTAACTTAAAAATAATGGGGACCAAACAGAAAAAAAAAAAGCACTAAAGCCTCTTGAACAGAAAAGTGCCACTGGGAATCATGAGGCAAAGGGCAGTTTTTAGAGAACTGCTTAATTTTAACTTATAATAAAACAATTAATTTTCTACAACTGACATGTGATTTCCAATTTTGCCTTATCTGCTAATTAACATTGATTAATAGTTTTAAGAAGCAGTTCTAGATCAATGTCATGCTACATTAAAAATAATTCTTTCCAAATCAACTTACTTAATTTCACAAGTGCATTTTTCTTTTCACCGTGCTCAATGTAGCCAAAATTCACTTCCCAACTCTTTAATCCTTCCTTTTCATCACATCGTTTATTTCCACAGAAAAACTGACCTAAACAAGAATCACAAAGAAAATTCTCCTTAAGTCTAGTTAAAATACTGAAGCTATGTTCCATTTCTGACCTTATGATGTAGCATTGTTGTTGTTCAATTGTTTTGGTCATGTCCAACTCTTCATGATCCCATTTTGGATTTTTCTTGGTAAAGATACTGGAATGATTTGCTATTTCTTTCCTCTAGCAAGATGTAATATTAGCTATTATTTAAATCTAAAATACAGATCTAAAAACAGTTTAGATATAATCTAGATTTGAAATGAAAACAGATTTTAGGCAACATAAAGTCAATTTTCCAAAAAAAAAAAAATATATACACAAAACTGACTATGTTAAGTCAAATATTACTAGTTCTTAATACTGTGGCAATGTAGGATAAAATGTTGGCCTTGAGACTAGGAAAATCTGGATTTAAGTTCTGCTCCTGACACATTCTGACTGGAGGACTCTCTGCAAAGTAAGTCACTTAACCTTTCAATTCCCTAGGCAATTTTCTAAGGTAAAGTTGGTGAAGATATACTAAATTGCACTAGTGGAAGGGATTCTTTCTGGGAATTCTCTACCCCAATTAAATTACAGATCCAGATTGCTCCCATAGACCAAAAAATGCAACATCAACAATATCAAAATTACCAACTAAAAAGCAAAAAAAAAAAATTCAGTTAGATTCCTCAATCCCCTGGCAAGATACTGATATTAAATGATTTCCTGCTTTTCAATTGCACAGTTAATTCATATTTGACACAAATAATATATTTACTTCATAGACTTAACTTTGGACAGTATAAACAGGCACTAAGGCATACAAGATAAATAAAAACAACTTGTTTAAATTTTTAACTTGGATTTTAAATTTAAACTAACAAAAATAATCTTTCAAAACATTACAAAAGTTTCTATATATATTTTACATAGAGATATCAATAAAACCACTATGCAAATATAAGTTATTACTAGAGATGTTAAAATATCTTGATGTAATTGTAAAGTAAAAATAATGTTTTCTAATTATTTACTATTTGAAACACTAAGCTGATATAATCTTGGTGAACAATTGGTGATGAAGAGCTTAATTGCTCCTTTATAGATGGAGTTTATTTGGAAGAATTAAACAATGGGACTCAGTCTAGAAGATCCATTAGTATCAAAGTAATATTTACTTTTTGTTTTCACAATGTATACTTGGCTATCAATACTTCTATTAGTGAAGTAAACAGGACCTATAACATACTTTGTTGACAGAAACTATTAAGAGGGGAAAAGAGGTCTCATAGTAGTGCATACCAGGATGTCCAAAAAAAGAGGATGGGGGATATCAGTGAGATTGTTATCTCTGAGTTTAAGTATTTATTTATTCACGTCAATTAAATTACTTATTCTATCAAAAGACTGTATGAGCTAAAGATATAAAAATAAAATGGAAATGATTTACCGTTCTCAAGTTGCTTAGGAATATGTTACTCTGGGAACATAATGTAGAGAGAGAGGGACATTAGTGGAGATATCTCAGGAAGGGACACCTCAGCTGATCTGAAATGAAAAAGTATTCTGAGGGCAAAAATGGAGAGGAAGCGCACTCCAGGCAGGGGCCAATGCAGGTAGTGCATATATGTATACCATCCACTTTATATGTATGCTATCCAATTCCAACAAAATGTAAGTTTGGTAAGAATGGTTTCAACTTCTGTCTTCATAATCAAACACTTTATTATTATGTCAAACATAAACAAAAGAAACTGGGCACAGAACAGGTTCTGAATAAGTTTGCTGTAATGAAATACAGATGGACTAGAATTTATGGTTCCTCAAATAGCCCAATATGGCTAGAAAGTAGAGTTCATGAAAAACAATAATATGAAAGCTACAAAGGTAGAGTGCTTCAAATCCTAGATAGTAAAGTTTTCATTTGATCTGGTTCTAGATTGAACAGGGAAGGGAGAAGAATTTGAAGAGGAGATTTAGTTTTGGATTTAAGAAGAGAACTATAGATCAAAGTTGGGAGACCTAGAGAAATTTAAAGAGAAGGGCTCAAGCTGAAGGAAAGGGAAGGTTTAGATCTGATGGCAAACAAAGAAGGACTTGAGAAGCAGAACAAAGGAAGAGGACTCTGGGAAGCAGGGTGAAAGTCTGGCAAGAGCAGGTCACTGAAGCAGGAAGGAAGACAAGGTGCATCCAGAAGACATGAGAAGATAAAGGGGATGAGAAGATCCTAAGGAAATGTAAAAGTACTACTGAGAAAGACATAGCTTTCTATAGACGCAAAACTGGACTTGTACAGAAGGTGTAATGCTTGTGATTCTGGCATAGCCAGGCGAGTGTTATCTCTGCTCACTAAAACACACATGAGTCTCAGAAAGGAAAAAAGCATAAAGAAGCAAAAGGGAATCTTGCAATATCTTAGGCGAAGAACATCTTGCATTGAAGACAAAGAAAAAAACTTCTTTGATCTCTATGAAGTCCTGATTGAAGAGTAAGCTGGCAGGACTTGGCTGAGCTGCAGGATGAAGAGAAACCCATCCTGATCACCAGAAGAGATAAGGAGTGGTGGCTCATGATGCCAGGCGAAGAGAGAGTAAGAGACAGCTGTCTTCTGGAACGAAAGCAAGTTCTCCTGTCTTTCTGGGGCATGTATCCAACATGAGGCAGAACTTCTAAGAATTGTCAAACCAAATCGCTTCTACTCACTTACCTCTAGCAATTCTCATGGTTATACCTGATACCAAAAAGAATCACAAAAGCACTTCTAAGTAGAAGATAGCATTCAGGGAAAAAAAGAAAAAAAAAACAAAGGACACAGGTGATATTTTCACTGCAGCCACTGATCAAAGGTGAGAGTTTTAGAGGAGAAAAAAACAGCTATTTAAAGGAGATGGACTCTCTCAGTGATGTGATTGGGTAACAGCCAAATTGTGGCACATAATTGTAATGGAATATTACTGAGCTTTAAAAAAAATAAACATGAAAAATTCAGATTAGCATGAGGAGGCTTAAATGAATTAAGGAAAACAATATACACAATGACTGAAACAATGCAAAGAACAAATAAAGTGAATGGTGTATAATTATAATGATCAAGTTTGTCCTGAGAGAATTAGATAAATGTACTTCCTTCCCATTTGCTAAACTCAGGGACTATGGATGTGGATTATTGCATGTGCTGCCAAAAAAAATGAGTTTTGCTCTTTTTAAAATCATTTATAATGGATGGCTCTTTGGGTAGGAACATGGATATATCTAAAAATAAAGGTGATGCAAAAACAAACAAAAAGATAAAATAAGATAAACAATAAAATATGATAAACCACCAGATCAAAAAGAGGAAGAACAAAGCATCTGAGAACAGGATTTGGATTTCTAGACCATAGCTTAAAATATCAAAGGAATTAAAATGAAAAAGGAAGACAGGACAAAAACTGTCTAGGCAAGTCCACCAAGCTGGATATCATAGGCAGTACTAACCTGTAGAAAAAAGAAGTGATGATGATCAGAAATTCACAGAAAATGAAATGCCAAAAAAAAAATTATCAAGGTCTTGGATGTATATAAACAAATGCACACTGTATAAACAAATGCTTTAAAAGCAAGATTATCTAGCATTCATAGTGAAAGAAAAGGAAACTGTATCATTAAAGATAACATTAAAACATGGTAAAATGAAAACAATTACTAAAATATGGCTCTGTTAGGTTATATATTATTCACAAATAACAATATAGCTAATAGAAAGTGCTGGTATGGCAGAGTAGTATTCTCTAAGAGAACACACTCATGTGAAAAAAATCCAAGAACCAAAAAAGGGAACTATAAGAGCAAATATTGAGTGAATCAGTAGAAATAGGAACCCTAACCAATACTGTTACCAGTATAATATACAGGCCACCAGGGCAGAAAAATGAAATAGATGAGATTGGAGGACAAATCAAAAGCCTAGCACAGAGACATGATAAGAGACTTCCAATTACTCAAACAGTTGCACTTAAGGCTGAAATTGGAACAGCTAACATCTTCCTGACTTGCTTTAATGATAACTTCATCCTTCAAAAAGTAAAGAATTAACCAGGGGAACTTCTATACGTCTTTGATTCTCAATGTCAACCCTAGTTGTTAGGGTGGAAGTAATTGAAACCATAAAGGGAGTAATTGCTCCATCTTAAATTTGACAAAACAAGAGGAATGCCAGGCATAGTTTGATATACACCCTAGACTTTAGAAGACCAAATTATAAAGGGTGCATTTTTTTTTTTGCTAGGATGTTATGGACTACAATTCTATAAGGGAAGTCAGCATTAAAGATTAGCAATATTAAAGATGGAAATTCTGAATTTACTAAGAGAAACAATTCCAATAAGGAAAAGAAGTTATCTAAAGAGAATGATATGAATACAAAGTGAATTAATCAAACAACTTAAATTTAAAAAACAATAAAATAAAATAAAGGTGCATAGAGAAGGGCAGATTGAAAAATGATAACCATTAAAGAATGAGTGATAGGAAAATTAAAACTCAAAATGTGCTCTGGCCATCAAAGAAAATTAGGAATGGAAAAAACATATATCTTAGGCTAACAAAGTGTTTTATTTTTTAGCTATATTAGGGTGGGGAAAAGGAAAAGTAGATCAAAGAGGGGATGGGATGGTGGTGATAGATAATACAGAAAGAACAGCTGTGCAATTATTTTTTTCCCAGCTCTCAATTTTTAAATTTGTTTAAATTAATTAAAACTTTATATTTACAAAATATATGCATGGGTAATTTTTCAACATTGACCCTTGCAAAGCCTTCTGTTCCAAATTATCCCCTCCTTTCCCCCACTCTCTCTCCTAGATAGCAGGTAGTCCAATACATGTTAAATCTGTTAAAATATATATTAAATCTAATATATGTATACATAGTTATACAGTTATCTTGCTTACATAATTATTTTGTTTCTGTTTTCTCTGCTAAGGTACATGATTCATGAACTAGAAAAAACAGGAGGAAAATAGCTCATAGGGAACTAATAAGAATGATATTTAGGGAGACAATAAGAAAGAACCAATACATCCTCAGCTACTAGCCCCAAATAGCAACATCTAGGGCAATGGAAAAAAAAACTAGTGGATATGACTGTCAAATCTCTAGAAGCAATCTTTGAAAGAATGGGGAGAATGGAAGTGGTATGACAGAATTAGAAAACAGCAAATATACTGACTTTAAAAAAAAGGAAAAATCACAAAGTCAGCAAACTACTAGCTAATCAATCTGACTTCAATTTCTGACAAAGTTTTATAACATATTATTAAAAAGTATGGTTAATTAACAAGTAATTCTGGCTTTATCAAGAACATACCAGAATAATGTTAATTCCTTTTTTGACAGAGTTACTAGACTGAACTGAATTATTAAACTACTAGATTATTAGAGAAAATGTACCTAGATTTTGGCAAAATTATTTGGTAGTCTTTCCTGATATTCTTGAGAGGGTGAGAAGAAGGAAAATATGAACTATTTGATAAATTAAAAAGAACTAGAAAGAACTAAATGATAGTATAGTTAAGAGGAACTATGGAAAGAAAGGCACACTAATACACTGCTGGTAAAGCTGTGAAATGGTTCAACTGTTTTGTTAATTATGCTATATAAGTGACAAAATTGGCTATACTATCCTCAAACACAGAGATATCATTGCTAGACAATTATACCACAGAAATCAGAGACAGAAAGAAAAGTCCCATATACAAAGGAAATATTTGTGGCAACATTTTTGTAGGATCAAAAAATTGTTAATAAGGTAGATGAAGAAAAGAGAAAAGTTTAGGGAGACAAATTTATTGATGCAGAATCAAATAAACAAAACTAGAAAACAATACAATAAAGCAAATGGAATAAGGAGCAACAACACTAAAAATACCTCAAACTGAATGCTATATAATTTTAATGAGTATAATTATAATGAGCAAGGTTGTCCCTCTCCTATTCCAAAAAACATTAGAAAATATACCATCTTCTCTTTTTGCCAAGGTGAGCTGCTTTCCTTTTAAAGTTTTTGTTAATATAGCATGGCACTCTGAAGAGGGGAGAAAGGAATGTATACAAAAATTAAGATGTAAAAATAAGAGCTCAATAAAAATATTAAATTAAAATAAGAGAAACCAGTTGATATACCAAGTCTAAAGTGTGATCATAAATGATTCGATGTCAATTTGGAATAAGATCTCTAAGGCAGTGTCTTAGGGATTTGTGCTTAACTTTGTTGTATAAAATATTTAACAAAGTCTTGAAAAAAGTTATTAATGGCATTGTGACGTAACATTAGATGGGATAGCTAACACACTGGATGATAGGATCCAAAAAATCTTGAGAGATTAGAATACTATTCCAAACCAAATAATATGAAATTAATGTGATAAATGTAAAGTTTAACAGTTACTTGAAATTAAAGAACTCAACTCATAAATACAAGATTGGGGAGGTAATAACTATGCAGTAGTTTGAAAAAGAAACCAAAACAGCTAATGCATTTAGATAGCGTTAAGAAAGATAATGTCCAGTTTAGATTCAGCCTATCCTAGTTGGATCATATCTTGAGTATTCTACTCAGTTATAGTGAGAACACTGACAAACCCTGGGAGTTTGCAAAATCAAAAGGGTTTCAATTTCATTGTGCATGAGAACTGAAATAATAAGGTATGTTTAGTTTGTGAAACGAGAAAAGTAAAGGGAAACATGTTCATTGCCTTCAAATATTGAAGCACAGAACTAGGACTAATTGATGGAACTTCCACTGAAGTCTGATGCTAAGAAAAGCATCTTGATTGTTTAAGGAGAATGAGATACTTTAGGAGAGAATAGATTGTGTCTCAGTGGAGAACTCCAAGCAAAGACTGGATGTCCATTTGTTAGGTATATTATAGAGGAGCTTTGAGTTCAAGAACAAGTGGAATTAAGGTTATCTCTTATATCTCTTTCAAGGCTGAGATCCTGTGGTTGGTTAAAACACTTTAAGAATTGATAGGAACACTTTCTGTGGAAAATAACTGAAAATTCTGGCTTTCAGTATTACCAATCAACTGGGGAAGGCCTAAATACATTGTACACATAAATATAATTAAATATTACTGTGATTTAAGAAGACAAACATGATAAACATAGAGAAGAATGAAAAGACAAGAACTAACGCAAAGTAAAATAAAAAAGGCAGGAAAATAAAATATACAATCACAATGTAGCTGGAAAGAGCAATCATAAAATTACTGAAAATGAAAGTTGTAAAACTACAAAAAAAACAACTTTGTTCCTAGAAGATATACAAGAATGCAATAGAAGAACTGAAGTATATTTCTTACAGTAGAGTCTAAATCCCTTAACTACAGGTTCCAAAAATTTCCAAGATTAGGAAAAAAAAATACAAAACACATATGATCAAGAAAATGACATTTGGAGTTAGATAAATCAACCAATTAAGAATCTAGGGATAATACCAATGTTATAAAATGTCATATTAGAGAAAATTTTATAATAAATTTTAATAAATGTTTAAATTTAATATTTAGAATAAACATTTATTTAAATATTTGGAAATTATATTTAGATAAATATTTAAAAGCTATCTGATCAGGAATTATTAAAGTAAGCATTTTACTAACTGATCCAATATACTTATTATATTTTTGCTGAAAGTGAAATTATTTTACACTCATTTGCTCATGTTGCATATACATTTTTTTATATGGGACAGCTAGGTGGCGCACTGGATAGAGCACAGGGCCTGAAGGAAGACTGAGCTCATTGACTAGAAAGTCATTTAACCCAGTTTGCTTCAGTTTTCTCATCTGCAAAATGGACTAGAGAAGGAAATGGGAAACCATTTGAGCATCTTTGCCAAAACTGTCCCCCCAAAGGTCACAAGTCAGAAAGAACTGAAAAATAACACATCTTTTTATAAATCTATTAATATAGATACTAAGCCCAGAAATAGCCTTCACTAATATGCATAACAAATAGCCTGTGTGTTAAAACAAAAATAAATTACCTTTTCCTGAAACTACTTCTTTTTCTACTCGCCATCGAAATCCAAACTAACAAGAAAAAAATACCATTAAAAGTTAAATACATTTTAATATTTTAAAATAAAATCAAACTTGAGACTTGGATTTAAAATGAGACATTGCAATCTAATTTTAAAAAACAACTTTCATCAAAAAAGCTACAATATTCCCTCTTTTGTGAAATGAAGAGGATAAATTATCAACTAATTGTTTCTCATTTATTCTATTTACTTGACTTCAACATTGAAGCTATTAGGGTTTACAGATGTTAATTAGTACCAGTTCATACCATCTATGGAGTTAACTTGATGAATATGTATTTTTCAATGTTTCTAATACAGAAATAAATGTTGGCACTTTGATGACATCAGGGTGACCAAACAAAGACAAATAATCAAATGAGTCCCTACCAAGAGAGTATTTTTAAAATTAAAACGTTCAGGTTAAACTCCTGGTCTAAGCAATAGCAACCTTACTATTATTATTCAATAGACTCCTCTTTCCCTATATAAGGCTGGGTCAAATATGGTCAGGAGTAAGAAGTGAAGCATGCTTGGATTTCTGGTGAAAAAGTGATATTCCCCATCCTGACCCCCAAAAGCTAGTCAGGTTTTTCCTCTCCAAATCAAGAACTACCACATTCAGATTTTGATTATAACTTTAGCAAGTGGTCTATCTTCTTACTCAGAACCTACCCTGTAAATTTGGCCAGAAACTCCACAACACGCACCAACTTTCTACTATACCTCTCCTCCCTCTTCCAGCTCCCCTTTATATATTGTCTTCCCCCATTAGAATGTTAGCTCCTTGAGGACAGGGACTAACTTGCTTTATTTGTATGCTAATAGTGCTTTCTCTCCAGACTTTACTCCAGACTCCCCACAGGACTTTTTGTATCTTAGAAAATTCTTCTCCTGAAAGCTCATATCAAACCTATACTAATTCTCACATTAGAAGTACCCTGCTATCCCTGAGCCTTCTTTTGACTGTCTAATTCTGGCTGATTCCTCCAAGAACATTTTTAAAGAGGCAGCCCAGGTTAATCCTATCATCATTCTTCTTCAGAATGCACTCCTAATTCTTCACAGAACTATCTATATCTTATCCCAACTATGGATAACTTCATTTAAACCCCTTTCTCCCTGAGCTCTGTTTTATGGCTGTCTTCCCCCAGCTGAATGTATGTTTTCTGGGAATAGGGGTTATTTTTCTGCTTGTATATGTATTCCTATAGGTTACCACAATGCCTAGTACATAGTAAGCAATCTACTACTTTTTGTGTTAAAAGTTACTGAAGAAAGTAAAGTTAAAAAAAATTAATGTGTAAACTAAACCCCAAGAAAAATAAAATCAATAAAATCTAAGCTAAATACTAGAATAAATGGCAAACTCTTCAGATTTCCTTAAAGCATTCCCCAGAGTAGTTCTCACCCATCTTTCCAGAATGATTTATCACTTCCTTTCATACACTTAGTTTTTTCCCAAACTTAACATTCTATTCCCCCCCCCTCTCTCTGTCTGTGTCTTCTCTCTCTCTCTCTCTCTCTCTCTCTCTCTCTCTCTCTCTCTCTCTCTCTCTCTCTCTCTCTCTCTCTCTCTCTCTCTCTCTCTCTCTCCCTCTCCTCTCCCTCTCCCTCTCCCTCTCCCTCCCTCTCTCTCTCCCTCTCTCCCTCTGTCTCTTTCTTTCTCTGTCTCTCTACATAAAGCTATTCCCTATATCTGTCCCTTACATCTAACTTTTGGAATCCTTGCTTCTGTCAAAAGTTCAGCTAAAGGGCCACCTGATCTATGAGGCCTTTCCTGATTCCTCCCAGCTGCTAGTACCTCTTCCCACCTCCACCAAAATTCCCTTGTATTTATTTAAGTGTACATATCATTTCCCTTCAGAAAGCATAAGCTCCTAGAGGGGAAAAAGTTTTGTTTTTATCTTTGCATCCTCAGGGCCCAGTGCAGTGCCTCAATTCTCTCAACATTAAAATGCTAGTTTAGACAAGATATTCTCTAAAATCTCTTCAACTTTAAAATTCTATTCCAATGTGAAGAATACTTCTATCATCATAAAGACATATGCAAGAATCACATAGGATAAGATGTCACGCAATTTGTATCAGTAGAATTAATATACTGAAGAAATGAGAAATTCTTCAAAATTTCAAAGTAATCATTTTTGATCTTATAAGTTGATATTGAATTCTTATTTCAGAATATTGCCCCTTTTTCCTGTGGAAAAAATATGATCTGCTTTACAATAATCCACTTTGCACCATGGATTCCAGGCATCCATTTTGACAAAAAATTGGAGTATGTTTACTTTTCTAAATTTATTTATTGATTTATTTTTCAGGATAGTCTGCCTCATTGTATTTGGCATTGTAGGAAAGACTGTCTGCTCCCTTACAATAACATGTACTTTTACCTAGATTGTAAGCTTTGTAATATTACTCATTGCTTGACAGAATGAGACCACATTGTAGATGTTTAGGACAAACATCTTTACAGAATGAATGTATTTATTATAAATGGACTTAGGAGTTCAGCTGCTACTAATGTGTTACATTTATGCTGAGATCTAGTATAAAACAAGCTATTGAAGTGTTGCTCAGTTTAGACAGGCTGACTGTTGGTTCTTTTAACTGAAATTCATGTAATAATATTCATGAACAAAAATATTTACCACTAGTTTCCTCTCTGAAAGACACTGTCTAGATTATGAGTGTCCTTTTAAAAATGTAGTGCCTGGAACTGAACACAATATTCCAGAAGTGGCATGACCACGAGAGAGCACAATGGAAACGTAATATTATGTTAATCTTTTTGTCAATTATATAATACTTTTGTCATCCACTGAGGTTACAACTCTACTCTTCTGTCCAATATTTTAGTGAATTAGCAATCACACTGGACAATTTTTTTAGTACTTGTGATGTAATATATTTAGGATTGGTGATGAACTTGGGAAAACAGCTAAGTATTCTCAAACCATTTCTCTACTTTTCTAAGTCCCTAACTATTTTTATTTGGTCCCTTCCAAACTAAAGATCATTTTACTTGTCAGAGGGGAAATTCCAATTAGGCACTATAAATATTTATTATTAAATCACAGTTCCATTTAAATATAATTCCAATGAAAATCTAATTATCACTTGAACAAATAAAAATTGATTCTCAAAATAAAGCAAGGCTTCCTTGGTAGCAGGGAATAGAGGCTGGTCT